>NW_027316167.1:33626748-33806748 GCF_026437365.1 Eucyclogobius newberryi
AGTTCTGCCATGGTCTTATGAGGCTGTTATAGACTGAGGGCCGTTGTACCGACTCTTTTTTTCTTCTGCTAAAAAAACCCAAACCCTTTAGCTAACCCTTTGCTCCTTACCTTCTCCTCGCAGGTGCAGTTGTGGTCAGTTGGTGGCGCAGCACACGGCCCTGTCAGTGGAGAACAGCGCCGCCCTAGAGGTGCAGCCCGGAGAGAGATGGAACGCGCTCAGACACACACAGTCCATGCCCACGGACGCCTACGGAGTGGTGGAGTTTCAGGGCGGAGGCCTCGTCAACAAGGCCATGGTACGAAAGGCACCGACGGCGGCCATATTGGACTGAACAGAAAGAGTTTTACACTTAACGCAGAGATAATGATTCGACCTGTACGTTGGGTTCAGAATGTCCATAGTTTATACACTGCCTGTCCAAAAAAATGATCGTGGCATAATTTCAATAAGCGTCTGCAATGTCAAAATGTTGATTTGCTTTGTTCAATCCAAGTGATGACTTTTTTGAGGGGCCTGGCAGTGTATTCGAGGTGAAGGAGATTCCAATGGTTTCAATGAGTTTACTTTAAAGTGTCAAAAATGCAGATGTTTGGACCTAGTTTATGGTTAATATTAGGGCGGCAACATTGGCTAACGCGACAAACAATATCGCGACAACTAAATTAACTGCAAGAACAACAAGGTCCCATTTACTCTTTTATACATGAAAAGGCATATTTTTATTCACGATTTTCAATATTCAGTCCAAAATGCTCAATCAGTTTTGTATCAGTCTTATCTCATGTCACAATAATTCTCGATATCAATAATATCTCTGTGAATCCAGGGTCTATCAACATGGAACAAAAAACTAGCTCAAAGTTCATTTCTGTCTCAGTCATCACACTTGAACTATGGTGACATTATTTGCATACCATCAAAGTGGTATTATTTGTTGTCATTTGAAAGAACCCCAGGAGTAGCTTAACACCATCAATATTTCTACATGTAACGCTCGTACGTGTCATTCCTGTTCCGGCAGTACATCCGTGTGGCGTATGACTCGAAGCCTGACGCGCTGCTGCAGATGATGGTGAAGGAGTGGCAGTTGGAGCTCCCCACGCTGCTGGTGTCCGTCCACGGGGGGCTGCAGAACTTCGAGCTGCCCCCCAAGCTGAAGCAGGTCTTTGGGAAGGGCCTGATCAAAGCCAGCGTCACCACCGGAGCTTGGATCTTCACCGGGGGAGTCAGCACAGGTGGGCTTCAACATATACAAGACTCCTACTATGACAAAACAGAGTGTCTAGTTTTAACATTGAGGTTCTATTCAGGCTGTAGTCGACTAAAGAGATTCTTGGTAGAGAAACAAGACTAAAAGTAGGTGTGGCGCTGGCAAAGGGCTCTCAAAATCATTAGAATCTTGCATAAAAACTACAGAGAAGAACTCCAAAACAGCATCCATGTCGGTAGTTGAGCATGAAAATCTGTGTATTCCAAAGAAAAATAATGAACAGATAACAAAGAATTGGTCAACTAAGACCCCGTCGAACGGCCGATTCGACTAAATGACTAAAAACTGTAGAATCCTTCAGTAAAGTGTTAGGGTTAGGGCTCAGCTGAGACTTGGACACATTTTGAACCAGGTTTTTCTCGTCTTCGTTGCGACAGGAGTGATCCGCCATGTTGGAGACGCACTGAAGGAGCACTCATCCAAATCCAGAGGGAAAGTCTGCGCCATCGGCATCGCTCCGTGGGGCATCATCGAGAACAAGGAGGACCTGATCGGCAAAGACGTAAGTCCCTTGGGAATCTAAAAAGTATTTGATAGAGTTCATTTTGAGTTGCTTTCTGTGCTTCGTGGTCTTCTCTGTTTGACCCGATGCCTTCTGCAGGTGACGCGGCCGTACCAGACCATGTCCAACCCTCTGAGTAAACTCTCCGTCATGAACAGTTCTCACTCTCACTTCATCCTCGCCGACAACGGGACCACAGGGAAGTACGGAGCTGAGGTCCGCCTGCGCAGGCAACTGGAGAAGCACATCTCCCTGCAGAAAATCAATACTCGTGAGTTTGAATATTGATAACTTTTAAGTGAAGTTGTCTAAGCTCCTCAGGCTGGGGAAGCTGCCTGAGGCTCTGCTCTGTTTCAAAACAATCTAGTTCTAGAAAAGGTTTAAATGGTTTTCAACTTGACAGATTCAAGTCATTTTCAATATGTAGGGAGACTAAAGCTAACTGATAACCTGAAAGTGCTCTGTTTGTTTATATGCTAGCCCCTTTTACGGTCGTTCTACCCTGTTGTTCTCAGTGTGCCTCTACCTCACAGCTCTTAAAGTATTTATCACAGGTTCGCATGTTTTCCTAATTATTATTTTTTTTTGGTGGGTTGGTCTCCGTGGTAAATATTTATCATGGTTTTACATCAGAGAAGTTGCAATTTGTGAATAAAAATGTAAAAAAGTAGAGTACAGGAAGTAGAGCTGAGTTCTAAAACAGAATCTCTCTGTCATGTCATCAATGAGTGAATTAAAAATACAATTCACAGCAACGGACACATTTTTCCGACCGTTTAGATAATCATCTAGCAAAATAAAGCTATTATCAGATAGTATTGTTTGTCAAATCATAATCTGGTTTATCGCACAATGACGAGTTAACTGTTATGGAACTACCGCTATGTCCCATCTGCTTCTCATGTCCAACCAGGAAGTCACATTATAAACCTCTGCAAAAATGTGTCAAAGCGGGGGGGAAGGCCACATTTTGTTCAACAGTTTTAAGTAAAATCATCAATTCGCATTAGTGAAATGTGTAGTCAAAAACCATGTCTGTCATGTGCACTTCAACCTGCTAATCTAGTACTGCATCAATCTAACATGTTCATGGGTTTTAGAATGGCCAAAAGTCCTCAGAATGCTGCGTAAAACAGGGATCATGACACCCATGAATTGTTCTAGCTTCTCAGTCCAGGACCTTCAGATTGAAAATGACTTCCAACATGTCAAGGTCAAAAACAGTTTCCAGATGACTACCTTGGTTACTCACACTTATCTTTACATCGAAAGTCAAACACCGGGACCACGGAATGCATGTTTTGATCACAGCCTGAAAATGTGTCGTTTCAATCCACTTTGTATCTAACTTTCATCACGTTAAAACTTGTGACTGTTCCATGTTTGTTGTATTGTCACGGTAGCGAATCCCCTGCAGACCACAGTGTGTTTCTGAGGCCTGGTGTGCACTGCTCCTCCCTGTGCCGTGGTCATGTGATCCTGTGCGCCCGTGTCATGTGACCTGTGGGTTTCCCTTTGTCATCCTATGCCTGGGGCTGTTTGAGAGGCAGGGACCGCAAAGGGAGGCTCAGCTGTCACCGCTCACTGCAACCGACCGAGAACACAGAGGAGACGAAACGAGCGGGGCCACAGAGAGGGACGAGGGGGACAAGGGGGACCACAGAGAGGGACGAGGGGGACGAGGGAGACCACAGAGAGGGACGAGGGGGACCACAGAGAGGGACGAGGGGGACCACAGAGAGGGACGAGGGGGACCACAGAGAGGGACGAGGGGGACGAGGGGGACCACAGAGAGGGACGAGGGGGACGGGGGGTGATGACGATGTGTCCTGTACAAAGAGTGGGAGGAATGTCAGGACCCTATAAAGTTTTCTGGGACAGGCAGCTATGGACGAAGGAGAAGAGTCAGTACAAACGTATTATTATGGAGTTGTACATAAAGATCAGTGCTTATGAAGTACTCAATGTTGTTACATAAGTATAAGTACAGATACAGGAGTAAATAAATACATAAAGAGTCAAATGTCAAATTGTGCTTTTTTCAATCAGAGAGTCTACGAAATTAATGATTTAATTTCCCTGGTCATTTGTATGTATATATTTTTGTTTGTTCAAAGGCGCGACTTGAATTCAAAACCTTCGAGCAAGTTCTTATCATAAATGTGCTACAAATCATAGGAAAAGTAAAGTCCAGTTAAAAAATGTAGTGGAGTAGAAAGTACAGATGCCTGAAATAAAAGTATAAAGTATCTAATACAAAAACTACTTAAGTAGAGTACAGATACCTAAACCTTTGATTTTGTACTTTGTTACTTTCCACCACTGATTAAAATGCATATTGTTTTATGGTAGTTGTCTAATTTTATTTAATTTTATTCTAAGTTATGTTAAAACTACAAAGTTAGTTACAAAGTTGTACTTGTATTCAATTTTTCAAAAATGTATTCCTTTTTAAGTCTGCACTGTTTCTGGTGGAATGTCTGCCACCCTGTCTCCTTTGAAATATATATTTTTTTGTATTATTATGTATGTTTATAACTCGATAAACATGCATTTTTACTGCAAGCAGACTTGCCTTGCCACAGATCTGACCAGTACCTTCTCTATGTTCACCTCCACGGAGATTCCAAAGTTGAATGTCATACAGTGTAACATTCTGCTTGTACCTTTACCTCACAGCTGAAGATTTATTGTACATTTGACTGTGGACTTGTGCTTGTTTGTCAGGTTTGGGTCACGGCGTGCCGGTCGTGTGTCTGATCCTGGAGGGAGGTCCTAATGTGATCTCTATAGTTCTGGAGAGCCTGAAGGAGGAGCCGCCTGTGCCTGTGGTGGTGTGTGATGGCAGCGGGAGGGCATCTGACATACTCTCCTTTGCCCACAAATACTGCGAGGAAGACGGGTACGACTTTAGATGACAAAGTATACTTTAGATGTCATCGAAACAGTGAGGCTTCTATGGTTTTCCTGAAGTTTCTGTCCATAGGTCGCAGTGCGATGAAACTTTAGCACTGTTGTCATAGCAATTAGCAATTCAAAATATACATATATATATATATATATATATATTTTGAAGGGGCAAAAGTCCTAAAAATATCACCAGCAGGAAGTAGAACCCACAAATAATCCAAACTGCCTTATTCGTTCTGCAGTTATGTAACGTTATGTATTGTATGTTCTGTGTTGTTTTAAATAAATCATTTAAATAATGTGATTTTACCTCAGTGCTTCTTTTAAATTCTCAACTGATAATAAATAAATAAATACATGTTTTACTCTTAAATGATCATGTAATCGCTCAGACCTTCCCACGACTTTCACAAATGCTTTGACAATTGACATAATTTCTCTGGACTAAATCCCACCGAATGGAAGATGGTTTCTAACCTTTCACCCCACATCCATTATAAACCGTGCACAAAGGTTAACAGCAGCGCTAATGTGGAATATATTAATTCAGCAGAGAAACAAGGCCGTAACATGACAGTGGTTTCAGACACAACATTATAGCAGGTCACACTGGTTCAACCCTTAAGCCATCTGTTCATAAGTAGACATTTTTACATGATTAAACATGGGAAAATGTACCTTTGCTGCCACCATCACAAAAAGTATTACATCTGTACAAAAATTAACAAATAAAATAGACTAAATGACTGAGTTTAGTTTAATAATCTGAATTTGATTATTTTTAACTGGCTCATATGACCTAGATTATTTAAAGTCACAATTAACACCATCATCATCAGCTTTATCACTGTTTTTGCGACAGAAACGTTCTAGCAGTTTTTTACCGCGTTTGTGCCGCCACCAGGGGCCAGTACGCTAGTTCGAGTCCAGTTTAGGTGTTTAGTCCCACTTTAAATTATCTTCATGACAGTTCTGACTGGTTTCAATATCATTTGTTTTCATAACTAGCCCAAAAAACTAAAATCTGGAGTTTTAACATTTTCATAGCTCTATTCAAGGTATTAGAGTAGTATTTTGTCATTAGAAACAACTTCATAGATGATGTCAATTCCTTCTGAAAACATGAAAACACTCCCACTTAACTCCTCTTGATACTTAAAAACTGACCATTTTCAACCCACTAAAAAATAAGACCTGGGGATGTGAGATCATGCTGCAAATTAGCTTTAATGTTATCCAATGCTAATATGCTAATACAAATGTTAAAAAATATTAAAAAAAAAACAACAACAACATGTATCCAAGCAGTCAAAGTGATCTTTGTGTTATTATTTTGTTTTCCAGGACCGTCAGCGAAGGCGTCAAAGATCAGCTCTTGGTCACGATTCAGAAAACGTTTAACTACAGTCGCGGTCAGGCTCAGCAGATCTTCTCCATGGTTACCGAATGCATGAAGAGAAAGTCTCTGGTAGGTTTCACTGGAGGAGACAAAGCATCGTCAGGATTCAAGTCATTTCCTAAGCATCCTAAGTCGTATAAATACATTAATTGCTATTGTCACCATTTCATTTTTTCATCATGTTCATGTAATAAAACCACACTATCGATGGTCATTTGTGTGTCATTCATTTATTCATTCATTCACAAGTTCAAATCCCTAAAGTTTGACTAAGGCACGTTTCATAAGATTGTATTAAGGCTGGGCATTATGACAGAAAATGTATCATGATTTTATTCCTCATTGATTGATCACAATTTTCGACTCAATTTAATTTTTTCCTTTAAAAAACGAATAAAAATGTCTTTCAGTAAGAATTTCTCAAACAAAAACTACACAGACTTTAAATAATTGCCATTCTTTAAAAAAAAAAAAAAAGCTAAATTTCTTCCTCATAAGTGTAAAAAACTCACAAAAAACATGCTTTTACTGCCAAAGATTGTCAGTAAACTCTTGATTAAAAAGCAGTTGTTACTAAAGGAATTGTTATTTGGGAGACTGTATTTTATCATCATCTGTCATGTTCATATACAATGAAACCATCCCAGTCCAGTTATGTTCATTAGGTCTTCAGATATAATTATACACCAGTTTCTTATGAACAGACCTGTTTTTGATCAGACCGTGTCAGTTTTGGCTGCACTCTCCTGGTGTTACTGTGACGTGTCTGGTCAGGACACAGTTACACAGATTTTGGCGCTGTACTTGGAGCAGATGGACGACAATCAAACTTCTTCAGAACCGTATCCCAGTTTCTGAAAAAACGGCCAAAACATGCACCTGAGCCACTAAGCGACAAACCCATCAGGAACAACTTATGTCTACAATCTCAGACAAGAGGGAGAACCATGTAGAGGACTGGGACAACGCCAAGGTCACAGAGAGTAACAAATACCACCGAGGCCATCGAGATCTGGAAATAATCAGACTGTAAATGGCATAACGACTTTCCCACACCTGGGATAAGAAGCCGGATAAAGATGGTGCTGTCATCCTGCTCCAAATGGGATGACGAATCATCATGTTTAAATCAGCTGACCAGGCATGTCACAGTAAAACCAGTGAGACTTCTGAGGAAAGGGAGCAGAGTGCAGCTGAAACTGTGAAGGTATGATATAAACACAGGTCTGTTCATAAGAAACCAGTATCTACAAACTATGCTGTTGTTGTGTCACTTGTGTGTCATTATATTGTTATAAAAAATAATGTCAATTCTATAATAACTATAAGATAGTTATGAGAATGCATCTTGATCTTACAAAACACATAGTCACTCAACTAACTTTAAGTGCATGATTAATTCAAGTTGGAAATAATGCTGGTCTCTAGACTGACCCTTGGGGAACTCCACAAACCAAATTGTACCCTTTCAATACTGCTCTTACAACGCTCATGCCGCTTTCGTGTACATCCCTGTGGTCGGATACAGAAAGCACATTTACTTTTGTTAATTTATGTATTTGTGACTCACTATTCCGAGCAGAAACTATTTCAGCTTGTTTGGGTTGGATACCACTCAAGTGCTGACGTAGACTTTGTCATGTTCCAGTCCAGGGTTAGTCCTGGTCTAGTCCTGGTCTAGTCCTGGTCTAGATTCAAGTTTTAGTCCCAAATTTCATGTGGTGTGAGTGAATTACTTATTGTAAGCATTGCCACTACACTCTGCTAGAGTCATATGAACCTTTACTATTGGGTAAAACTATACAGCAAATGAAACATATGTATTAACAGTTTTATAGTTGGTTTTAGAGGTTGTTTTTAAAAAAATGCTTTGGACATGATAGAGTGAACGTATGTAGCTAGAGTGAATGTAAATAAAACAATCTTAAGTTATTTTAATAACTGAATCTATTGTGTTAGTTGAGCAATCAGCATTACATGTCACGAATGTCACGAATGCGCGGTATGTTCAGATCACAGTGTTCCGAATGGGCTCTGAGGGGCAGCAGGACATCGAGATGTCCATCCTCACAGCTCTGCTCAAAGGTAAGGACATGTGCACATACATCTTTTATAAAACATACAGCAGGAATATAGAGTTTAATTGTAAAAACAAATGTCACTACATTGCAAAACATGAGTATTTCCCATGCTATATTTCAAGGTTGAGTAGATGTAAATGCTCTCTTTCCAGGGACAAACGCGTGTGCCACAGACCAGCTGAGCCTGGCTCTGGCCTGGAACCGAGTGGACATCGCACGCAACCAGATCTTTGTCTATGGACTCCACTGGCCGGTCAGCTCACCTCACCTGACCAACCAATATCTGAGTCACATTTAAAGATGAACTACATCTGAGGGTCCGCCCACTGCTAGTGTCCATAGAGATGCTTTGACTAGAATGTTATACATTATGGCATTGAAGCTATATAGGACTCCACCTGGCCAAATTACTGGTCAGATCTGTGGAGAGACAACCCCGCTTACAGGAAGAATTCATGCTTTTCAGGTGGATTTATTTATATTACTTGAATTGTTAAGAAACGCAAACAGATAATTGGAAAACGTAAGATAAATTCGTTTAATGCCATACTTCAGAACATTCCAGGCGATGCAGTTACATCTCAATGGAGACAAGCAGCCCACAAACCCCAAGTAAGAAAGTGACATAGTGCACCAGCGTCTTGTTTCTGCTGATGTCATGTAGTTTATGTGTATACTTTTGACTACATTTCTCGTCTATAACTAAACCTGTGTGACTCGTTGCAGCCTGTGATCGGAAGTGCCAGTGACCGTCCGAAAAGCCCCGGAGCAGCTCAGCGTGTGGTGACGGTGGCTGGGAAGTGGAAGGCCAAAGGGAAGAAGGTCAAAGGCAAAGGCAAAGACAAACCCGAGCCTCCGAAAGAGACGGACCCACGCAAACTGGAAATGCTCAACTGGGTACAAACATATGAGCTGAAAACTGACTGAAGTTACAATTAAGAAACGCTTGAATTTGATCTTTTACCTTGATTTGAGAACATTTTGACTCGTCTGACTCGCCTGAACAGGCAATATTCCAGTTAAGAGAAAACAATAACAAAGTATCTTGTTTAACTTAAAATAAGTCTAGTCACAATAACTAAAAACTGTGCTCAAGTCAAGATAAAAGTGGTTTTCTGGCAATATTTACTTGCCGTGTGTCATTTTTTCCAGTTAAAGATTCAAAACAGCAAAAGGTTGTTAAGGGTTAAGATGAACGCTTCGTGGACCTCCAGGAAGCAACGGAAAGTAGTGAAAAATGGTGCTCCATTGGTGAAGGGAACGTCAATATAAACATTTAAAAAGCTTTTATTAGTTTTGGTATGTGTCAATGGACCTCACTGCAATTTGGTTGTAGGTATGTAACAATATCTAAATCTCTCTATTTATTGCAAGATTATGCACATGGTATTGTAGAGAATATTTGAGTAGTCTCGAAAATGCCTTTTTACACAACATTTAAGTTGATTAATTCAATAAATCAACCAATCGGGCTTGAAAACAACTGTATCAATGATTTGAGTTGGGTCAATAAATCTCCCAAACTATCTCCCAAAGATATTGACCTCTCTGTCTAAGGGTTTAGACCTTGGTTGGACCGGGTTTAATCCCGTCTAAAATCCAGCTAAAGCCTGATCTGTATAATTCATATAGTATTCAAGGTGATGCTGCTTACTGAACTGTGTTTGAAATGTACATCTGAATCCTGGTGCATAATAGCGTCTTAAACGGCGGCACGGTAACCGTAACTCCTCTGTTTGAGCAGGTGAATGCTCTGGAACAGTCTATGATGGACGCGCTGGTGTTGGATCGAGTGGACTTTGTCAAACTGTTGATTGAAAACGGAGTGAACATCCATCACTTCCTCACCATCCCGCGCCTCGAGGAACTCTACAACACGGTCAGACATATTTAAATGTCAGACACAGCGCTCTATTAAGCTAAAGCATGAACATTTTAAGTGCATATAGGTGTACATTTTGTAAAACCCACGAAACTCACTTTAGAGATGACACTAGAATGCTAAAACGACAACTGTGATCTTGGCAATTTTTCGATTCATCTCCCACTCTGTTCGATAAGTATTCATACAATCTTGCACAAGAATTTACATTGTTCAGAAATTCCCTTTTTTGCTCCTTCACAGAAACTTGGACCTGCCAACACTTTGCACTTTGTGGTCAGAGACGTAAAGAAGGTATTACAACTTAACATAAAAACATGTTCCTGAACTCGCCATCGCTCATGGACGTCACTTGTTTTTCCAGGGCAACCTTCCTCCAGATTACCAGATCACGCTGATTGACATTGGTTTGGTACTGGAGTTCCTGATGGGCGGGGCTTATCGCTGTAACTACACCAGGAAGAGCTTCAGGACTCTCTACAACAACCTGTACGGACTCAAACGGGTGCGTTTCTGTATATTTTTTACTCTTAATAACTTGGTCCACGTATTCAGACATTAATATTTTAACGTAATGATACTTTTACTTGAGTTTTCCTACCTCTGACAAACTGCCCAATCACACCTTCTTCATTTACAGCTTCTAATTTTGATGTTGATGTTTTCAGACTATACCTAATGTATAGAAAACAGGTTTAACTTGATCCTGACCTATAAATGTGCTGCACTTGTTAATACATAGAAAGCAACAGTGGCTTAACATGAATTGTCAACTCCACCAATTTCTTCTTATTTCAGCCAAAAGCTCTGAAACTTCTCGGGATGGAGGTATGTGATCAGACATTATTTAAAATTCTATTGTATTTGGCAGTTTGTTCCTGATTTCACATTTTTGTTCCCAGGACGATGAGCCGCGTCAGAAGGGGAAAGGGAAGAAGAACAAGAAGAAAGAGGAGGAGATCGACATTGACGTGGACGACCCGGAGGTCTGCAGGTTCCAGTATCCCTTCCACGAGCTGATGGTGTGGGCAGTTCTCATGAAGCGTCAGAAGATGGCGCTGTTCCTGTGGCAGCGCGGGGAGGAGGCCATGGCCAAAGCTCTGGTGGCCTGTAAACTGTACAAAGCCATGGCTCACGAGTCGTCACAGAGCGAACTGGTGGACGACATCTACCAGGACCTGGAGAACAACTCAAAGTAAGGAACTGATGTGTCGCGCCTTTGTGGCATCTAGTTCACCAACCAGAGAAATACACTGCAGAAGAAGAAGTCGCCAATTGGATTCAACGAACAGGAAATATTACATCTTCTGAATGGGAATAAGTCCTGAAAATGTTGCATATAACAGGAAGCGGGAACCCATGAATTGTCCAGATAACGATTCTGATTATCCAAATATGACAACAATTATTTTTAAAAGTCGACTAGTCACGCTTTGTCAGTTAATCATTGCAGCTAAGTTATATTCATCAGCTGCCACCTCCACTGGGCTCTTTAGAATGTTATGAACCCAACTTATTGCTCTGTCTTAAACCGTTTGTCCAGTGTCCCACATTGTTCTTTCCTGTTACTATGGCTGGCTCAGAAATCAAATAAGAAAATCCTGCATTGTTTCTGATTCCAGAGAGTTTGGTCAGCTGGCGTACGAGCTGCTGGACCAGTCGTACAAACATGACGAGCAGGTGGCCATGAAGCTGCTGACCTACCAACTGAAGAACTGGAGCAACTCCACCTGCCTCAAACTCGCTGTGGCCGCCAAGCACCGAGACTTCATCGCCCACACCTGCAGCCAGATGCTCCTCACCGACATGTGGATGGGCTGTCTGCGCATGGGCAAGAGCAACAGCCTCAATGTAAGGTCTGGGTCGGCGTAGACCTAGTGTCTCCTTGAGTCAAGTTTGGTCTATTCGACTCATGTTTCAATGCTGCTCGTACTAATCAGGGTTGTCAAGTATCGAAAATCAGATATTAATCAACACTGAAACTATTCTCAAAACTAGATAGTCATTTGAACAAGTAACAGGCCTTTCCTGAACACAATTTTAGGACAATGTTGAGCTTTTTAAGAATGAGCAATGTTGAGCTTTATCAGAAGTCCAAAACCACATACCGTATTTTCCGGACTCTAAGTCGCACCGGAGTATAAGTCGCATCAGCCAAAAAATGCAAAATAGAGAAGAAAAAAACATACTGTACATAAGTTGCACTGGAGTATGAAATGCGGTTGCAAGTGTGAAAATAACAAATAATATCATGTATAAGTTTCTCCAGAGTATAAGTATATAAGCATAAATATAAGTATAAGTCGCACCCCGGCTAAAACTATGAAAAAAGGTACAACTTATTGTCCGGAAAATACGGGTAACATAAGTTCCACGCCTGTTAGCATCGTGACAACACTACTACCTCAAAGAATTTCATACTATAGATCATGACATGCCAAATAACTCTGTCGTACCTCTGTCGTACCACAAGGGTCAGTTCTTGGACTCCTCTTGTTTGACTGTACCGGATCCCCATTGTCATGATCAAATTGTCTCAAGGAGATAAACGCATGGATGACCTGGGATTCTCTGCAGTTCAATGACAAAAAGACAGTTTGTTTAAAAGTTGTTTTTATTATACTATTTAAATGGGGAGGATCATTTTTATTGTAATTTCACAGGTCTAGTGTTAATTAGGCCCGAGCGCCACAAGCTGGCGAGAGGCCTATTAGTCTCGTAAGGCCGTGCGAAGCACGGCTGCGAAAGTGCGCACGTAGTGCGCACGAAATCGAGCGCGAAGCGCTCGCCCACTTCCAAACACTCACTAACGCACTCCTCCACTCATGCACGCCCCGTGCATGCTAATTAGTTGTAGGAAAATGGAACATTACCGTTGTAAACGGGCGAAGCCCGTGCAAAAGTTTGCACTAAACGAGCACTTTACATTGGGATGACGACCGCGAAGCGGTCGTCATCCCCATATAAAGCACTCATTTGCGCTAAGTAGCTCACGAATACGTTCCCCATCTCTTGCATGTTCCGTGCATATAAGCATGTAATGCAAAAATTGAACATTATTACTGTATAGAGGGCCAAAAACACAAAGTGGGCGGAGCCCACTCAAAATTATCGAAAGTACCCGTCAGTGACCAGGGACCCACGCCATGAGGTAGGAAAGCGCGAGCGCTTTGCACACCTCTAAAAATCGTGCCTCTCTACATTCTGGCTATTTCCCTTTTCTAAAATAAAAAAAATTGGCGCGTCAGCGCCCCCAAATGTACCAAAAATGCATTGAGGGATGGGAAATGACCCAAAAAAAATCTGATCGTAGAATCATGAAATTTGGCGCAGAGGTAGATGGTGACAAGAGAAGTAAAAAATATTATTACGGCAACGCCGTCTGCCCAACCAAATGTCGGCCATATTGCTTCAAAAATGGCTAAACATGACTTCGGAGTTTTTCCAAACGTCGTACTTTTACGAACTCCTCCCAGGGCGTTGGCCCTAAAAAGCTGAAATTTGGTGAAAATGCTACTGAGGAGTGGGACATCAAAAGTTATGCAATGATACCTCTCACGGTCTCTGTGCGGCGAAGCCGCAAACTGTAGCTAGAATTTCAGAAATCTCCCATATGTAAAATTTCTGCCGTTTGCGCAGATAAAGTCCGAATTGCGTCAAATTAGAATCAGTTGTTAAACTCTTTGCCCTAAACCTACTTGAAGTGAAATAAATTTATTTGGCGCCACAGCGCCCCCTACAGATTTTATATGGAGGTTGAATGTTTAGTTTTGCGAAATTATCTGAAATTTAACACACAACTCAATTTTGGCATCCCCATCAAAAAAGTCAGTGAGACCCATGTCATAATTGTTATGGCGTTGCCGTAGCGATGACCAAAACCTCCCATGTTATTCCAATGGGGAAATCGCCAGAACATGTTTACACTTTAGACTTTCACAAACTCCTCCCAGGGCGTTAGCCCTATTAACCTGAAATTTGGTGAGACTCATCTTCAGTGGTGGACCATCAAAAGGTATCCACATTTTTATTCAAAGAGTCACGGTGTCGCACATTTTGCCAAGAATTCAAAATAAAATTGCTTTTTGATGGTAAAACAAAGGGGAGAAGATGTGACAGCGTCACAGATTCAGCAGTAGGCGTAATAAAAGGACAATTGGGGCGCGTTAGCGCCCCCTCCTTTTGCGGCGTGGCGGCGGCGTAGCGAGGGCCGATCATTGCCGCTTGCGGCTATATTTTAATTATTATTTTCAATGATTATGGTTTAGGTTATTATCATAGCAATGCAACTATTTTGACGGTTTTCAGAACTGGACCAAAACTCTATCAAAACCACATATGGTCTTTGAATATTTAAACTAATGTGTAATGTTTTTGGGCACATTGTGTGACAAAGTATTGCATGCACTCTATCTTGATTCATAATCTTTTGTGTTTTAGGTGATTTTGGGCATCATTTTCCCTCCGTACATTTTGCTTATGGACTTTCGTCTCGGAGATGAGTCTTCCTCCTTTCAGAGTGAGGAGAGCAAAGGCAAAGATGATGACAAGTCCAATAAGGTATGGACTGCTACCAACAGAACCTACACCCTCTCATCTCCATCATCCCTCTTCCAATGCAGCAGCAGGACCATCAGCCTCATCAACTCTTCTTCACTCTTGTTTTCCCAAACAAATTCTCTCTACATTCAATGCGTGCCAATGTTTATCTAATTGATATTTATTATGCATTTCTTTATTCTAAGGATGCCGTCTCAAATGTAGACACCATGTCTAAGAAAGGGGACGAAGAGGAGAACCCAAAAGCCAACAAGAAGAGAGTTCCAATCGGGAAGAAGATTTATGAGTTTTACAAGACACCGTTCACCAAGTTCTGGTTCAACACTGTGAGTCCAGATTTGTGTGGTCATAGTACAGTAAAAACAAATCATGTTACAGTACAAATCAGTATTAGTATCCCAAAATGTATTTATATATTTTCTGAAATTGTTGTTATGAGGAAAGGCAGTCTGCTTAGCTTTTACCTCGATAAACCTCTTTGAAACTTGATACAAAAACATGCATGATCCAAAATAGTTCTTTAAAGAGGACACATTGTGTTTTTTGTGGTAAAAACTGTCACATGTGTAGATCAGTATTTGACATTTAAACTCCATTAATAATCCAAATTGTCTTAAAGGGGACATGTTACGCTAAATCAATATTAAGGAACTTTTTACTTTGTAATAGCAGTGTTTCCTCATCATTAGTTTACTCAGAGTGGTGTTTTAATTAGTTCCTGTTTGAGTTTATCTATTGTCCAGCAACTGAGGCTTGAATGCTCAGAAAATTCCTGTTTTCACCTATCTCCTGTCCCCGCCCAGATTACCTGTACTTTCTGTGATTATTTGAAAATGACACATGTCGAGGTCTAAAATGTCACAGAATACTTCTCACTTCTCACAATCGACAATCCGTTGCTTGTTACGGTGAAACGTCACAAAGAAGAGGCGGGGCTTATCACTATGATGAGGCGGGGCATATCAGTTCTGCAGGAAGTTTCTATTTTTAAGCCATTTTAGATCAATATTGCTGTTTACAATGAACAAAGTGTCAAATCTCCTTGAGTTGCTGTACGAAGTAATATAATCAGGTCCATTTAAAAAGAACTGATTCATAATAAGAACAAGGCCATGGGCAGGGATAGGGGGTAGGTGCAAACTGACATTTTCAGAGCAGTTACGCCTCTAATACAGCATTACTCAATCACGCATGAAAATAACAAGTAAACACAATTATAACACAATAACTCCGGTGTGTGTTTGTCCCTGTGGCGTGCTCGTGGGTGTTGTGTCAGATCTCGTACCTGGGTTATCTGATGCTGTACAACTACATCATCCTGGTGAAGATGGAGCGATGGCCGTCTCTTCAGGAGTGGATCGTCATCTCCTACATCATCACCCTGGGCCTCGAGAAAGTCCGACAGGTTCGACTCTCAAGTATTAGCATGTTCAAATCGTATTTTACCAGACGGGATAAAATGGAGTAAAAGTAGTTAATGCAAAATAGTTTTACTCAAGTAGAAGAACAAAGTAGTGGTGTATGTAAGAGTATTTGGTGGAACAGTTTTGTACGTAACATCTGAGGTATAATTCAAAGTTAATCTAATCGGAAACCACCAAACCAGGTATTTTCAAAGGGTAAACACAAAAATGAGAAGAAAAAAACAAGTGTTCAAGTCTGTCAACATAAAGCTTTTATCACTCAGAACTTACTCCTAGCGGGAAGAGTAACACAACTTTGTCTCAAGTAAGTTTGTTGGTGTTGCTTTGTCATATAAGATAAGATATGCCTTTATTTGAAATATCTGTTACTCAAGTTGGAGAGAAAGTATCAAGTCTGAAAAGTCTATATATGGCAACTGTTAATTCCAATTCTGAATACATTGTACATGACGTACAAGTTGTTCACTTTGTATTGTGTTTCTCTTGCTGATTATCCAGAAAAATGAATGAATCATTTTTTTATTTAAGTTTATAAAACTCTTAAAAGAGTCTCACTATGATATTTTGTCCTATGAGCTCATCTGCCAAATGGTGGAACATTGTGTGAGACATAGAGGTTGGAGACATCGTAAAATGTATCATACTGCAATTTTTGTTTTGGAGATATGTCAAATTAAACTATCGGGTGTATGGTCTATAATTAAAATGTTTAAAAAGGACCTCAAAAAGAGCTGGAGAGAGATATTTACTGGCACATTTGATCACATTCCAAATTAAAAATATCACACTAATATTGTGTCATTGAAGTGACCACTTTAAACAGATTTTGACTATTTTTGTCAGTTTTTTCCGCATTTAAGACAAAAAGTGAGTCTACGACAAGTTTCATGTGACTGTTAAATACATCGTTTCCCTCAGATCCTGATGTCGGAGCCGGGGAAGCTGAAGCAGAAGATAAACGTGTGGCTGGAGGATTACTGGAACATCACGGACCTGGCGGCCATTTCCACCTTCCTGCTGGGGCTGTTGCTACGGTTACAGGCCGAACCGTACATGGGCTACGGCCGCGTCATCTACTGCGTCGACATCATCTTCTGGTACATCCGCGTGCTCGACATCTTTGGAGTCAACAAGTACCTGGGCCCCTACGTCATGATGATCGGGAAAATGGTACGAAGTCCAGCGACGGTGTGGTTCCCAAAGAGCGGGGCGCGGGCAGAGCGTGTCATTTAATCAAGTTACTCAAGTAGAGGTACAATGTATATAGTCCCAGAAATCAGAAAGATCAGAAAAGTATTTGTAGTGGAAGTGGTGAAAAACAAAAGTTCAGATCATTTAATATTGTCAACATAAAGCTTTTTTCTAATCTCACAGTGGGAAGACTTTTACATTTAGTAAAGTAAGAGTGCTGATTGTTTGTTTTTTTGTTTATTTGTTTGTTAATTTATTTATTTGACCTTTATTTTACCTGGAAGTTCGAGGGCCAAGAGGCACTTCAGCAGATTAAACAGATCCAATTGTAAAATGTCTAAATCATATCGAATAACCAGCTCAAAAACTACATCTGCACATTTCAATGACACTCTTCTTTAGATTAATAGCATTATTAGGCATTAAGAGTGAGGCTATCAAGAGTATTTGTTTCAATAATCATGTTTATTCAGGTCACTATTTTAGAAGCAAGATTAATATTTGTGCAAATCCACAAAGATACACGAGCGATCGCCATGACGTCACGCCCGGCCGCAGCAGAAAACACAACACGCTAACGGAGCAATGCTACCAGTGGAGCTAATAATCGGCAGTCAGAAGTCATCGGAAGGGGACTTTTAACACTCAAATTCACTTCAGTGTCAGTAGAATAAGAGAAGAACGCCATGTCGTTTTGGAAATTCTAACCATTTTGTGTCCGTGTGGGTGTGGCCTAAGCATTTGTTTTAAAAGATGTTGTCCAAAAGATACATCTAAATGAAAATTATTTGATTATCTGTCTATTTCTGTCACAATTACAGTATTTTATCCTAAAGTTAGATTTTTAAAAACTTGAGGAACAGTAACACTTTAAACAATTGGAATGAAAGTATATATATAAAGTAAATTAAATATGTCGTTTGGGCTCAGTAATCGTGAATATGTACTTTTTTTCCTTCCTTGTGCAGTTAACGCTCTTAATATTGTCTGACTTTTTGCACAGGATCTCTTCGGGATCTTTGAAGATGTCGTACATTTGTTGCGTTCGAATCTTTACTGTACGTATTTATATCTGGAGACAATAAAGGTTGTGGTTAAATCGTAATGTTTCTTCTCAATAGTCGTGACACAAACAGTTGACATCGCCGTTTTGAGAAAGTTAAACAGAACTGTCACTTTGCAGATGAAGATGAGGCTCAAAGTGTCTCTCTTCTCCTCTGTCTCTCAGATGATTGACATGCTGTACTTCGTGGTCATCATGCTGGTCGTCCTGATGAGCTTCGGCGTGGCGCGACAGGCCATACTTCACCCGGACGAGAAACCCACGTGGCGCCTGGCGAGGAACATCTTCTACATGCCGTACTGGATGATCTACGGAGAGGTGTTTGCAGACTCCATTGACCGTAAGACTAGAGTTCATAGTAAGACTTTCCAGACCTTCTCCTCTGAGGCATCTGTGCATTACAAACAGGCTTAAACACAACATAATTATTGGGAATAAAATACCGTTTCCTTCCACTTTTATGATATTGGCATCTTTGGTCATTTTTTTCACCTGTTTATTCTAAATACAAATAAAAACAATGAAGGTGAGACGCTGCAGGTGAACAAGAAGAAATCTTAAAGGACACATATTATGCAACGTTTACTTTTTTGGAGCTTTTAGTTTGGAGTTTGATGAATCCTGAGTCCTCTCCAAGCGTCAAAAACACTCTTCTTTTCTCGATCTGTGACGTGGCTCTGAGAATCTTCTGCTGTTTTTTAAATCCATAAATCCTCTCCAGACTCGTTCTGTCAATTTCTCCCGTCTGATCACAATCAGTACAACTGTGTGCTGGGACAAGAAAGTGAGAGTTTTCCTCAAATTTTGTATTGTAAACTGTGTTTACAATAAAAGACAGTAGATGTAGATGAAGCTCAGTTTTAGAAGTTTATTGTAATAAACTCAAAGGACAAAATGTATTACAAAATGGCCAAAATTGCAAAAATGTGGTAGATTCAAATACAAAAAATGTATTGTTTTAAATTTCTTTCATCATTTTGGGACGTATTAGACCAAATAATTTCGATATTATATTTATTATTCGAGGAAAATAAAAACCTATTTAAGTAGTTGTAACCTATTTTTTTTCTTTTTCTTTTTTTTAATTGTTAAAACTGTAATAAATCAGGCTTAGAATTATATAATCCTTCTGTACATTCTGTCAAAATCTTGTCCAGTTCAAGTTGGTAGAGTTTGGTGTGTGACGGAGCTGCGTTAAGGGCTGAGCTTTATGTCTCTGTGGGAGCAAAAGTTCTGATCAGTTCTGATTTCGTACAAATGGATTGCATGACATATTTAAACATTTTTGTTGCAGATTTGGTACAATGTTGTTTAGTTTATATGTTGAGAGAGATTTGACTGCAGTGTCTCACCTTGAATAAAATACATTTCCAAAGATATTATCAATACCAGGGCTGCAAATATCAGTGGAAGGCTTTGCATTAAACTCATTATAAACTTCCTTTTTGCTGTGGTAAGAAAGATAAATATCACATAAAGAATAAACCTAAACATAAATAATGACCTGATAATAAATTTACCACTTTATAATGTTTACACTTTTAATATCCTTAAGAAAATATGAACAACGATGCAATTCATAATGAACAAATAGTTTATTAACTCCAAACCCTTTAATTAAACCTGAATAATTCTTAATAAACAGAATTAAATCTTTGTTCATGCTTTGTTAACGTTAATCAAAGTGTAGTTATTATGAAGTGTTACTGTTGCTAATAAATTTAACATAAACATTTAATAAAAAAAAAGACTTAACAGACTTTCTAAAAGGATTTACAAAAATGCACAGATGCCATTTTAAGTCGTTTTAAATTGTTTTAAATCGTATCTGTTGTTGAGATGTAATTTACGTCACGTGTGCTGCGTCTGCACCCTCTGCTGGCACCAAACATGAACTGCATGTCATATACTGCACTTTAAAATCTTTAAAAATAAAAACAAAATAAAACACAATACTGTTCTACTCCGTGGGGGATGCACACACAGCTTTGTTATTTTTATTTATGTGGACACAAAATGTATTCTTATACATTCACGAAACTGTAAATTGTCATTGTAAAATATATTTCTAATTTAAACTATAAAAGCATGTCAATAAAAATATATTTAATCATAGCCTAAATTACTGTTTAACTGTATTTGCTTTAATAAATCTGAATTAAAGTCTAAATGACCATAAAAGTTAAATAGATTCTTTAAGTTTTAATGTTTTTTGCTCTCATTAATGTGTTTTCTTTTTTCTCCTGTTTCGTCCCGTGAACAGTGTACGCCATGGAAATCAATCGTAAGTAAAAGAGTCTTTTCACTTTTAGGTCCTTTTAGGTCAATATTGCTATTTAAAATTTAAATAATCATTATGAAAAAAAAGAAATAATAATACAGTTTAATTTAGAAAGGACAAAAGGTAACATTGATACTTGATACTATTTATGTTTGTTGATATTGTTTTCATCAATTAAGTGGAAGTTTCTGAAAAAATAAATGTTTAAATTTGCAATTTAACAATTTAAACACGCCACTAACACAGTTTTCTCACAGTTTAAACCAGTGGTCCCCAAACTACGGCCCGCGGGCCACATCCGGCCCGTTGGACCTTTCAATCCGGCCCGCCAAGCTTGTCCAAGTAATATTTTCAAAAAAAAAAACTTTTTTTTCTTCTTTTCTTTATTAGACAGTAGATGGAATGAGAAAGAAAGGAAGGGGAATGATGAGAGAGAAACGAGGACATGCAGCAAATGTCGGAGTCGGGATTCAAACACACGATACTGTGGCTGGCCGTTCATTTTACCTTTCGCCTGTAATGCCCACATTTCCCCAAGAGATGGCCACTGTTCCTTCTAAGCTGCGCGCCTGCGCAGCTGCGCACTGCTCGCACATAGTGCACTGCTCGCACATAGTGCACTGTTCGCACATAGTGCGCACACAAGAAAATCTATGGCGCGCAGAAAATAAAATTCACCACAAACGGCCACCGGGGCTAATCAAGCAGGAAGCGCAAGTGTTTGACACACTGTAGAAGACTCTTGTGGACAGTAGAAGACCGGTCAAATCTTGCGTGTAATTTATAGTAATTCATTAGTTCACAAAAAACACACCATATTTTCTTGGCCCGGACCCTCGGCCAAATTTTAGAACCCAATGTGGCCCTCGAGTCAAAATGTTTGGGGACCACTGATTTAAACAATCATTTAACAACATTAAAGGTGTGATCAGGTATTATTATATGTCACGTCGTAACTATTGTGTCATTTATATGGATTTTGTCCCTTGGTTACAATATGGTTGCAAGGTAACAGTTCACCTGTACAATTGTAAACTTCACCAAAATTGTCAAACCGGGGACGAACAGCGTTTTAGTCAAATCTTTAATCCAATCATGCTCATTACAAACAATTTAGTGAAACCTTTATGTTCTATCATTTATGTACATTTTCATATTGGTGAATGTACGTTATTGAACAAAGCAGTGTAAAATGAGTGAAAGTTTCGTGTCGTTCACCCACATTTTGCCTGTCAAAGTGCAGACGTGTGATTGACGGTGTCGGCGTGTGGCGTGTTTGCAGCTCCGTGTGGTGATAACATGTACGACGAGGACGGGAAGAAGCTGCCCCCGTGCATCCCCGGTGCCTGGCTCACCCCCGCCATCATGGCCTGTTACCTGCTCGTGGCCAACATCCTCCTGGTCAACCTGCTCATCGCCGTCTTCAAGTGAGAGCAGAGACACGAGCTGAATGACACTCAGGACACTCTGAAGTATCGTCCTGATGTTCACTCAAAACACAGAGTTAGTTTAGAAGCACACAATGTCAACAGACTTTAAGGAACTAATGCTAAGAGCACGAGTCGTATCAAAAGCAACATGATAAAACATGTAAAGTCTGATTCTGGGGAAGGTTAAGTCATTCAAAGGGAAAAGTCATACAAAGGGGGAAAAAATAGACATTTTTGATAAGAAAACAGTCAAAAATGTTGTCATGCAAATTATTAGTCATTACTATAAAACTCATTAACTGTTTGGGTATATTTCTATCCTACAAATAATATACAAGAATTATATATATATATATATAAAAATATGGCAAGGAAATTATATTAAATTGTTAGTTTTTTGTACAATACAAGATGTGTAATTAGGGTGTCAGATGAGTTAATTGAATCAAATACTTTTAATATTACCGGTATATGTTTTTTTTTTTTTTTTTAGCGTTAAACGTTCAAACAGTGCTCTGTGGGTGCATACTTACAAACATAACACATATTAGATTAATTTTGTCTGTATAAAACACCTCAGGATGCTTCAAAAAGGGTTTTAATCTGGTGAGTCAACTTAACCCAGGATCTGCTGAATTTACCCTGCACCTGGGGTAAGTTAAACCTATTTTTAATGCTCATTTCTCAGAACAGTCAAATATGTGAAATGTTTTATTTTATGCAGATTTCACATTGTTTTGACAAAACAAAGCAAAAAAAAGCTTTGCAAAAAGTAGCTAATTTTACCCCAATCTGATCTACATAAATGGAAAAAAGTATTATTACATCTAGCTCTTGCGTCACACCATCACTTATATCTTCAGGCTGATGTGCTGCCATTACTAAATGCGGAGCAGGAAATATGATTGTAGAAGTATAAAAGTGTGAAATGCATCGCGGACATGTACTTCAGGAGAACTAAACAGCAGATGGTCTGATTTGGCAGTAACACGTTCTTTGAGGTGAAGTCCATCTCAAACCAGGTGTGGAAGTTCCAGCGTTATCAGCTGATCATGACGTTCCACGACCGCCCGATCCTGCCGCCGCCGCTCATCGTGTTCCCGCACATTTACCTGGCGCTGAGGAGAATCTGCTGCCGGTGTCGACCACGGAAAGCCGAGGGCGAACCCAACGATCAAGACCGAGGCCTGCGTAAGTGACTCGAGTGGGCCCAACCAGCAGTGGGCGGAGTCAATGGTTCTGTTACTCAAAGTCTATGTGACGGGGTGAACTACTTATTTCACACAATTATATTTCCGATTTGACTAAACAGTTTGCCTATTTGTCCCCGGTTTGACAAGCCATTTGTAATTGTACTTCCTGGATGGGCATGAACATTAAGTATGACGTAGGTAGAGGTAATTGTACTGTTACCTTAGCAACCAGACTGTAAACAAGCGCCAAAATCATATAAATGACAGAACAGTTATGATTTGACACACAATAGTACCATAGAATGTGTTTATTTTGTTGAATGATGGTTTAAAGCGTCAGAAAAGTGTGTCAGTTAAGTGTAAACTGTCTGAGTGTTTTCTACAGCACGTCGCACATTGATGACATCACAGAGGGTTTTAGAACTCAGCTCTACTTGCTGTCATTGTAGACTCTTAATTTTAAAAATATCTTCACAACCTGCAAACAAATATTTACCACAAGTTCTACCCCAACAAAGTAAGTAATAAATAGAAAAACAGGAGAAACTTCATGTGGACTTTAAGTAAAAGTACAGACACAGGAGCAAATCAAATTACACAGGTTAAAGTAAAAGTGAACATAAAAGAAATGTACTTAAGTAAAGGTCTTGATGAACCGGTTTAAAAATTGAGTAAAAAAGTATTTCCTACAGATTTTGAAAACTGTTAAAACGTAGTAAATGTTAAATGTAGTGATTTTGATTTTTAAAAAAATGATAGGTTGATCTTTGGTCAATATCAGCAATTCCAATCAATGTCCTAATTTTTCTAGGGAATTTCATACACATATTTTTGTTTGCTCAAAGCTCGGGCTTGAACTCCGTCATCATGAACGTGCTTAACATAACCCCATAAAAAAAGTACTCTCTACGTTTCAATACAGATAAAAAATGTAGTGGAGTGATAAGTAATAAGTAAAAAAGAAAAAATATGTATAGTACTTTTCTACGATTGTACTTTGTCACTTTCCACCACTGCCCTCTGTGAGTGAGGGTGTGATCATGTGTCTGATCATGTTCCTGCTGCAGAGCTGGTGCTGAGTCCAGAGGAGCTGAAGAACCTGTATGAGTTTGAGGAGCAGTGTGTGGAGGAGTACTTCAGAGAGAAGGAGGACGAGAAGCAGTCGTCCAACAACGAGCGCATCCGGGTCACGTGTGAGAGGTACACCAGACTGGACTTCAGCTCTATACTAAATATCACACCCGTTCATACTTTAGAATATTCAATAGATTTAACTAACAACAAATACTCTACTTCTGAACCTTGTCAGAGGAAGTGAAGAAGCTACTTGGATGAACAGTGAGACGCATTGTTTACTAAAAACATGTGTCCAGTTGACAGAATTTAATTACATTTTTAGATAGAACTAATATGGCAACTGAGGGACAACACAAACATCTACTGATACAATATGCTGGAATGTCTTAGTTCTTCTTGTTTGGTTTAGGCATGTTTCATGTTCCAGTGGTCCTGGTTTGAACCTGGTTTGTCCCAGACTTGGACCCAACAGTTCATATGGGTTAAACTTAGTGACATTTGAGTTTCGAAGCATTAAAGTGAACTTTGGAGAGGACGTTGCTCAGTGTTGGCCTGGTGGAATAATCCCAGCTTTAGTGTTCACTTCATGATGATGAATGACAGCTCTGGCCAGAACCCCTGAGTATGAACTCATTGAGCAATTCATAAAATTGGGCAACATTGAACATTGGTAAAGTGCTGTGTAATACAAATACATATTATGTTAAAGGACAAATTATGCAAATTTAAAATGAGTTTTTTCAGTGTCAAAAACATACCAGATGTTGTATTTAGCTTCATTCTTTCTTTGATGAATCCTATTTAGTACGATGTCTTCTTCTGAGTCTCATAAAATACTCCATTTCAGGCCATTTGTGATGTCAGAGTTAGAGATTGGGGGCTTTTCTATTGTTTTTAAGTCCATAAATCATCACAGACTTGTTCATTACAACTGTGTGCCTACATTTGCATGTCAGAGCAAGCTAGCTTTAATGTATTTCTCAACAGTAATTCCCTTTGCTGCCAAGAGAGGGAGGTGCTAATTCAAATCCTGATGAGTAAACGCCTGACTTGTAGAAAGTACATACATCATTTTGAGTTCTAAATCATGAGATGCAAAAGTAAATATAATAATAGCATGTTTAAAGTCCAATTATGATACAAATATTACATAATCTGAGTCCTTACATAACATCCTGGCTCCTGGCTGTTGTTCTCAGGGTGGAGAACATGTTCATGCGTCTGGAGGAGGTGAACGAGAGGGAGCACTCGATGAAAGCTTCCCTGCAGACGGTGGACCTTCGCTTGGGTCAGCTCGAGGAGTTCTCTGGGCGAATGATGAACGCGCTGGAGAAACTGGCCGGTATTGACCGCTCTCAGCTGGTCCGGACCAGATCCAGGGACTCATCCATCTACGAGCCCGGGCCTTTACTGCGACACGGCAGCATCAACAGCACAGACGGATACAGCCTGTACAGATACCAGCTGGAGACGGAGGAGAAGGGGCCGGTCAGCGCTGAGCCGGAGGGAAGCAAGGGTCCGCTGAGTCCAGAAAGGAGACGCACAGATGGAGGCACAGGTGGTCTACACCATCATCATACAACATGTACTAACATCATACAACATGTACTAACATCATACAACAACTACTAACATCATACAACATGTACTAACATCATACAACATGTACTAACATCATACAACATGTACTAACATCATACAACATGTACTAACATCATACAACATGTACTAACATCATACAACATCCACTAACATCATACAACATGTACTAACATCATACAACATGTACTAACATCATACAACATGTACTAACATCATACAACATGTACTAACATCATACAACTTGTACTAACATCATACAACATGTACTAACATCATACAATGTCTACTAACATCATACAACATGTACTAACATCATACAACATATACTAACATCAAACAACATGTACTAACATCATACAACGTCTACTAACATCAAACAACATGTACTAACATCATACAACATGTACTAACATCATACAACATCTACTAACATCATACAACATGTACTAACATCATACAACATCTACTAACATCATACAACATGTACTAACATCATACAACATGTACTAACATCATACAACATGTACTAACATCATACAACATCTACTAACATCATACAACATGTACTAACATCATACAACATCTACTAACATCATACAACATGTACTAACATCATACAACATGTACTAACATCATACAACATCTACTAACATCATACAACATGTACTAACATCATACAACATCTACTAACATCATACAACATGTACTAACATCATACAACATGTACTAACATCATACAACATGTACTAACATCATACAACATCTACTAACATCATACAACATGTACTAACATCATACAACATCTACTAACATCATACAACATGTACTAACATCATACAACATCTACTAACATCATACAACATGTACTAACATCATACAACATCTACTAACATCATACAACATGTACTAACATCATACAACATCTACTAACATCATACAACATGTATTAACATCATACAACATGTACTAACATCATACAACATGTATTAACATCATACAACATCTACTAACATTATACAACATGTACTAACATCATACAACATCTACTAACATCATACAACATGTACTAACATCATACAACATGTACTAACATCATACAACGTCTACTAACATCATACAACATCTACTAACATCATACAACATGTACTAACATCATACAACATGTACTAACATCATACAACATGTACTAACATCATACAACATCTACTAACATCATACAACATGTACTAACATCATACAACATCTACTAACATCATACAACATGTACTAACATCATACAACATCTACTAACATCATACAACATCTACTAACATCATACAACATCTACTAACATCATACAACGTCTACTAACATCATACAACATGTATTAACATCATACAACATGTACTAACATCATACAACATGTACTAACATCATACAACATGTACTAACATCATACAACATGTACTAACATCATACAACGTCTACTAACATCATACAACATCTACTAACATCATACAACATGTACTAACATCATACAACATGTACTAACATCATACAACGTCTACTAACATCATACAACGTCTACTAACATCATACAACATGTACTAACATCATACAACATGTACTAACATCATACAACATGTACTAACATCATACAACATGTACTAACATCATACAACATGTACTAACATCATACAACATCTACTAACATCATACAACATGTACTAACATCATACAACATCTACTAACATCATACAACATCTACTAACATCATACAACATCTACTAACATCATACAACATGTACTAACATCATACAACATCTACTAACATCATACAACATCTACTAACATCATACAACATGTACTAACATCATACAACATGTACTAACATCATACAACATGTACTAACATCATACAACATCTACTAACATCATACAACATGTACTAACATCATACAACATCTACTAACATCATACAACATCTACTAACATCATACAACATGTACTAACATCATACAACATCTACTAACATCATACAACATGTACTAACATCATACAACATCTACTAACATCATACAACATGTACTAACATCATACAACATGTACTAACATCATACAACATGTATTAACATCATACAACATCTACTAACATCATACAACATCTACTAACATCATACAACATGTACTAACATCATACAACATGTACTAACATCATACAACATGTACTAACATCATACAACATGTACTAACATCATACAACATGTACTAACATCATACAACATGTACTAACATCATACAACATCTACTAACATCATACAACATCTACTAACATCATACAACATCTACTAACATCATACAACATGTACTAACATCATACAACATCTACTAACATCATACAACATGTACTAACATCATACAACATCTACTAACATCATACAACATGTACTAACATCATACAACATCTACTAACATCATACAACATGTACTAACATCATACAACATCTACTAACATCATACAACATGTACTAACATCATACAACATCTACTAACATCATACAACATGTACAAACATCATACAACATATACTAACATCATACAACATCTACTAACATCATACAACATGTACTAACATCATACAACATCTACTAACATCATACAACATGTACTAACATCATACAACATCTACTAACATCATACAACATGTACTAACATCATACAACATCTACTAACATCATACAACATGTACTAACATCATACAACATGTACTAACATCATACAACATCTACTAACATCATACAACATGTACTAACATCATACAACATGTACTAACATCATACAACGTCTACTAACATCATACAACATGTACTAACATCATACAACGTCTACTAACATCATACAACATGTACTAATATCATACAACATGTACTAACATCATACAACATGTACTAACATCATACAACATGTACTAACATACAACATGTACTAACATCATACAACATCTACTAACATCATACAACATGTACTAACATCATACAACATGTACTAACATCATACAACATGTACTAACATCATACAACATGTACTAACATCATACAACGTCTACTAACATCATACAACATCTACTAACATCATACAACATCTACTAACATCATACAACGTCTACTAACATCATACAACATGTACTAACATCATACAACATCTACTAACATCATACAACATGTACTAACATCATACAACATGTACTAACATCATACAACATGTACTAACATCATACAACATGTACTAACATCATACAACATGTACTAACATCATACAACATGTACTAACATCATACAACATCTACTAACATCATACAACATGTACTAACATCATACAACATCTACTAACATCATACAACATCTACTAACATCATACAACATCTACTAACATCATACAACATCTACTAACATCATACAACATGTACTAACATCATACAACATGTACTAACATCATACAACATGTACTCTAACATCATACAACAGTCTACTAACATCATACAACATGTACTAACATCATACAACATGTACTAACATCATACAACATGTACTAACATCATACAACATCTACTAACATCATACAACATGTACTAACATCATACAACATGTACTAACATCATACAACATCTACTAACATCATACAACATGTACTAACATCATACAACATGTACTAACATCATACAACATGTACTAACATCATACAACATGTACTAACATCATACAACATCTACTAACATCATACAACATGTACTAACATCATACAACATCTACTAACATCATACAACATGTACTAACATCATACAACATGTACTAACATCATACAACATCTACTAACATCATACAACATGTACTAACATCATACAACATCTACTAACATCATACAACGTCTACTAACATCATACAACATGTACTAACATCATACAACATCTACTAACATTATACAACATGTACTAACATCATACAACATGTACTAACATCATACAACATGTACTAACATCATACAACATCTACTAACATCATACAACGTCTACTAACATCATACAACATGTACTAACATCATACAACGTCTACTAACATCATACAACATGTACTAACATCATACAACATGTACTAACATCATACAACATGTACTAACATCATACAACATGTACTAACATCATACAACATCTACTAACATCATACAACATGTACTAACATCATACAACATCTACTAACATCATACAACATCTACTAACATCATACAACATCTACTAACATCATACAACATGTACTAACATCATACAACATGTACTAACATCATACAACATGTACTAACATCATACAACATGTACTAACATATACAACATCTACTAACATATACAACATCTACTAACATCATACAACATCTACTAACATCATACAACATCTACTAACATCATACAACATGTACTAACATATACAACATCTACTAACATATACAACATGTACTAACATCATACAACATGTACTAACATCATACAACATGTACTAACATCATACAACATGTACTAACATCATACAACATGTACTAACATCATACAACATGTACTAACATCATACAACATGTACTAACATCATACAACATGTACTAACATCATACAACATGTACTAACATCATACAACATGTACTAACATCATACAACATCTTCTAACATCATACAACATCTACTAACATATACAACATCTACTAACATCATACAACGTGTACTAACATCATACAACATGTACTAACATCATACAACATGTACTAACATCATACAACATGTACTAACATCATACAACGTACAAATATTATATTCTAAAAGCCTGAAACGTCATCTCAATTAATCACCAAAATGATTGACCTGACTCTGCTATGGGATTTATTAGTGCATGTTTTTTTTATTGCTTTTATTCATGTGTTTATTTACAGTTTTTTTCATGTGTATTGATTGGCGGTTGTTGGAGGGGCCAGTGATATAGCTTGGCAGCCCCGCTTCCTTCTATCTGCCCCAGGGCAGCTATTGCCACAGTAGATTCTCACCTACATGAAGTGCGAAGTGAATGAATAATGCAATTGAAAGTGTATCTAAGTTATATATATATATATATATATATATATATATATATATATATATATATATATATATATATATATATATATATATCATATCATATCATATCATATCATATCATATACATTATTATCTAAACTCTACAGGAAGTTGGCCATATTGGATCAAACCTGACAACCTTTATTTGTCCCAGAATGGGGAAATTCCAGTGTTGCAACACAGATTAGGTACAAAAGTACAATAATATAAACAGAGAACTTAGAAATAACTCTTATAATCTTAATAATAATAATAACAACACTCTTATTTACAGCTGTTTTATGGACAGAAAATATTGCACCAGGATGATTGACATTATGTCACAGTATTGCGCATGAATTATAAAAAGCTGAATGACACATGCTCAGGGCTAACAGTGTTAATTGTAAAGTCTGTTTCCAGTCGCTCTTAACACTCATTAATGTTCTTGTGTGTTGTGTTCCAGCCGAGCCAAACGCTGCGGTGAAGGAGTACGGTCCCACGCTGGAGGTGACGGCACAGAAGGAGAGGAGACACTCCGTTTCTTCTAACGTGGGCATCCTGATCACACCTAGCGATTCAGAGCCCCCAAAACCGGACCAAACCCAAGACCAGTCCGCTTCGAGTCCCGGACCAACCCCGTCGAGTCCCGGACCAACCCCGTCCAGTCCCGGACCAACCCCGTCGAGTCCCGGGCCAACCCCGTCGAGTCCCGGACCAACCCCGTCGAGTCCCAAGGCCACAGAAAAACACAAACTGGAGGCCACCGTTTCGTGCCCTCTCGAAAAGTCCAAAGTCATGCAACTTCTATCATCGCCGACCTTCAGCTCCCCGCCCACGCGCAGGAGGGCGATGAGCAACCAATGGGCAATGAGTTCTTCGATGAAGCCGGGGTCCAAATCTCCCATCATGCCTCGCTGGGGGTCAGAACACAAAGTGCACCCGTCGCCGTTGGGACAGGCTTCTGGATCGACGCAGGGCGTCGTCGTCGGCGAAGAGCGAACGGAGGAGATGGAGGAAGAGGAGAGGATCTACGCGCCGCTACGGTCCAAAAGTCTAAACGTAAAAACGCGAAAGACGAAAAAGCAGGAGGACGAGGAGGAAGCGGCGAAGAAGCTGCACGGGTCCAGCAGCGTCAGAGATCTGGTGTCGGCGTTCAGCTCCAGGACTGAGGCACCGCCGGACCTGTGAAAACAAATGGACTGGACTCAAAACGTCTCATTTATTCAATTAAAGGTGTTACTTTTTTTTTTAAATCCCAGAATAGCAAATTTTTAGGTTTATAATTTCACTTCCTGTTTGTAATTGATGATGGGAAATCACCCCGCAAACTCACAATATCTTTTATGTGAGAAATAAAAATAAGTGAGAGCGATTTTGTTTTGTTGAATTAATGTTTAGAGGGTCAAAAAAGTTGTTTCTTTGTGTAAATTATGTATAAACTTTGACTGGAATGATTGTCCCTGGTGTGACGTCAATTCCTATCATTTTACTCAACTTTTCTCCACAAATACCTACTCAATTCGTGTAAAACAATAATTGATATGTACAACAGGTATAAATACACCAAATAAAGTCAAAATTAGAAAATCATAAAAACCTGTCATAGGCACTTTTAAAGAGCGGACTCTTCTAAAAACTAAACACACCTTCACCATAATAATGTTTAATGTATAGTAGACAGAAACATATATTATCAATAAATATAATCTAGCTCAATATCTTGAAACATGTCAAATATTGCATACGTGACTGTGTAAATGTATGAAATGGTTAGTTCTGTTAGTTTGGTCTGTTGTACTTTTCATTTTGTGTTTATTTTGATTCACTCTGCAATTTGTATTATGTTTATTAGTTAAATATTTTAGTTAAAATCAAATAAAAGCTGTATAGTCTAAATCAACACGTCTTCCATTCAATTCAAAATCTATCTTTTCTGTGACTTATTTTATTTGTAATGTGTTTCAATTTGTTAGTTCAATTTATAAATACATAATTTATGTAAATATAACACTTATATTTATATGACTAATAATCTTACCCCTTCACTTTGTTAAATGCACATCAACACTGATTAAAGGGAATAAAAACTACCTCTCTTCTGGTTGTGTTTGAAAAATAAAAAAGTACATTCAACATAAAAGTCTGTGTTGTTTGGCTTTGTGCAGACTGGAGTGAAAACTTTAAAAAGTAAATCAGTAAGAGTTAAAAGGTATTATTATAGTTAACATCTGCTTTATAATTAACATCTTTAATTAACATCCTGATGGCAAAACACAACACACATTCAACACATGACGGCATTTGATTTCATTTAGTTTTATTAACTTGTTACAGGTTTGACAAATCTGTTCAAAAGAAAAGAAACCAGAAAAAACAGACCCAAAAAGAATGGATGAAAAGGACAGTGAATGTTACAAAACACAACACCACATTTAAGCATGAATTTACTGTAGCTACAGAATTTTATGTTTGAATTTTGATTTGATTCGGTGCATTCCAGTTTCAGCCCAGAACCAGTGTTGATTTCGACATTGTTTTCATCACTATTTTTCTTACTAAAACTTAAGAAAAACCTTATCATAACGACTAAAACTATGACTAAAGTTACATGCATTCTGATGACTAAAACTATGACTTTAAAGATGATCTAACAAAAGTACTAATAATAATACGAATAATAAAAAGTTAAATTTATCAGAGTTAAAATACATAATACATTTGCATGTACTGACAAAAACTAGACCAAAACTAAAAAGAATTACTGACTAAAACAAAACAAAAATTTGGTCAATCAGCGTCACAAAATATCAATTTATTATTTGTATTGATTGTGGTATAAAAATGTGTGTGTTTGGTTTTGTTCTAGTTCCACTGGCAGTTGTGGTGTTTGTCTTTTATCCAGATTTAAATATTGTAATTGTTTTGCATAAAAACAGTGGCGAAAATGTGGATCTTCAAGTCTGCCATGTATTTTGCTATTTTATAGTGTTATCCGGTTTTTCTTGTATTTTTTTGTTTCTTTTCATTATTTTCAGTTGTTGGTAGGATCATTGTGAATAGGCATTTGATAATTTGGGGTAAATTTTTCATTTTCACAACATCAATACGGCCAAATAAGGACATTTTTCCAACATCTTGGGGAAACTTCAGTTTTATTTTAAGGATAATTGAGGTTGAAGATTTCTGACATGCCAATTCATAGGTATTTTATATTATTTGACTTTAGGGAGGGTAAAGAGTCCTTAATCTGAAGAATATCATGAGTCTTTAGTAATTTGAGACAATATCAGTGTGTTGTGTAGTTGGATAAGGTTTCTTTAATGTTGGGTAATGTTTCTTTTAGTGATTTTTTAAAATGTTGAATATATAATAATAGATCATCTGCCCAACGGCTTATTTTATTTTACATTTATTTCACACTTTCATCCAGACTGACCAATGTGCGGACAGAAACGTGTGGTGCATTGTGGGTAATGTGTGTACTTTCCAACATGTGAGCGCTCGGAAAATGTCTGTTTTCACCTGCCCCCTATCCCCGCCCCGCTCGACACAAGCCAGGTTTGCTGCAGCATAGATTTAGGTTCTAAACAAGATCAATATGGGATAATCCGGCGGGAAATTTAGAGATTATATATTTTCAGCAAAACAAGCGAAATCACACTTTTGTTTAATGCACAAGACGTTTTTCAAATTGAAATTTTTCCATATTTATGTTTAAAAAAGGTATGAGTAATATAAAAATAACCCCTCAGTTGATTCGGGCGGTCTCAAACTGTAAAGAAAAGTACTTTTTAAAAATGTAGTTCAGTAGAAAGTACAAATACTGCTCTCAAATGTAAAAGTAAAAAAGTATCCACTATGATATGTTAAGTATTTGTGAAACATTGGACTACCAATTGTATGTATTTGACAAATGTTCAAAAATTAAAAACGCCAAGAATGTAATCCATTACATGTTATTGTGAAAAGCCACTGAGAAGAGAACATTAAGCCGTTTTAGATCAGTACTGCAGTTTACAATGAACAACATGTAAAATTATATGAAAGTTTACCACTAAACACCAGAAAAAAAGCATAATATGTCTTCTTTAAACAGAAAAGCACAGAATCACCGCTGAACCGTCGTTATTACATTTCGATTTAACATTGTCGTATCGCCTGATCATAACACTACACATTTCATCATTTATTTTCCAGTTTTGCCCTCGTCCTATTTGACCTTGCTGTCTGGGGGCCCGGCGGGTTTGCCTGGCTGACCCTTGACCTTGGTGTCGTAGGTTCCCTGGTGCCTGTACGAGCTCACATAGCCCGTGTTCTCCACCAGATTCTCTCGGCCCTGGCGCCCTCGGCCTCTGCCGCTGCCGTCAAAGCGCTCCTTGTGTGAGCCCGTGTATTTGGACGTGTCGGTCAAGCGGTCCACTGCGCCCGTTTTATCCACTTTCTGCAAAAATAAAGACATATATTAATTTTAGAGTGCAGTCTACAGACTTTTTTTCTTTATTCTTTTTTCATGTTATTTCTTTTCTTTACATAAGTCAGTGTGTTTGATGTAAAAAATTAAAATAAAACTGCAAGTAAATCTGTTCTCAACTAGGACTAGAAACACCCAAACAAGTCTACATCAGGACCAAACTACTGTCAAAGCACATGACAATAATCAATGATTCAAACACAGATCACAATTGTAACATGTTCTCTGCAGGTTCTACAGCCAGTTCAACCACAAACTGCACAATCTGATCCAGGAACAGTGACCAAAGACACAGAACACGACAGAACACAACAGATCACAACAGATCACAACAGATCACAACAGATCACAACAGATCACAACAGATCACAACAGAACACAACAGATCACACAACAGAACACGACAGAACACAACAGAACACACAACAGAACACAACAGATCACAACAGATCACAACAGAACACAACAGAACACACAACAGAACACAACAGATCACAACAGATCACAACAGAACACAACAGATCACACAACAGAACACAACAGATCACAACAGATCACAACAGAACACAACAGAACACACAACAGAAAACAACAGATCACAACAGATCACAACAGAACACAACAGATCACACAACAGAACACAACAGATCACAACAGATCACAACAGAACACAACAGAACACACAACAGAACACAACAGAACACAACAGAACACACAACAGAACACAACAGAACACAACAGAACACACAACAGAACACAACAGATCACAACAGATCACAACAGATCACAACAGATCACAACAGAACACAACAGATCACACAACAGAACACAACAGAACACAACAGAACACACAACAGAACACAACAGAAAACAACAGAACACGACAGAACACAACAGATCACAACAGAACACAACAGATCACACAACAGAACACAACAGAACACAACAGAACACAACAGAACACGACAGAACACAACAGAACACAACAGAACACGACAGAACACAACAGAACACACAACAGAACACAACAGAACACAACAGAACACACAACAGAACACAACAGAACACAACAGAACACACAACAGAACACAACAGATCACAACAGATCACAACAGAACACAACAGAACACACAACAGAACACAACAGATCACACAACAGAACACAACCGAACACAACAGATCACACAACAGAACACAACAGAACACACAACAGAACACAACAGATCCCAACAGATCACAACAGAACACAACAGAACACAACAGAACACAACAGATCACACAACAGAACACGACAGATCACAACAGAACACACAACAGAACACAACAGAACACAACAGAACACACAACAGAACACAACAGATCACAACAGAACACAACAGAACACAACAGAACACAACAGAACACAACAGAACACACAACAGAACACAACAGATCACAACAGATCACAACAGAACACAACAGAACACACAACAGAACACAACAGAACACAACAGAACACAACAGAACACAACAGAACACGACAGAACACAACAGAACACAACAGAACACACAACAGAACACAACAGAAAACAACAGAACACGACAGAACACGACAGAACACGACAGAACACAACAGAACACACAACAGAACACAACAGATCACGACAGAAAACGACAGAACACGACAGAACACGACAGAACACAACAGAACACACAACAGAAAACAACAGAACACAACAGAACACAACAGAACACAACAGAACACAACAGAACACACAACAGAACACAACAGAACACAACAGAACACAACAGAAAACAACAGAACACGACAGAACACGACAGAACACAACAGAACACAACAGAACACAACAGAAAACAACAGAACACGACAGAACACGACAGAACACGACAGAACACAACAGAACACAACAGAACACAACAGAACACACAACAGAACACAACAGAACACAACAGAACACAACAGAACACACAACAGAACACGACAGAACACAACAGAACACAACAGAACACAACAGAACACACAACAGAACACAACAGAACACAACAGAACACAACAGAACACACAACAGAACACAACAGAACACACAACAGAACACAACAGAACACAACAGAACACAACAGAAAACAACAGAACACAACAGAACACAACAGAACACACAACAGAACACAACAGAACACACAACAGAACACAACAGAACACACAACAGAACACAACAGAACACACAACAGAACACAACAGAACGACAGAACACAAAACAAAGTGTAAAGAATAAAGTGGATGGCGGTGAATGCACCTTTGCAATTGGCTCCAAATCAAAAGCAACAACAACAACAACAACAACGAGAGAACATGACAGAGAACACAACAGAACACGATATTGCCATTATCGTTCATCTTCCATCGCAAATTTGAGTTGAAATATTTTGAAATATTTAAAATATTATGATTACTTTATATCATTCCAAAAATAAGATCTTGTCTGTTTGATGTCATGACAATAGTAATACGTAAATATAGCCGCAAGCGGCAATGATCGGCCCTCGCCACGCCGCCGCCACGCCGCCGCCACGCCGCAAGAGGAGGGGGCGCTAACGCGCCCCAGTTGTCCTTTTATTACGCCTACTGCTGAATCTGTGACGCTGTCACATCTTCTCCCCTTTGTTTTACCATCAAAAAGCAATTTTATTTTGAATTCTTGGCAAAATGTGTGGCTTTGCCGCACAGACACCGTGACTCTTTGAATAAAAATGTGGATAACTTTTGATGGTCCACACCTGAAGATGAGTCTCACCAAATTTCACGTTAATAGGGCTAACGCCCTGGGAGGAGTTGGTGAAAGTCTAAAGTGTAAACATGTTCTGGTGATTTCCCCATTGGAATAACATGGGAGGTTTCGCCCATCGCTACAGCAAAGCCGTAACAATTATGACATGGGTCTCATTGACTTTTTTGATGGGGCCAAAATTGAGTTTTGTGTCCAATTTCAGATAATTTCGCAAAACTAAATAACCATATAAAATCTGTAGGGGGCGCTGTGGCGCCAAATGAATTAATTTCACTTCAAGTAGGTTTAGGGCAAAGAGTTTAACAACTGATTCTAATTTGACGCAATTCGGACATTATCTGCGCAAACGGCAGAAATGTTAAATTTGGGAGATTTCTGAAATTCTAGCTAAAGTTTCAAAGAGACCGTGAGAGGTATCAATGTAATTTGAATAACTTTTGATGTCCCACTCCTCAGTAGCATTTTCACCAAATTTCAGCTTTTTAGAGCCAACGCCCTGGGAGGAGTTCGTAAAAGTACGGCGTTTGGAAAAACTCCTGAGTCATGCTTAGCCATTTTTGAACCAATATGGCCGACATTTGGTTGGGTGGACGGCGCTGCCGTAATAATATTTTTTTACTTCTCTTGTCACCATCTACGAAGGAGTGAGTGTTTGGAAGTGGGCGAGCGCTTCGTGCTCGATTTCGTGCGCACTACGTGCGCACTTTCGCAGCCGTGCTTCGCACGGTCTTACGAGATTAATAGGCCTCTCGCCAGCTTGTGGCGCTCGGGCCTAATAATAAAAGTGTGTGGAGCAGTTCTTCTCTGACCGTGACTCCAGCGTTGGCGGGTTCTTTTCCCTCGATGAGTTTGTGGACGGACTGCAGCGCCTCGTCCTTGTCCTGCTCTGGAAACCTCTTCTGAGCCAACATCTCCAGAGCCTTCTTAAAGTCTGCGTAGGACATGCCACGGGACGTCTTTGGTCTGAAAACACAAGGCATCACAGCTCCACTCGAGTCAAAAGTTTAAGACCGCTGCACGCTGTCTGCAATAACTATCAGACAGCGTGCCGTCCTCCTCCTTTGAGCTCCTCCTTTCAGGGTTTGTTTCAACAGTTTTGTTCATCAAATATCCCTGAATACAATATATACTTCTCAGCTCAGGGTGTGAAACTTTAAGTATATTATTGAAAGTCTCAAGGTTTTGCACCAGTGAAATGTTTGAGATTCTGTGTTGTTACAATCTGAAATTTTGTTAATTAATATATGTATCACGAGCTCTAGTTTGTCCTGAGAGTTCTGTCGGATTCAGTTCTAACATGTGGCGATATTTCTTATACTATTTGTCCAGTATTTTGACATTGTACTTTTTATGATCATGCTGTATTTCTCTGTGTTCTTAAATGAAATACCACACATAAAATGAACTACTCACATGAGTTTGGAGAAGATGATATCAGTATCGGTGCTGGTGACGTGTTTTCCGTCGATGATCTTACAGTCTTTGCACAGTTTGGCCCATTTCTGGCCCGGCATTTCTGAAGCAGCCGCGGCTTTGTGGTCTCCGTGCACCGCAAACCTTCTGAAGGCCACGAGAAGGTCGTCCACGTCTGAGCTCTTCGCCATCACGCTGTTTTCTGCAACACCCAAACACACAAGCAATATTATATTTACTATTATTTTGTAATCCCTCATTTGTCCAGGAGTGGTCCATGTTTCAAAGGAAGTTATCTGGACACTGAAATCTCAAGCCACCAATCCCATTTAAAGAAGGAGTTTCTTTCTCAAAAAATTCCCTCTCCCTACTTAAAATGTTTGCCTCACTGTCTTCAAACGCTTTAGCTGAAGCTTTAGAAGATGCTTTAGATGACGCCTTTCTGAAGTTGCACAGCTGATTGTAAACCAGAACTGAAGTGCCTTCTGTGATGATATAGTCTTTGGTTGCCTGACCCGCCAGCCCCGCCCACATTCTGTTCGAATGCGTCTCGGTCTGGACTCGGAGTCGTCAATAGCCAATGAGATCGTCGGTATTCCATCTACCGACCAATTTACTAATCCCAGGCGGAGGTTTTAACGCGTCACACTGAGATACGGCAGTAGCTCTTCACCCCCGTTCCAAAACATTCAAGATGGCGGACCCGGCTCGTGACCCAGTGTTTACTTCTGCTCTCGCTTCGGTTTGAACAATCAGGAAAGTCCGCTCTACTCGCCGTGATGAACGTGTGTTAAATGCGGTTATACGAAGGGCGTCATCGCGATTCAGGAGATATTTTCTGCCTTCGGGGACGGATATCGCGGAACACGCCTTGTTGACATGGGCTACGTAATATCTGGTTAAGCGTGTCGCGTTTTTTGCGTCACTTCTGGGTTTATGTGATTGGTTCTGTCTCTTGCTCTAAACTCCGCCCTAGAAATTGAAACGCAGCGGTCGAGCCCCAGAGCCACACACAGTTTTGATATGTAGTTTGTCAAAACGTGTTGGGAACGGCTGGTCAGGCAAAGTCTTTGGTGCATTTTTCATGCACACATTTTATATTGTATTGTTGATTTTATGGATAGCCTCAAAAAGACTGGTTTAGAACTATTCCAAAAAACGTTGTTCTCTGTAATGTTTAATTTTCATTCTATATATTTATATACTTTTTATGGCTTTAATCTTATTTCAATATACAGTAAAGAAAGTGTATTGGCCTCTACTTTTGTCCAATTCAATTTAATTTAATGGATAAGTGTCCCAGAGCATCCCTTGACCTTTGACCCACTTTCCATTTGATTCTGATCCTTCATTGTCCAGCTTTTGCACCAACTCAAGACCGATTATGTGAACACGCCTATGGCACAGGACACGTATGCTAGGCTCCAAGTGCAGCCAGCCGCCGTGTAATGAGTTCGGATCCCGACTCTGACTTTAGTTTACTGCATGTCCTCCCTTCTCTCTCATCCCCATTTCACACTGTTCTTTCCTCTCTAATAAAGCCTACGGGCAAAAAATATATTTTTTTTAAAAAAGAAGGAAAATGCAGGTTTTGTACGAGGTGGACCCAGGAAAGGCTGGTGAGTCCGTGCTAGATTCCTGCAGGTCGTGTTTACGACTTCACCTCTCTTTGCTCACCTTCTCCAACAAAGCTCCTGTTTGTCCATTCTTCAATCTAAATCTCTCGGGAAGCTAAAAAACGCCGGAGAATAAGAGGTGTTTCTTACGGTTATTGCCATTGTAGTCCAGATTTCTTTATGGGCTTTGACTTGGTCCTGGTTTGGTCCTGTTCTAATAAAGTCTGGTTTTAGTCATTGTTCAGGTAGATTGAAGTTGATGTTTAGAGATTGAAGAATGGGTCGAATGCGGAAGACAAAATTGGTCAAAAAAGTTTAAATTAGAAGCTCACATTGTTCTGTATTAGAGTTCAGCTCAGATACTACTTCAAAACTAGCATTGAGACTAGATTTGAGCAGGTATAGGTTGCTGAAATGAACCTTTCCTGAACAGAGAGAAATAATCTAGATGCCACCTTTTTAGTCTAATTAGATTTATTAGGTTTTGGATTTCTGACTATAAACTTGTGCCACCTTTTTGTCAACTTTTCATTTCAAATCAAACTTAAGATCCTTAATTATCTATCCACAAGCCTAAATCAAGATAGCCTTAACAATTTCAATGGAACAGTCTTTAAATCGCTAACTAAAGACAACCTTAAGTATTTGGTTGATGTTTATTTGAAGAAGACTGGACTTAACGGCGTTCCATATCTGAAAGCTCTTGGCTTACTTTCTTTAGTGTGGAAGAGAGCTGTTGCGAATCCGCCAAAGATGTGGTGATTTTTTGAGTTTTCTGGTGATTAAATAGACAGAGCAATGAAATGTGAGCTATTGTTCAAATATAACAAAGAATGTGCGAGCCAGTGTGTTTGCTTTGGGCGTTTGTCCCTGCCATTTCATCTCAGTATCACAAAGAGCATGAAAAATGTCTGTGCGTCACTGAAAAATGGAAAAAATTGCATTTGGGCTGAACTTGACAAACTTGAACTTGAATAGAAATAACATTAGAGTCTGAAAACAGCTGCTGTGTTCACATCATTTCAGCTCTGTTTGATGTGGGATTCATTTCAAAATCTGCCCTGAACCACGACGAGGCCTGAACCACGACGAGGCCTGAACCACGACGAGGCCTGAACCACGACGAGGCCTGAACCACGACGAGGCCTGAACCACGACGAGGCCTGAACCACGACGAGGCCTGGACCACGACGAGGCCTGAACCACGACGAGGCCTGAACCACGACGAGGCCCCACCTGTGTGTCCTGAGAAAAACACTGGAACCATTGTCTACTAAAGGTGACGCCTCATTTAGTCTTTGTTTCAGAAGAATCACAAGTCTGATCCGGTTCAGATTTCTCTACATTAGTTTGTTTATTATGGAAAAGATTTTGAAAAATGTTTTGTTTTTTTCTGTGCGTCAGCCGATGAAGTACTTACACCAAAATACTACAGTACTTATAATGAAATACATTTAAAGGCCTGTTTCAAGACTGTACTGGACTGGACCTTTAATCAGAATTAGTTGTATTGCCATTGTCAGTGAATAATTCACCAACTTGCTTCGGCAATAAGGTACAACATAAAACAATGTATAATAATAATAATAATAATAATGATAATAGTAAAGACTATAGACTATGCTTGAATAAGATAAAACAAGGGCATGCAAAATAAAATATATGTGGAATAAAAGTAATTTAAATACAATATATATACAACAATATCTGAATAATAGTGCAAAACTGTGTTATAGGTCAAGTATTATTTACCTGGTGTTATTAAGGTGTTAGATCTTATAAAGTGTTCATGAGTCCAATGGCAGAGGGAAATGAACTGTTCTTGTGACGGGAGGTTCTGGTCCGGATGGACCGAGGCCTCCTGTCTGAGGGGAGTGTCTCAAATAGTCCATGTACAGGGTGAGAAGGATTGACCCAAAGTCCTGGAGACGTACAGGTCCTGCAGAAATGGAAGTCTGCAGCCGATCACCTTCTCAGCAGAGCGCACAATGTGCTGTAGTCTCTGTTTGTCCCTGGCTGTGGCTCCAGCGTACCACACGGTGATGGAGGAGGTGAGGATGGACTCAATGATGGCCGTGTAGAACTGCAACATCATCTCAACGTCAACAGGTGAGGGGGGCTGTGGCTTTCCTGAAGCCCACGATCATCTCCACTGTCTTCTGGGCGTTGAGCTCCAGGTTGTTACCACTTTACCAGGACACCAGCTGGTCCACCCCCTCCTGCCGACAGACAGAACCCGAGTAGAGTGGTGTTGTTGTCCACAAATAGAATCCTGGCATAGGTTCCCGGGGAGTCCAGATTCTGCAAGATGAAGTGGAGTGCCAGGTTGATGACGTCATCCACAGACTTGTTGGCTCTGTAGGCGAACTGCAGGGGGTCCAGCAGGGAGGAGGTGAAGGACTTGAGGTGGGGCAGGACCAGGCGCTCAAACCACTTTATGACTACAGTCAGTGTCGCAGGCCTGTGGTCATTAAATGCAGTGATCTGGGGCTTCTTGGGGACAGGGACAATGATGGACAACTTGAAGCAGGCAGGAACATGGCATGACTCCAGGGAGGTGTAAAAAATGTCTGTGAAGACGGGAGTCAGCTCCTCTGCACACTCCTTCAGAGTGGAGGGGGAGTCACTGTCTGGCCCATCAGCTTTGGTGCATTCACACTGGTTTGAGCTCAGTTTAGTTCTGATGTAGACTTGGTTTAGACCTGGTTTAATTCTGATTTAGACTTGGTTTAGTCCTGGGTTTGCCCTGATGTAGACTCAGTTTAGTGCTGGGTTTGTCCTGATCTAGACTTGGTTTAGTACTGGGTTTGTTCTGCTGTAGACTTGGTTTAGTCCTGATGTAGACTTGGTTTAGTGCTGGTTTAGTCCTGATGTAGACTCAGTTTAGTACTGGGTTTGTCCTGATGTAGACTTGGTTTAGTCCTGGGTTTGTCCTGATGTAGACTTGGTTTAGTACTGGGTTTGTTCTGCTGTAGACTTGGTTTAGTCCTGATGTAGACTTGGTTTAGTGCTGGTTTAGTCCTGATGTAGACTCAGTTTAGTACTGGGTTTGTCCTGATGTAGACTTGGTTTAGTCCTGGGTTTGTCCTGATGTAGACTTGGTTTAGGTAAACGTGACATTTCCTGAGCTGTTTTAGAAAGATCTTGTGCTTTATCAAAACCAGTGCAAGACCATGTGGCGACATACACAAAGTACTATCATTTTGTGTCTGTTTTTATTTTTTGAATCATGCCTTTCCCTCAGTATCGACACAGCGCCTGGAGTGACTCTGGCGTTGACACTCGGCGGGACAAACGGCAGGAGCAGGAGGCGGCTCACACTTCTCCTCCAAACACACTCACAAATCAAGTTTAACAGCTCAAAGTCAAAGGGCCTTTTTTCATTACTCAATCTAGATTACTGGTACCGTTCAATGAACCTGCTTATTTATTCTGCCCACACTCTGCACTGTACATAAACATACAGCATAGAGCCACTTATTGTACATAACTGTGCTGTAGCTTTATATTTTACTCTACTTGCACTGTGTTCTGTTAGATTTGGGTCTATTTCAATCGTTATTTATCGTCACTTCTTCTGCTCTTATCTCATAAACGATCTCATAGTTAACATTATTCAGGCTTTTTAAACTATATACCTTTGGGATATTACACAATATTATTTTATGCAATTTAAAGTTGTGCAGAAAACCACTAAAAGCAACAACACATTTGTACACAGACCCTCAGATGTTCAGGTAGGTTCCAGAAAATAAATTATGTTTCTATACATTTGCAAAATAGATCATTTGCTACATAAAAAAAGGCCAGCAGAAGGTTGTTGTTTGGAAGATTTAACAAACAAAAACACACAGAATGAAAGAAGGAAATGCTCAGGAATGTTTAGCTGAATGAAAATCCACCAGTGAATATCTTAATTGCACAACTCTATGTAAATTGTACGGAAAAGTGATCAATAAATTGACACACATTTATGTTTTCTCTGAAAGAATTTGACAAAATGTGTATCCTGAATTTACAAAAACTGTACAAACCTTAAAAGTCATAAAAAAGTAATCTCACAAACATTCTGCACTCAAAACATGTGCAAAAACGTCTTCTGTGTTAAATATGCACAACAAAGTGGTAAACGTTGCCTACACAAAGGTTTGCAGATGGCTGAAGCAGTAAAATGTCTTACCTGTGAGATTCTCCTGAGCTCTTCTCCGCTCTGGCCCATTGAAAAGAGCTTTAAACGTCCGCTCTGTTATGGTCTGTTTACTCGGTCACCCAGAGACGCTGTGTAACATCAGGGAGGGGCTCGGGGCAGACAGGCAGCTGTGGGGTAGTGGGCTAAGGACTCGCCTTTGAACTGCAGGGTTAGAGGTTAGATTCCCGAGCATGTATGGTGCAGTTAAGGTGAAAGTGAGACACACATTTGACTAAAACGTATAACAAGGTACAAAGAAACAACATGCATAATATTAATAATAATAACTGACTGAAACTTTGCAAGCATGACTCATCTGTGACCCAGATGTTCAAATCAAACACAGCTGTTGAGTTATTCTTAATTATATAAACACTAGACATGATGAACAGGTCGTTGCAGTTATAATTGTGTGTTTTGGTTCAAGACAATTCTCCAATCAGAAGCAGAATGAGCCTCACATGAGTCTCTCATTTGTGTTAAACCTGTGCTTTGTCCTCTGATCTGAATGGTCTTTATCTAAAGCAGAGAGTTCCCTCTGCAGGGTGGCTGGGTGCTCCCTTAGAGATAGGGTGAGGAGCTCAGTCACATGGAAGGAGCTCGGAGTAGAGCCGCTGCTCCTCCACATCCAGGCGAGCCAGCTGAGGTGGCTCTGGCATCTGTTACGGATCCTCCTGCTCGCTCCCTGGGGAAGACCCAGGACACACTGGAAGGACAATGTCTCTCTGGGGCCTAGGAACGCCTCGGGATCCTCCTGGAGGAGCTGGGGGAGGTGTCTGGGGTGAGGGAAGACTGGGCCTCCCCGCTCAGACTGCTGTCCCCATGACCCGGCCCAGCGGACGAAATGGAATTAATTAGATAAACATGAAAAAATGTCATATACGTTTGTTTAATTATTGTAATTATGGGTTTCAGAATAATGAGAAATGAGGCTTGTTGTCATGGTGATTAACAATCTAAGAAGAATGAATACAAATAAGATAAGAAGAATGAATACAGCAGGGTTGTCCAATCTATGGCCAAATAATATTTGGCCATTCTATAGCTCCAGGTCGTGTTAAAGGAACAGAAGCTCTCACAAAGCTCTTAAATCCACACAATCCACCGCTCTGTGGAAGCGTTTCCGTGTGCGGGAGATCTGTGTTTGACCCACACTTCGAAGGTTAACTCTGCAGGGAGCAGTGGGCAGTAAGTTATTTAGCACATTTGATCATTTCCTTATGTGAACTCATCTCCTGACTCTTGGGAAAAGTGTTGTTGAGAACGTCCTCTGCCTCACCCTCAGCTCGGGTCATGTGGGTTTGGGTTTGTTTGGTCCCGTCTCCAGAGCGATGTCCGTGGGCTGAGGCAGATGAGGTCACTTCTCTCTCTCGCTCTCTCGCACTTCCTGGACACTTAAAGGCCAAAACCTCTGGACCTGCTGTAAAATATGCCCGAGGTCATGTGACTCAGCTGCTGTACGTAACTGAGGAGTAAATAAAGCTTGTTTGTTTTGAGAGAAGAGTGCGAATAGTGAGACATACTCAAGTCTCCACCCTCAGTAACGATGACATCATGCAAAGTGTCCTGTAAATACGGTCATTGTGGACATGTGAAAGAGTCAATCCTACAACTCGTTTCCGTGATTGGTTCAAGAAAGATAAAAAGCTAAAAGGTGAAACAAACCACAGAAGCGTAACTTTGTAAACGAACACAAAGGTGAGTCAAGTGTTGCCAGTTTGTTCTCTGATTTGCAGTTTTTGTGCTATTTCTACCACCTTATTATGTCTTTTGACTTTATCTGGTGTATTTTTACCTGTTGTAAATGGAAATTATAGTTTTACATCAATCGAGTAGCTGTTTGTGGATAAGTTTTAAAAAATCTGTAGAAAATAGCAAAAAGTTACAGCACACCCATACCCAAGGTTTATGCATAATTTACACAAAATAAACAACTTTTTTACCCTCTAAATAATAATTCAACAAAATAAAGGTCATTTATTGTTATTTGTCAAATAAAAAAAATATGGCAGATGTGTTTTTGCCCAGTGTTTGCTGAGTAATTTACTATTGTGATGTCATCAATTACAAACAGGAAGTGAAATTATAACCCTAAAAATGTGCTATCCTGGGATACATATTTTATCATTTTTAGCAACATTTCAAATATATTTATCTTAACTGCATTTTAGTTCAATGAGTGGTCCGACCTGTCAGAGGCACTTTAAAGGTTTATGTTTATGTTGATATTTTAAGGACTTCTGACAATTTAAAGTTGCATCAACTTTTTCTTATAAACAAGCAAAATCTGTTTTTCCCACACTACACAGTCTTTATTTCATTGTTAAACATTTATCTCCGGCAAACAAAAAGAGACAAGTGAGTCACTATGGAGACAGTGGACATCCAAGGGAACGCCCACTAACAAACCCATTCATTCTAATGTGGAAGAATTGAACACCTGCAAGAGCCGACATAAGTTTATACAACTGTATAATAACTGCAGTGCCAAACACAGACATTCAAATATATCTATTTATTATTATTATTATTATGGGTGTGTCTCTGCAGTGTACTGTGTTTGTGTGTCTCTGCAGTGTACTGTGTTTGTGTGTCTCTGCAGTGTACTGTGTTTGTGTGTCTCTGCAGTGTACTGTGTTTGTGTGTCTCTGCAGTGTACTGTGTTTGTGTGTCTCTGCAGTGTACTGTGTTTGTGTGTCTCTGCAGTGTACTGTGTTTGTGTGTCTCTGCAGTGTACTGTGTTTGTGTGTCTCTGCGGTGTACTGTGTTTGTGTGTCTCTGCAGTGTACTGTGTTTGTGTGTCTCTGCAGTGTACTGTGTTTGTGTGTCTCTGCAGTGTACAGTGTTTGTGTGTCTCTGCAGTGTACTGTGTTTGTGTGTCTCTGCAGTGTACAGTGTTTGTGTGTCCCAGCTGTGTACGGTGTTTGTGTGTCTCTGCAGTGTACTGTGTTTGTGTGTCTCTGCAGTGTACTGTGTTTGTGTGTCTCTGCGGTGTACGGTGTTTGTGTGTCTCTGCAGTGTACTGTGTTTGTGTGTCTCTGCAGTGTACGGTGTTTGTGTGTCTCTACAGTGTACTGTGTTTGTGTGTCTCTGCAGTGTACTGTGTTTGTGTGTCTCTGCAGTGTACTGTGTTTGTGTGTCTCTGCAGTGTACTGTGTTTGTGTGTCTCTGCAGTGTACTGTGTTTGTGTGTATCTGCAGTGTACTGTGTTTGTGTGTCTCTGCAGTGTACTGTGTTTGTGTGTCTCTGCAGTGTACTGTGTTTGTGTGTCTCTGCGGTGTACTGTGTTTGTGTGTCTCTGCAGTGTACTGTGTTTGTGTGTCTCTGCGGTGTACTGTGTCTGTGTGTCTCTGCAGTGTACTGTGTTTGTGTGTCTCTGCAGTGTACTGTGTTTGTGTGTCTCTGCAGTGTACTGTGTTTGTGTGTCTCTACAGTGTACTGTGTCTGTGTGTCTCTACAGTGTACTGTGTTTGTGTGTCTCTGCAGTGTACTGTGTTTGTGTGTCTCTGCGGTGTACTGTGTTTGTGTGTCTCTGCAGTGTACAGTGTTTGTGTGTCTCTGCAGTGTACTGTGTTTGTGTGTCTCTGCAGTGTACTGTGTTTGTGTGTCTCTACAGTGTACTGTGTTTGTGTGTCTCTGCAGTGTACTGTGTTTGTGTGTCTCTGCGGTGTACTGTGTCTGTGTGTCTCTACAGTGTACTGTGTTTGTGTGTCTCTGCGGTGTACTGTGTTTGTGTGTCTCTGCGGTGTACAGTGTTTGTGTGTTTCTGCAGTGTACAGTGTTTGTGTGTCTCTGCAGTGTACTGTGTTTGTGTGTCTCTGCAGTGTACAGTGTTTGTGTGTCTCTGCGGTGTACGGTGTTTGTGTGTCTGCGGTGTACGGTGTTTGTGTGTCTCTGCAGTGTACTGTGTTTGTGTGTCTCTGCGGTGTACGGTGTTTGTGTGTCTCTGCAGTGTAGTGTTTGTGTGTCTCTGCGGTGTACGGTGTTTGTGTGTCTCTACAGTGTACTGTGTTTGTGTGTCTCTGCAGTGTACTGTGTTTGTGTGTCTCTGCGGTGTACTGTGTTTGTGTGTCTCTGCAGTGTACTGTGTTTGTGTGTCTCTGCAGTGTACTGTGTTTGTGTGTCTCTGCAGTGTACTGTGTTTGTGTGTCTCTGCAGTGTACTGTGTTTGTGTGTCTCTGCAGTGTACTGTGTTTGTGTGTCTCTGCAGTGTACTGTGTTTGTGTGTCTCTGCGGTGTACTGTGTTTGTGTGTCTCTGCGGTGTACTGTGTTTGTGTGTCTCTGCGGTGTACTGTGTTTGTGTGTCTCTGCAGTGTACTGTGTTTGTGTGTCTCTGCAGTGTACTGTGTTTGTGTGTCTCTGCGGTGTACTGTGTTTGTGTGTCTCTGCAGTGTACTGTGTTTGTGTGTCTCTGCAGTGTACTGTGTTTGTGTGTCTCTGCAGTGTACTGTGTTTGTGTGTCTCTGCAGTGTACTGTGTTTGTGTGTCTCTGCAGTGTACTGTGTTTGTGTGTCTCTGCAGTGTACTGTGTCTGTGTGTCTCTGCAGTGTACTGTGTTTGTGTGTCTCTGCGGTGTACGGTGTTTGTGTGTCTCTGCGGTGTACTGTGTTTGTGTGTCTCTGCGGTGTACTGTGTTTGTGTGTCTCTGCAGTGTACTGTGTTTGTGTGTCTCTGCAGTGTACTGTGTTTGTGTGTCTCTGCGGTGTACTGTGTTTGTGTGTCTCTGCGGTGTACGGTGTTTGTGTGTCTCTGCAGTGTACTGTGTTTGTGTGTCTCTGCGGTGTACGGTGTTTGTGTGTCTCTGCAGTGTAGTGTTTGTGTGTCTCTGCGGTGTACGGTGTTTGTGTGTCTCTGCAGTGTACTGTGTTTGTGTGTCCCTGCAGTGTACTGTGTTTGTGTGTCTCTGCAGTGTACTGTGTTTGTGTGTCTCTGCAGTGTACTGTGTTTGTGTGTCTCTGCGGTGTACTGTGTTTGTGTGTCTCTGCAGTGTACTGTGTTTGTGTGTCTCTGCGGTGTACTGTGTTTGTGTGTCTCTGCAGTGTACTGTGTTTGTGTGTCTCTGCAGTGTACTGTGTTTGTGTGTCTCTGCAGTGTACTGTGTTTGTGTGTCTCTGCAGTGTACTGTGTTTGTGTGTCTCTGCGGTGTACTGTGTTTGTGTGTCTCTGCGGTGTACTGTGTTTGTGTGTCTCTGCAGTGTACTGTGTTTGTGTGTCTCTGCGGTGTACAGTGTTTGTGTGTTTATGTGTCTCTGCAGTGTACGGTGTTTGTGTGTCTCTGCGGTGTACGGTGTTTGTGTGTCTCTGCGGTGTACAGTGTTTGTGTGTCCCAGCAGTGTACAGTGTTTGTGTGTCTCTGCGGTGTACTGTGTTTGTGTGTCTCTACAGTGTACTGTGTCTGTGTGTCTCTACAGTGTACTGTGTTTGTGTGTCTCTGCAGTGTACTGTGTTTGTGTGTCTCTGCGGTGTACTGTGTTTGTGTGTCTCTGCAGTGTACTGTGTTTGTGTGTCTCTGCAGTGTACTGTGTTTGTGTGTCTCTGCAGTGTACAGTGTTTGTGTGTCTCTGCAGTGTACTGTGTTTGTGTGTCTCTGCAGTGTACTGTGTTTGTGTGTCTCTACAGTGTACTGTGTCTGTGTGTCTCTACAGTGTACTGTGTTTGTGTGTCTCTGCAGTGTACTGTGTTTGTGTGTCTCTGCGGTGTACTGTGTTTGTGTGTCTCTGCGGTGTACTGTGTTTGTGTGTCTCTACAGTGTACTGTGTTTGTGTGTCTCTACAGTGTACTGTGTTTGTGTGTCTCTGCGGTGTACTGTGTTTGTGTGTCTCTGCAGTGTACAGTGTTTGTGTGTCTCTGCAGTGTACAGTGTTTGTGTGTCTCTGCGGTGTACGGTGTTTGTGTGTCTCTGCAGTGTACTGTGTTTGTGTGTCTCTGCAGTGTACAGTGTTTGTGTGTCTCTGCGGTGTACTGTGTTTGTGTGTCTCTGCAGTGTACTGTGTTTGTGTGTCTCTGCAGTGTACTGTGTTTGTGTGTCTCTATAGTGTACTGTGTTTGTGTGTCTCTGCAGTGTACTGTGTTTGTGTGTCTCTGCAGTGTACTGTGTTTGTGTGTCTCTGCGGTGTACTGTGTTTGTGTGTCTCTGCGGTGTACTGTGTTTGTGTGTCTCTGCGGTGTACTGTGTTTGTGTGTCTCTGCGGTGTACTGTGTTTGTGTGTCTCTGCAGTGTACTGTGTTTGTGTGTCTCTGCAGTGTACTGTGTTTGTGTGTCTCTGCAGTGTACTGTGTTTGTGTGTCTCTGCAGTGTACTGTGTCTGTGTGTCTCTACAGTGTACTGTGTTTCTGTGTCTCTGCAGTGTACTGTGTTTGTGTGTCTCTGCGGTGTACTGTGTTTGTGTGTCTCTGCAGTGTACTGTGTTTGTGTGTCTCTGCAGTGTACTGTGTTTGTGTGTCTCTGCAGTGTACTGTGTTTGTGTGTCTCTGCAGTGTACTGTGTTTGTGTGTCTCTGCAGTGTACTGTGTTTGTGTGTCTCTGCAGTGTACTGTGTCTGTGTGTCTCTACAGTGTACTGTGTTTCTGTGTCTCTGCAGTGTACTGTGTTTGTGTGTCTCTGCAGTGTACTGTGTTTGTGTGTCTCTGCAGTGTACTGTGTTTGTGTGTCTCTGCGGTGTACGGTGTTTGTGTGTCTCTGTGGTGTACGGTGTTTGTGTGTCTCTGCAGTGTACTGTGTTTGTGTGTCTCTGCAGTGTACTGTGTTTGTGTGTCTCTGCAGTGTACTGTGTTTGTGTGTCTCTGCGGTGTACTGTGTTTGTGTGTCTCTGCGGTGTACGGTGTTTGTGTGTCTCTGCAGTGTACTGTGTTTGTGTGTCTCTGCGGTGTACGGTGTTTGTGTGTCTCTGCAGTGTAGTGTTTGTGTGTCTCTGCGGTGTACGGTGTTTGTGTGTCTCTACAGTGTACGGTGTTTGTGTGTCTCTGCAGTGTACTGTGTTTGTGTGTCTCTGCAGTGTACTGTGTTTGTGTGTCTCTGCAGTGTACTGTGTTTGTGTGTCTCTGCAGTGTACTGTGTTTGTGTGTCTCTGCGGTGTACTGTGTTTGTGTGTCTCTGCAGTGTACTGTGTTTGTGTGTCTCTGCAGTGTACTGTGTTTGTGTGTCTCTGCAGTGTACTGTGTTTGTGTGTCTCTGCAGTGTACTGTGTTTGTGTGTCTCTGCAGTGTACTGTGTTTGTGTGTCTCTGCAGTGTACTGTGTTTGTGTGTCTCTGCGGTGTACTGTGTTTGTGTGTCTCTGCGGTGTACTGTGTTTGTGTGTCTCTGCAGTGTACTGTGTTTGTGTGTCTCTGCGGTGTACAGTGTTTGTGTGTTTATGTGTCTCTGCAGTGTACGGTGTTTGTGTGTCTCTGCGGTGTACGGTGTTTGTGTGTCTCTGCGGTGTACAGTGTTTGTGTGTTTGTGTGTCCCAGCAGTGTACAGTGTGTGTGTGTTCTGCGGTGTACTGTGTTTGTGTGTCTCTACAGTGTACTGTGTCTGTGTGTCTCTACAGTGTACTGTGTTTGTGTGTCTCTGCGGTGTACTGTGTTTGTGTGTCTCTGCGGTGTACTGTGTTTGTGTGTCTCTGCAGTGTACTGTGTTTGTGTGTCTCTGCAGTGCACTGTGTTTGTGTGTCTCTGCAGTGTACTGTGTTTGTGTGTCTCTGCAGTGTACTGTGTTTGTGTGTCTCTGCAGTGTACTGTGTTTGTGTGTCTCTGCAGTGTACTGTGTTTGTGTGTCTCTGCGGTGTACTGTGTTTGTGTGTCTCTGCGGTGTACTGTGTTTGTGTGTCTCTGCAGTGTACTGTGTTTGTGTGTCTCTGCGGTGTACGGTGTTTGTGTGTCTCTGCAGTGTAGTGTTTGTGTGTCTCTGCGGTGTACGGTGTTTGTGTGTCTCTACAGTGTACTGTGTTTGTGTGTCTCTGCAGTGTACTGTGTTTGTGTGTCTCTGCGGTGTACTGTGTTTGTGTGTCTCTGCAGTGTACTGTGTTTGTGTGTCTCTGCAGTGTACTGTGTTTGTGTGTCTCTGCAGTGTACTGTGTTTGTGTGTCTCTGCAGTGTACTGTGTTTGTGTGTCTCTGCAGTGTACTGTGTTTGTGTGTCTCTGCAGTGTACTGTGTTTGTGTGTCTCTGCGGTGTACTGTGTTTGTGTGTCTCTGCGGTGTACTGTGTTTGTGTGTCTCTGCAGTGTACTGTGTTTGTGTGTCTCTGCAGTGTACTGTGTTTGTGTGTCTCTGCGGTGTACTGTGTTTGTGTGTCTCTGCAGTGTACTGTGTTTGTGTGTCTCTGCAGTGTACTGTGTTTGTGTGTCTCTGCAGTGTACTGTGTTTGTGTGTCTCTGCAGTGTACTGTGTTTGTGTGTCTCTGCAGTGTACTGTGTTTGTGTGTCTCTGCAGTGTACTGTGTCTGTGTGTCTCTGCAGTGTACTGTGTTTGTGTGTCTCTGCGGTGTACGGTGTTTGTGTGTCTCTGCGGTGTACGGTGTTTGTGTGTCTCTGCAGTGTACTGTGTTTGTGTGTCTCTGCAGTGTACTGTGTTTGTGTGTCTCTGCAGTGTACTGTGTTTGTGTGTCTCTGCAGTGTACTGTGTTTGTGTGTCTCTGCGGTGTACTGTGTTTGTGTGTCTCTGCGGTGTACGGTGTTTGTGTGTCTCTGCAGTGTACTGTGTTTGTGTGTCTCTGCGGTGTACGGTGTTTGTGTGTCTCTGCAGTGCAGTGTTTGTGTGTCTCTGCGGTGTACGGTGTTTGTGTGTCTCTACAGTGTACGGTGTTTGTGTGTCTCTGCAGTGTACTGTCTTTGTGTGTCCCTGCAGTGTACTGTGTTTGTGTGTCTCTGCAGTGTACTGTGTTTGTGTGTCTCTGCAGTGTACTGTGTTTGTGTGTCTCTGCGGTGTACTGTGTTTGTGTGTCTCTGCAGTGTACTGTGTTTGTGTGTCTCTGCAGTGTACTGTGTTTGTGTGTCTCTGCAGTGTACTGTGTTTGTGTGTCTCTGCAGTGTACTGTGTTTGTGTGTCTCTGCAGTGTACTGTGTTTGTGTGTCTCTGCAGTGTACTGTGTTTGTGTGTCTCTGCGGTGTACTGTGTTTGTGTGTCTCTGCGGTGTACTGTGTTTGTGTGTCTCTGCAGTGTACTGTGTTTGTGTGTCTCTGCGGTGTACAGTGTTTGTGTGTTTATGTGTCTCTGCAGTGTACGGTGTTTGTGTGTCTCTGCGGTGTACGGTGTTTGTGTGTCTCTGCGGTGTACAGTGTTTGTGTGTCCCAGCAGTGTACAGTGTTTGTGTGTCTCTGCGGTGTACTGTGTTTGTGTGTCTCTACAGTGTACTGTGTCTGTGTGTCTCTACAGTGTACTGTGTTTGTGTGTCTCTGCAGTGTACTGTGTTTGTGTGTCTCTGCGGTGTACTGTGTTTGTGTGTCTCTGCAGTGTACAGTGTTTGTGTGTCTCTGCAGTGTACTGTGTTTGTGTGTCTCTGCAGTGTACTGTGTTTGTGTGTCTCTACAGTGTACTGTGTCTGTGTGTCTCTACAGTGTACTGTGTTTGTGTGTCTCTGCGGTGTACGGTGTTTGTGTGTCTCTGCGGTGTACTGTGTTTGTGTGTCTCTGCGGTGTACTGTGTTTGTGTGTCTCTACAGTGTACTGTGTTTGTGTGTCTCTACAGTGTACTGTGTTTGTGTGTCTCTGCGGTGTACTGTGTTTGTGTGTCTCTGCAGTGTACAGTGTTTGTGTGTCTCTGCAGTGTACAGTGTTTGTGTGTCTCTGCGGTGTACGGTGTTTGTGTGTCTCTGCAGTGTACTGTGTTTGTGTGTCTCTGCAGTGTACAGTGTTTGTGTGTCTCTGCGGTGTACTGTGTTTGTGTGTCTCTGCAGTGTACTGTGTTTGTGTGTCTCTGCAGTGTACTGTGTTTGTGTGTCTCTATAGTGTACTGTGTTTGTGTGTCTCTGCAGTGTACTGTGTTTGTGTGTCTCTGCAGTGTACTGTGTTTGTGTGTCTCTGCGGTGTACTGTGTTTGTGTGTCTCTGCGGTGTACTGTGTTTGTGTGTCTCTGCAGTGTACTGTGTTTGTGTGTCTCTGCAGTGTACTGTGTTTGTGTGTCTCTGCAGTGTACTGTGTTTGTGTGTCTCTGCAGTGTACTGTGTTTGTGTGTCTCTGCAGTGTACTGTGTCTGTGTGTCTCTACAGTGTACTGTGTTTCTGTGTCTCTGCAGTGTACTGTGTTTGTGTGTCTCTGCGGTGTACTGTGTTTGTGTGTCTCTGCAGTGTACTGTGTTTGTGTGTCTCTGCAGTGTACTGTGTTTGTGTGTCTCTGCAGTGTACTGTGTTTGTGTGTCTCTGCAGTGTACTGTGTTTGTGTGTCTCTGCAGTGTACTGTGTTTGTGTGTCTCTGCAGTGTACTGTGTCTGTGTGTCTCTACAGTGTACTGTGTTTCTGTGTCTCTGCAGTGTACTGTGTTTGTGTGTCTCTGCAGTGTACTGTGTTTGTGTGTCTCTGCAGTGTACTGTGTTTGTGTGTCTCTGCGGTGTACGGTGTTTGTGTGTCTCTGCGGTGTACGGTGTTTGTGTGTCTCTGCAGTGTACTGTGTTTGTGTGTCTCTGCAGTGTACTGTGTTTGTGTGTCTCTGCAGTGTACTGTGTTTGTGTGTCTCTGCGGTGTACTGTGTTTGTGTGTCTCTGCGGTGTACGGTGTTTGTGTGTCTCTGCAGTGTACTGTGTTTGTGTGTCTCTGCGGTGTACGGTGTTTGTGTGTCTCTGCAGTGTAGTGTTTGTGTGTCTCTGCGGTGTACGGTGTTTGTGTGTCTCTACAGTGTACGGTGTTTGTGTGTCTCTGCAGTGTACTGTGTTTGTGTGTCCCTGCAGTGTACTGTGTTTGTGTGTCCCTACAGTGTACTGTGTTTGTGTGTCTCTGCGGTGCACTGTGTTTGTGTGTCTCTGCAGTGTACTGTGTTTGTGTGTCTCTGCAGTGTACTGTGTTTCTGTGTCTCTGCAGTGTACTGTGTTTGTGTGTCTCTGCAGTGTACTGTGTTTGTGTGTCTCTGCAGTGTACTGTGTTTGTGTGTCTCTGCAGTGTACTGTGTTTGTGTGTCTCTGCGGTGTACGGTGTTTGTGTGTCTCTGCGGTGTACGGTGTTTGTGTGTCTCTGCAGTGTACTGTGTTTGTGTGTCTCTGCAGTGTACTGTGTTTGTGTGTCTCTGCAGTGTACTGTGTTTGTGTGTCTCTGCGGTGTACCTTGTTTGTGTGTCTCTGCGGTGTACGGTGTTTGTGTGTCTCTGCAGTGTACTGTGTTTGTGTGTCTCTGCAGTGTACTGTGTTTGTGTGTCTCTGTGGTGTACGGTGTTTGTGTGTCTCTGCAGTGTAGTGTTTGTGTGTCTCTGCGGTGTACGGTGTTTGTGTGTCTCTACAGTGTACGGTGTTTGTGTGTCTCTGCAGTGTACTGTGTTTGTGTGTCTCTGCAGTGTACTGTGTTTGTGTGTCTCTGCAGTGTACTGTGTTTGTGTGTCTCTGCGGTGTACTGTGTTTGTGTGTCTCTGCTGTGTACTGTGTTTGTGTGTCTCTGCAGTGTACTGTGTTTGTGTGTCTCTGCAGTGTACTGTGTTTGTGTGTCTCTGCAGTGTACTGTGTTTGTGTGTCTCTGCAGTGTACTGTGTTTGTGTGTCTCTGCGGTGTACAGTGTTTGTGTGTCTCTGCGGTGTACGGTGTTTGTGTGTATCTGCGGTGTACGGTGTTTATGTGTCTCTGCAGTGTACGGTGTTTGTGTGTCTCTGCGGTGTACGGTGTTTGTGTGTTTGTGTGTCCCAGCAGTGTACAGTGTTTGTGTGTCTCTGCGGTGTACGGTGTTTGTGTGTTTGTGTGTCCCAGCAGTGTACAGTGTTTGTGTGTCTCTGCGGTGTACTGTGTTTGTGTGTCTCTGCGGTGTACTGTGTTTGTGTGTCTCTGCAGTGTACTGTGTTTGTGTGTCCCAGCAGTGTACAGTGTTTGTGTGTCTCTGCGGTGTACAGTGTTTGTGTGTTTGTGTGTATCTGCAGTGTACGGTGTTTGTGTGTCTCTGCGGTGTACGGTGTTTGTGTGTCTCTGCGGTGTACAGTGTTTGTGTGTTTGTGTGTCTCTGCGGTGTACGGTGTTTGTGTGTTTGTGTGTGTATGGTGTGTGGAGTGATTTGTGGACGCTGGAGGCGAGGCGAGGCAGCAGGATGTGAGCTAACGCGGAGCAGGAAGAGTCTCCATGCGACTTCATCCTCAACAAACAAACCGTCATTAATCTGAGCGTGAGACAGCGGAGGATTGGATCACGAGGGAGGAACAGCACAATAAGACAATAAGTTACAACAAATCTTGATTTTTGTGTAGCTTGGCTTTCTTAAAATAGCCAAGTATGTTTTTGTAATTAAGTGGCATTTTTTTTCTTCTTTTTCATTTTAATTGAGAAAATGCTTGTCTTTTTCTTATTTTAAGTAAAGCTTGTGTTATGCTTATTCCATTTACAATCTCACTTTAAGGTAGTCAAACTGTACTAATAAAAAAAAATAGTATCGGTTTTAAACACTTTTAACTTATTATCTTATTTTAAATGGGTCATTTTTCCAGTGTAGAATCCTTTCAGATCAAGACGAGCTAATTATTTATATATAAATACTTAGGACTGCAACAGTTTAGCACAATTATTGCATTATTAGATGACCAATTTGAAGAAAATAATAGGTTCAATACAGCAATAGCAAAATAATTTTCTTACAAACGCCTAATTTAATTTTTCATTAAACCAATGGCAATTTTAACTTGGTATTTTTTCAAAAGTATTCTGATATTATACAACTATAGAGTATAGGGATGTCAAGATTATTCAGTTAATTAATAAATGTGATTATACAGGCCACAATGCAATCGTAAGAACCAACAAAATAATAATGGTGAGAATCAGAGACAGAAACAATGACTCATTTCATGCAAAATGTTTTTAGCTAATTAATTAGCAACAATTGTAACTTAAATTGGTTATTGTGACATTCTTACTCTAGTGATAAATTATTCACCAGTATTGACAAGCTCTTTTTTACATTTACATTGTTTGTGTCTTTGTGTTTAACGTTCGATCTCGAGCTCTTGGTTTCATCTTTCTGTTTATTGGTGATATTTTGGTGTTTCTCCCTAAAGTAGTTCTGGCCAGATCCAGTTAGAAAATTCAAAGCCCTAACCTTAACCTAACCTCAATCCTAACCCTGACGTGAAAAATGTGTTGTCAAATATAAACATTTGCTTTGCAGCGCTCCGATGCAAAGTGGCAGTGGTGTGGCAGAACTGGGTTTGGGGGGAAAGCGATACTTTAATATACGAACGTAATATTGTGTTTTGCAATTTTGATATAAAACCAATTAATAAAAGAAACATGTCTGTTGACTTCCTATTCAAAACTGCAGAACTGATAAGCCCCGCCTCCTCATCAGTATCTGCTGCTTGTGACATCACTGTAACAGCAGCAGATTTGATTGTGTTTTTATTTTTGATGAATGGCTTCTGAACCTTTTTGAACCCAATGTGGACGACTTTACAAGTTTTTTTCATATAATCTCAACTAAGGCAGGGATGTGGTCGGATACAGGACTAACTCAAATGAATCAACCAAAATACAACTTTGAGTAAGAAAATTATGAAGAAAAACCATTAGAACATGGTTAAAGCTCAATTAAATGGATTTGACATAATATATTCCCTTTATTATCAATGTTCTCGCTGAGGGGTTTTGGCATGGCGGTGACCAGCCGCCATGCTGCGGCTGGTCACCGCCATGCTGCGGCTGGTCACCGCCATGCTGCGGCTGGTCACCGCCATGCTGCGGCTGGTCACCGCTGGTCACCGCCATGCTGCGGCTGGTCACCGCCATGCTCCGGCTGGTCACCGACATGCTCCGGCTGGTCACCGCCATGCTCCGGCTGGTCACCGCCATGCTCCGGCTGGTCACCGCCATGCTCCGGCTGGTCACCGCCATGCTGCGGCTGGTCACCGCCATGCTCCGGCTGGTCACCGCATTGCTCAGGCTGGTCACCGCCATGCTCAAAAGATACGAGAGCCGCGGGCGCGAGCGAAAGGCACGGTGATCGGCACGGTGATCTTCGGGTGCTGCGGCGCTGCGTTTGTCCCACCGCCATCCTTCAACCTCAGCCCAGCGAGAACACTGATTATAGTTTTTACATTTAACAAAGACACAACAGACTTTGGAACCACAACAAGGATGGAACACATCTTTTTCTGTTTAAAGATGATAAAATACAACGTGTAACTACATTACAGTTATGGTTTAGCCCAGAAGTGGTGAGTTAGGGGGATTTATTTTAGTTTTAGTAGTTTATGATCAGATTGAACCTTTATAAGTTTGTCAACAAGAACATTATTATTCCCAGAAAGGAGGCAAAACTGGAACATACAGTGATGTGATTTCAATAGAATATCGCCACAGAAGATTGGGGAATGGTTTGCTTTAGTCAAATGAAAACGCCTCAGACACATGCGAGTAACGTCCGAGCCTGATTCAAACACTTTTACCCTTGTATTTTATATGATTCATTTATTTAATGAGCTCACGGTTGTTTTACTGGACGAATACGTATGGAAATTAAGAGTTGATTTACAAAAACGTGTGCCGTGTCCTGCCGTTTTTTTATTTAAATTTTTTATTTACCACAAATTAAATTAGGGTTTTGTTTTGGTCAAATAGAGAATAAATAATGCAACGTAAAGCACTTGTTGAGTGTCTGAGTGAATCGATTAATTCAATGGTTAAATACAGTTTAGACACAGGAATCATCTTCCATCTTTTATACTAGAAAAGCAAACGAAGTGCCTCTGTCAGGTTGGACGACTCAGTGAACTAAACACAGTTAAGATTTAAATATGTTAAATTTGGCAAAAAATTATAAAAAACATCCCAGAAGAATCTAATGCCAGAATTTTTTTTTAAATTTTACCAATAAAAATGTATGAGAGCGACTTTATTTTGTTGAAAAATGTTTAGAGTCAAAAAGTAGTTTATTTTGTGTCAATTTAGCATAAACTGCCTGGAGTGAGGTCACTTCCAAATATTTCAACTTTTCTCCAGAAATACCTCCTTGATTGGTAATATATATATAATTTATATGTACATCAGATAATAAAACACCAAATGAAATCAACATGTAAAATTTGTAAGAACCTGCCGATGGCACTTTAATCCCATCGGCAGGGATCAAACACTCCATGTCCATTTTCAAGCCTCAACTCTCCAATCTAAACCACAAAACGTTTTCCACAGAAGCTAAAACGCCACGATCAGCTGTCCAAATGCAGATCGCACTTGAAACACGCTCTGTGCAGGTGCTGGAGTCGGCCAGGTTTAAGAAAGAGTTCAGAAAATGTGCCAAAAAACTTTAATCGATGAAACTTTACATTTTGCCAAACCGTGATTTTGAACATTCTGATGACGGAGCCTTTAATGGGTCCGAATCACACAATATTGAGGGGGTTTATTTTATTAAAGTAACAGAAGAAGAAAGGCCGTTTTCATCATCAAAAAGAAGTTTCTAACATCAAAGTTCAGTTGGTAGCTGCCGCCTGAATAAGTCTTAAGTGTTGTAAATGATAACAATCAAAAGTGGTGTATGTTTGGTGACGAAATAACGTTATAAAATGGTTTGAAGGCCATAAAAACAAGCTTTTAAATAGTGGCATTGCAGTTAAAAATGTGTTGTTGAGCAGCCCTTGAAATGTGAAGTAAAGCACAAGGAAAATGTAAAAGAGCAAACGACAGGAATGTTTCAGTGAGAATAAGTTGCGTTAACGTTCAGAAAATGGAGTTCAAATTAAGCTGGAAGTTTGGCCAAGTTTGATTGGAAACGCAGATGTTTTGGCCTGATTTATGCTCAAAAGCTCTCAAATACTTTCAGATACAGGATCCACATGGAACAAAAACTGGCATTACGTTTCTTTGTGGTAAAACGATGGAGGTAATTTTGAAACAAATCTGTATTATACTGTATTATAGAAGTCAAGAGTTTTAAAAGAGTTTGTCGACCCAAAATGAAGATAAACAAAAGTAGTTCAGTGATATTAACCTTTACCCTCCACTCGAGCTGCAACTAACGAGTAGATTAATAGTCAAACGATGAAAGAAACAAAACATTATTAACCAAATAAAGGTTGAAATATGGTTACTTAAGGCTTCTAGATAAAGACTATTCAAGAACAAGTGTATTATTGAGGAAACCACTTCAATGAACCATTCATTTTACATGATTAGTCCGATTAATCGATGCAGCTCTAATTTCCGTGACGTAAACGCAACCTATTCGCTTATTGCAAAACATAATTTAATACAGGCTATTTCATTTACACTTCAACAACTTATTAAAGTAAACACATTGTTCTTAGGATTATACAACTCTTTTCAAAGTTTAGAAGCTGCTACATATAAAAACATTAAATTTAGTCATTTTCGATGGCTTTTTCTCACACAATCGCTAATCAGTGACTCTTAATAATAATGACTTATCAAAAACAACCTCCTTCACCTTCGTCTTACTTGTTTTATACAGTGAAAAAGGCAAAAAGACAAACGTTTCAAATTGACTCGTGGGTCAAAGTCACGTACAGGACTGCGATTCCCCGATTTGAGGCTCGATCTGCACATGCCCAGAAACTTCTGCACAAACGTGTGTATTTTAGGTTAAATATGAGCTCAACGTTTGTGAAAAACACAACATTTGACTGCTACTGAACCCGAATAAACAGATCTGTGCAGAAAAACGTCCAGGTTAACGGACTTTGATGTCATTTGAGTGTGGGGAATGTGACAGGCGAACTAAGGCTATGACTGTCAGAGCATTTAACCGTTTCTAGCTGTTTAAAGCAGGACAAAGTAACATTTTAACCTTATTGAAGTTCTATGTAAGTCCTTGTGATGGTTAAATATGTATTTTAAGTGTCCGTTGTCGCCCCCTGCTGTTTCTGGGCAGAAAAAACGACATCTACCCGAACAAACTCTCCTGAGAAACCCTGGCTCTTTCGATATATATTTGGCAACGTGAAATCTTTTTGTACTAAGGAAGAAAGAAAAAACTTATGGGTCTATTTTCTGACTATGTATTTTTACAAGAGAACAGCAGGGGGAGCTCTATGGTCAGTGCCGCTTTAAATAATGAAAGGAAATTTGGCAAATTCAAACTGGGGAATGAGCAGGACCTTTGACGAATCACAGTGAAATTACCCATTAAAGACAGTGTTAAATAAGTTATTAAGTGCGTAAAATGACAATGTGATCAAAGCTAAATGGCGATCGGGGATTTAAAGTTTTTTTTAACTTACCTCTACCTTTGTCTCAGTTAAACATTGTGAATTTTTGGTCGTACAAAAAGTCTTATCCTGACGATGACTTGGTTTGTACACTGTCAGCTTTAAAATCTTTACATTTTAACAACACAAACAAAAAGGGGTGGGAGATATATCGAAAAATGTATAGTATCGCAATCTTTGTTTTGGAAATTTGCAACATTAGAATATCGAGTGCATCGTCTTTAGTTAAAACGCCGGAAAATTTGCTCAAAAAGAGACCAAAAGGTGATATCTCAGCACTTTTACGGTCCGTTTTATGGCTGATGCTGATGCTTTGTTAAAATAACGTCTGAATATTGTTATCGAGATGATGCAAAAAGATACTGAGATACTATTTTTTGTCAATATCCACCACCCCCGACTATAAAGATTATTTCACGCAATTTTTTGCTGGGCATAAACCTCGACTGATTCATCCTTCACTTAGAAAAATTGTGCAACGATAAAAATAAATACAAATTATTATTCGATAAAGCAATCATAAATAATCCCGACTTGTATAAAAATGATTCAAATTGCTTCCCGATGATTGTAGAAAGAGAGAAGACGTTTTTCAGGTTTTTTTTCATCGCTCCATCCAATTTGTGCCGAGCGACTTTCTGGAGCCGGGCCTTGACCCTTGAGTCCTCCTTCTGTCGGGCAACGGTTCTCCGCTCGCCCTGCTCACGAAGACCACAGGGGGCGCCATTTCGAACCGCAAGTCCCCCGCGCTCCTGTTGGCCCTCGCCGAGCCCTTCCTCTTAGTCCTGGGCAGCGGCGACGGCAGCGGGAACGGCAAAGCGGGTCTGTGTATCGGGTTTTCCCGGTTCGACATCGAGCCAAGTTTGGCCAGCGCCACCGGGATCTCCTCCAGGGATTCGGCCGAGTCGGAGTGGTACTCGGCGGGCGGGGCGGCGGCCATGACGGGAGGGGCCGGGGCGGGAGGGGCGAAGGCGAGGGGAGGCAGGGAGGCGCGCAGGGGGAAGGAGGGGAAGGGCAAGCGCTGGGCCACGGTGGAGACGGAGGCCAGTTCTGCACAAAAAAAGAGTTTAATGTTCAAACAGTCAAATTAAGAGAACTTTATTATACTTTGTGACGTTTGTACCTGGAGGAACAGCACTCCGGGGCCTCTCCCTCGTCACTTCAGCCGGAACTTTACGCACCTTCTTCTTTCTTTTCTGAAAAACAAAGCAACCAAACACTGAGATCTGCATCATTGTTGGACGCTTGAGAGCAGAGGGACATTCGACATAGTTTTAACTGCGTTCATTTCAGCAACAGTGAGAATGGATGTCTTTCCTGAAGCAACGATGTAGTTTTCTCTGGATGTTTGGGCTACACGACTCTGGAAAAACACCTAATTGTGATTTGTAAGTGCTGCGATTGTGATTAGGTTTGCAACAATATTCTGTTCAAAGTTCACATTGAAACGTGGTGTGAGTTCAGACCTGTGTTCTTCTCTGTGGAGTCGACGCCTTCACTTCAGTGGGAGCAAGAGGCGGGCCTTCCTCCTCCACCATAGGAGCAGACGCACTACGAAGCCTCCCATTGGCCACACACCTGCACAAATACACAGCATGAACACAGCATATATGCACAAATATACAGCATAAACGCACAAATATACAGCATAAACGCACGAATACACAGCATAAACGCACAAATACACAGCATAAATGCACAAATATAAAGCATAAACGCACGAATACACAGCATAAACACACAAATACTCAGCATATATGCACAAATATACAGCATAAACGCACAAATACACTGTAGAAAAAGCTTCAGTTGTAGTCATCTGGACTCAGTTTGAAAAAATAGACGTTTCGACTCTCATCCAAGAGTCATTGTCAATAAAAGAATTTAGATCCCTCTCTACCCCGCTTGGGCTCTCAACAGAGTGAAGAGAACCAAGAAGCAGGAGAAAAGGGAAACTGAACAGAGAAGGAAGGGTGTTTCTATCCCTTATGTGTCTGGCCTGTCGGAAAAACTGCAGAGAATTTTTAGACAACACGAAGTCCCTGTTTATTTTAAACCAGGAAACACTTTAGGACAAAAACTGGTTCATCCTAAGGACAAGTTGCCGACTCAAAAACAGAGCAATGTAGTTTATTCGATCCAATGCAGTGAAGAAAGTTGTAAAGAACGTTACATAGGTGAGACCAAACAGCCTCTACACAAGAGGCTTTATCAGCACAGAAGAAATACTAGTTCAGGACCACAGAGCACCGTGCATCTCCATCTTGAAGCCTCTAATCACTCGTTTGAAGACGGTGAGGTGAAGGTTTTAAGCAGGAGAAAAGATGGTTTGAAAGAGGAGTCAAGGAAGCTATTTTTGTTAAAAAAGAAAGACCTTCTTTAAACAGAAATGGAGGGCTAAGGTTTAATCTTCCTGTTATTTATAATGGTATACTGAACCCCTGGAAAGGTAGAGGACCAGGACCAGGACATTTAGATGCTAACCAGGTACTCAGGGTGGTTGAGCCAGGGTCTCACAAAGACAAAGAGGATTCTAATAGCCCATTAAAATTCTGAATATGCTAGCTCGGTAGATACAAGGGGGGAGTTTCTGTTGAAACAAACAACTCTTTCTACTTCAGGAAGGCTCCGCCCAATGGGTGGGTCTTACCACAGAACAGTATTAATATCGGAGTTCTCGATCTAAATTCTAAATGACTCTTGGATGAGAGTCGAAACGTCTATTTTTTCAAACTGAGTCCAGATGACTACAACTGAAGCTTTTTTCTACTATGGAACACGCCTGGACGAATGAGGGATTACACCGACGCACAAATACACTGCATAAACTCACAAATACACAGCATAAACGCACAAATATACAGCATAAACGCACGAATACACAGCATAAACGCACAAATACACACCATAAATGCACAAATATACAGCATAAACGCACAAATATACAGCATAAACGCACAAATACACAGCATAAACGCACGAAAACACAGCATAAACGCACGAATACACTGCATAAACGCACAAATATACAGCATAAACGCACGAATACACAGCATAAACGCACGAATACACAGCATAAACGCACAAATATACAGCATAAACGCACGAATACACAGCATAAACGCACGAATACACAGCATAAACGCACAAATACACAGCATAAACACACGGATACACAACATCAGCGTACTTAGAACACTAAATACTTACATACTAAATATACTATTTAGTGTTATACAATACTAAAACATTTGTCTAACAATATTCAAGATGTGTAAAAAGTCCACAATGACTTTTCTAAATTATCTTACAAGCAATTGTAGTTCAACTTAGTAACAGCAGAGGGCAGCGTTGAAAAGTCAACTGTAATAGGACCAATACTTCTAAATTATTACACATTATGTTGTACAAAATCGAAGTATAGATGATGAGGAACACTTATTTTTGCTCTAAATGTTTGGAAAACTGCTTTGAAAATGTATTTGACAGTTAGTGTTTTATTAAGTCAGGACACAGTATGCGCCACAGCATTTGTTGTTCTGGAGATATGAAAAATAAGAATATCACGTATATCGTCAACATTTAAAACTGACAACCAAAAAGCTGATAATACAAAGAACAGAAACGTCTTCACAAGTTTCAGTCGGGTCACGTTTTGTGTCGTACTTGAACCTCAACAACACATTTGAGCACATTCCTGATGCTTATATGAAAATCGTTACCAATAAAATGCAAAAAATGTTTGATTTTGCTGATATTTCCTTCGAGGGATGCAACAATAGCCACATATCTCGGTGTGTTAAGATCTTTGTTGCGACATCTTGAGGCTAAATCTGTTTTTAGCCGCTGCTGCATTTAAACAATGAACTTAAACAAACGATCTTGTGAGTCGATACGTTTTGACAGCCAACGATAAAACTGTGAGACAGAAATATTGTGATTATTGTTACATTCTCCGACTCTCCTCCCACGACTCGACCAAACGCACTGAACGCACTCTGTTTGCGTTTCAGAAGTCCTTTTCCAGGAATTTCCTCAGTGTGTCGATGCCGCAGGGGGCGTTTCCACGGAGACGCTCTGAAACAACCCTCGGGGGCCGAACGCTAATGATGACTTACTCTACATGTTTGTATCTCTTGTATTGATTGTGACAAACTGTTTGATCTGTGTGTCACGCTCGAGTGTCAGGTTGTGACTTGTGCCAATCATTCATGAAAAAAACCTGGTAATTGAGGCCAAATGTTTTTTTTTTTGTCATTTTCCTGCTGATGGATCCTCCCGTGACCTTAAATAAGGGTCAAAGTGTCAAAATATTTCAGATTTTCATGAATAATACACTTTTTGCATAAAGATTCTCCATCTAGAAAACTTCAGCCGCCATTTTTCAACCTTTATTTGCTTAAAAATGTATGTGACAAACTTTAAAGTCATTTAATCTAAATATAATCGCTGACTGGTCGACCACTGTTGTGTAGTTGCTGCCCTCTAACTGTGCAGACATTTCTTTTCCTTTGTGTTTAATTCTTCTGTTAATTGACTGAGAATGCTTCTGCACTCTGGTTAATAACTCTTAGAAAAGTGTCTCACTGAAAGGACCTGAAGATGAAGATTTCTGGAGTGAGAATCATCTATTTTTACCTCTGTGAATATATGTGATTAACACAAGTGGAAATAACCTCCAATCAACCATCTGCTGACGAGGAAGTGTCCATCTGATTACACGTGTTGTTCTTGTGCTTGTTGTTTATTGTCGATTGGTTATCATGCTGTTTTCTGTAATGTATTATGAATTCAAAATGAAGCTCTCAAACACATTTATGGATCTTCGGAAACATAATTATTGCCTTGTTTGATAGGGCTGCAAGATGAATCACAATTAAGCAACAGCATAATTAGTCTTCTTGCGTATAAATCCTGCAAACTCTGTATTGAATGGTGCGTTGCAGGCTGTTTGGATTATAATTTAACATGTTTCAGACATTTATTAAGCCTGTGGTTTAGCATTAGCCAATTGTTAACATGGGAAATAACCGAAACGCAGGATCAAACCTCCAAAACGTACATGTCATTCTTGCATTAGTTATAAGTTATTGCTATAAGTATGTTTAAGCCCAAAGAATAAAGTCTAAGATGTACAACTACAGTAGGTGGTGATAATGTAACACTTGGATACCAGCCGCATTAAAACACCAAAGAAGAAGAAGAAGACTTTTACTTTCACCTTCTACATAATAAACGCCAAACCCCTGGAGTTTCCCGATCAGAGGAGCGCGTACGGAGGAGCTTGTGCAACAGAGCTATCAAAAACCAACCAACGCTACCAAATATTCACTGACAAAAGCGACAACGGTCTGAAAATGAGGTGAGAATGAAGTCGTACTCAGCGTCTCTTCGCGGTGTGACTGCGCCGGGCTCGTCCGCCTCCATCTGCGTGTTGGTGTAGCCCAGGGTCCCGGAGTAGCTCGCCTCCTGCAGGAGGAAAACAGACGGGTCAAATGTGGAAGACGGGACGGAGAGGGAAGGTTAAAGTGCCCCCTACAGGTCGCACGACTCATTGAACTAAAAGGCAGTTAAGATATTTATATTTTGAATTTTTTTTCTGCGACGAGTTGGCCACTGTCCAGGGTGTACCCCGCCTAAGGCCCAAAGTCACTGGGATAGGCTCCAGTCACCCGTGACCCCGAAAGGGAACAAGCGGTAGAAAATGGATGGATGGATGGATATTTTGAATTTTTGAATTATAAGTACGTTGTCACAGAATTACACATTTTAAGATTTGTAATTGATGACATCATATTACCCAGCAAACACTGGGCAAAAAAACAAATTTATCGTCACAATTATTTATCTTTAAAAATATATCAGAGTGACTTTATTTTGTTGAATTAAAGTTTAGAGAGTCGAAAAAGTTGTTTATTTTGTGTCATTTATGCACTGGAGTGAGTGTACCTAGTGTGATGTCACTTCCAGTCATTTGCTACAAACGTGTTCAACGTTTCCTCCACAACGACCTGCTCGATTAGTGTAAAACTATCATTTATAAGTACAACAGGTTTAAATAGACAAAATAAAGTCTACATTAGAAAATCATAAGTTTAAGTTTATTGTCATGTAGAGGAATTTGTCCTTTGCATTAGACAAACAGTTCCACGCCGCTGGGTCAAACTGGTCAGGAACGCCCACAGATCAAGCTTTATATTCCCTCATATTCGTCCATCTCAATGTTTGATACAATTTTATGCTTTTCATTTCAATAACAAATAAAAACGTAAGAGTAACTGCAATTTATCTTGAAAAGTGACCCTTAAAAAAGACAGAATAAACTCATGATTTTCTCTCAAAACTGCAGCAAACTCAATAAAATAACAAGTCGAACAATGAAAATCCTTCTCGACAAAGACACCATCGACCGATTAATCGACTAAACCATTAAAGGCGGGAGCTTCACTGGGGCTTCTACTACTGCTTCTGTTCATGTGGTGCTCTTTTTACACAAAGATGATTTCCTGCACTGAATCTGTTCTTTTCTAGCTTCACCTTGATGGCGTTGAGCGAGGGCGCGGCGGGCTCCTTGGTTTTCCTGGCGTCTCTCGGGTTCAGACGGTGACGCTGGCGGATGATGTACTCGTATGTGCTCAGTCTGTTCCACACTGAGGGAAAACAACAAGAAACATTTAGTAATATTGAGCATCAGAGTCAAAGCTGCGTTTAGTGTTTCCCATTAATCAGTTCATTCATATTGTCCCATAATCCAATGTTAGGTTTGGGCACTTTTCCTCCCTATTGGTGATAATAATATTCTGTCTGTTCAGTTTTTGTCTAATCTGTTTAGTTTTTTTTTAGATTGGCTCCCGGTCGCGGGTGCGCGCCCGGCAGCCTTTAAAATGGAGACCGGATGGGCTCAGCGCTCTCTCTCAGCTCGGCTCCGCCCATCCCACTACGGTCCCGCTTCGTTGACGCACTCGGCTCGCCTGCTCCCAGCTGGCTCTCACTAGCAGTAGCATTAGCCTGTTTTGTTTGGCCTGGTGGGACCGGTAGTCCCATTTTCGCTTTTGTTTGGGGCTAGATAGGGGGGTTTTGTGTGTCTTATTTTTGTGCTTTAGGTAGAGGTGTCGGCACCGGCTTCGACAGCCCTATACGGGGCTGGCCCTGTGTCGCTCCCATTTTATTTCTGTTTGGCTGGCCCACAAGGTCCATCTTTCTTTTTATAACTTTGGGGTGATTTTTAGGGCACGGGGGTTCGAAATTTAGCATTTATTTTGGTGAAACCCTAATAAACTTGTTTAAAATTGTCTTCGTCTCCGTGTCCGTTTTAAATATGTTTAGACCTCTCTTCGGGGTCATAACATCCAACACCAGCTGAGCCATTATTAGTATGAAAACATGTACACTTTTAGCTTTTTGGATTATTATAAATATGTAAGTATATATATCAGTAACTTTGTTTGATTTGAGGTATTTGTCTGATTTAGTTTAAATAAATCAAAATTTGTATTTGTATTTCGCTCCCTGGTCATTTTCTGTTCTGTGTGTTGTGTTTATTGTTTTTTAATTGAAAAATACAATGAAAAAATCCCTGCCCCTCCCTGCCCCTCACTCCCTGCCCCTCCCTGCCCCTCCCTGCCTCTCACTCCCTGCCCCTCCCTGCCCCTCCCTGCCTCTCACTCCCTGCCCCTCACTCCCTGCCCCTCCCTGCCCCTCCCTGCCTCTCACTCCCTGCCTCTCACTCGCTGCCCCTCACTCCCTGCCCCTCCCTGCCCCTCACTCCCTGCCCCTCCCTGCCCCTCCCTGCCCCTCACTCCCTGCCCCTCCCTGCCCCTCCCTGCCTCTCACTCCCTGCCCCTCCCTGCCCCTCCCTGCCTCTCACTCCCTGCCCCTCCCTGCCCCTCCCTGCCTCTCACTCCCTGCCCCTCACTCCCTGCCCCTCCCTGCCCCTCCCTGCCTCTCACTCCCTGCCTCTCACTCGCTGCCCCTCACTCCCTGCCCCTCCCTGCCCCTCACTCCCTGCCCCTCCCTGCCCCTCCCTGCCCCTCACTCCCTGCCCCTCCCTGCCCCTCCCTGCCTCTCACTCCCTGCCTCTCACTCGCTGCCCCTCACTCCCTGCCCCTCCCTGCCCCTCACTCCCTGCCCCTCCTTGCCCCTCACTCCCTGCCCCTCACGCCCTGCCCCTCACTCCCTGCCTCTCACTCCCTGCCCCTCACTCCCTGCCCCTCACTCCCTGCCCCTCACTCCCTGCCCCTCCCTGCCCCTCCCTGCCTCTCACTCCCTGCCCCTCACTCCCTGCCCCTCCCTGCCCCTCCCTGCCTCTCACTCCCTGCCTCTCACTCGCTGCCCCTCACTCCCTGCCCCTCCCTGCCCCTCACTCCCTGCCCCTCCTTGCCCCTCACTCCCTGCCCCTCACGCCCTGCCCCTCACTCCCTGCCTCTCACTCCCTGCCCCTCACTCCCTGCCCCTCACTCCCTGCCCCTCACGCCCTGCCCCTCACTCCCTGCCCCTCACTCCCTGCCCCTCACGCCCTACCCCTCACTCCCTGCCCCTCACGCCCTGCCTCTCACTCCCTGCCTCTCACTCCCTGCCTCTCACTCCCTGCCCCTCACTCCCTGTCCCTCCCTGTCCCTCCCTGCCCCTCACTCCCTGCCCCTCCTTGCCCCTCACTCCCTGCCCCTCACGCCCTGCCTCTCACTCCCTGCCCCTCACTCCCTGCCCCTCACTCCCTGCCCCTCACTCCCTGCCCCTCACTCCCTGCCCCTCACTCTGGCCCTGTCCTGGCTGAACTCTCATCACGATCACGTCCACGTGGTGGTTCTTACTCAGGTAAATGTGGAAGCCCAGCAGGTGGCAGAGCAGCACGCAGGAGAGCAGACCCAGGGCGATGGTGATGGCAGCCAGCCCCGGGATCACGGCTCCGGCTGAGACCACCGGCGCCACGGGCAGGAACAGGAACCAGACCGCAGACTCGTTACGCACTGCACGGAGACGGCGAAGAAGAGAGCGGGACGAGAGTTAGGACTGGCACTACGAGATTTTACTTCAACATTTCATAATTTATAGAAAAGCCTCGATAGAGCTCCCCCTGCAGCTCCCTTGTGAAAATACATTGTCAGAGAACAGACGCAAATGCTTTTTTCCCCCCTCTCAATGTTTTCTTTCTTTATCATAATGAGTCAGTATTATCACATTCAACACATTTCACGTTACTGAGAGTCAGGATTTCTCAGGAGAGTTGTCTTTGGGTCGATTTTCCACCCACAGACAGCAGGGGGCAACGACAGACACTTCAAACGCCCCGAAAATACATGTAACAATCACAGGGGCTTACAAAGACGTACAGCAAAATGTTACTTAGTTCTGAGTAACTTCAAAAATAATATTACTCAGGTAAAAGTACAAAGTAACCCAAGAATTGATTCAACTAAGATTAAATTAAAAAAAAAAGTATTTTGGGGAAACTATTACTGAAGGAAGCGTTATTGTAAGAGTAAATGCCTGGACGTAACATCATTTATAATTTGAAGTTCAAGTAGAAGGACAAAAGCTGTCTGAAGGAGCCGTGCAAGAAACACAATGTTTAAATCATTCTGTCATTGTCATCATAAAAGTTTGGAAATTATAGATTTTTTCATAGAGTGGGAAGGGGAACCAAATATTTTATTCACGAGTACTGTGCAAAAATAGGACTCAAATATGCATAAAACTACTCCAAGACGCATAATATTGGACTGAAATGAACAATGCACTGCAGACTGTTTTTGACTTTGCCGTCCCACTTAATTTCAGAACTATGTGGCCTCAAAACTCCTGCCATGGACACAATAAATGGATACCTTTAGAATGTACTTTTGCCGGCAGGGGAAAAGGCCCTCACAAAGAAATGGATGACACAAACTACATAGTATCAGATATCAAAACTAAATTTGAAAATAGACAAATTTGACAGACTTTGGACTAAATGGGACTTTTATTTTAATTTAAATGGGCCATGATTTTGTTTCTTTTGATGTTTAGTTGATGCCTACTTGTGCATCAAATTTGGATTTCCGTGTTGTGTTCTGTAGCGTTCTATGTTCTGTGTTTAAAATAAAATAAATAAAATAAATAAAATAAATAAAATAAATAAAATAAATAAAATAAATAAAATAAATAAAATAAATAAAATAAATAAAATTAAACTTTTTCCACCACTTTGTGACAAAATCAGACAAAACGTGCATAGAGAAACCCTGTGACACATCCTAGGCAAAGCAACAACATCTCCACAGAGACTTTTAAGACCGCAGGGGAAAAAAGCTGGACTGATTTGACTCTGAAACAACACAGATAAAACAGGAACGTCACCTTGAAAGTGTTTGTCGGTGCGCAGTTTAGACGGGTCCAAGAAGAACTCGATAAAAACGTACGAGGCGACGATAAGGACCAGACACACTCCCAATAGCGCCGACGCCACACTGTGCAGGAACAGCCTACGACACACAACACCAGTCCATTTTGATTTGTTCAAAGGTTTCATTTTACAGCTGAGCAATCATTTCAGTTAGCATTAGCGGTCGACTAGTCAAACGATCAGTTCTGTCGCAAAATAAGACTTTATAAATACGTTATCAACCAAATCAAGGTTAAAATACTGAAGGCTTCAAAATAGAGAATATTTTAAAAAACAAAGTGTATTATCGATGAATGTTTAGTCTTTTTCGATATTCTAATTAAATAATGTCTTTGTCACAATTACAATGATACAAAAATACAACTGCAATTATTTATGTTTTTTTTTTTTTTCAATTAACACTTTATTCTTTCACAGAAACAATGCTTCTGCCTTAGTAAAGACCGTGGACACTGACTTGTAGTTGCGGCTGCCCACACAGTTGTTGAGCCAGCGGCAGTGATGGTCGAAGTTGGCCACACACTTGTTACAGGCACTGCAGTGTTTAGACTTGGGGCCCCTGGAAGAGACAGACGTGTTATTAACAAACTATACAGATACTTCTACTGCTGCATGATACTGTACTAACTCTGTTCTCTGGTATTTACTTCATTTGTAAGTGGCTGTTGTGTTAAGCTTGATTGAGACCAATGTGAAAATGACCTGGAATCAAACACTTCACCAGCAGCAGCTCTGCCTGTGTCCATAGTTAGATCATACTACCATTTCTTTATGCTTCTCCTGTGCTTCTCCTGTACATACACGTTTCATCCGGTAATCTGCTTTAATGTACTTACAAATGTTCTTTTAACGTTCAAACCTTAATGTACACTGTAAATAATGTGAATGTTGTGAATTATATGGTCTGCCACTTTACACCTTGGCTGGAGACTGCAGTTGGAAAATAGCTGAATAGCTAATACTGGCACATTTACAGAAATGTTTATTCTTGTGCATTTTTTTGCCCGTTAAAGTAAACTAATAAATAAAATAAATAAATAAACCAAAGTGCAAATAATGGCTTACACCTTTATCGTTAAAAGCCTGACAGACCTCTCAAACCACAACACTGTGCTCATTATTTATTCACACACACTCGGACGTGGTAAACTCCTGTCTGTAGCCACAGCTGCCCTGGGGGAGACTGACAATCTACATTCATACTTAGTGTGTTGCTCAAGGACACAAAGACAACCGAGCTGAGATCAAACCAATTTATTTTTGGCCTCAAACTGGGCCCAGGCCATTGAAACTACCACAACATCTTTGATTCATCTTCCAGGCCTCATTATATAATCCATGACTGTTCTAACTGTAGCAGCCTCATAAACTGAAATGACATATCCATACTGTGGACTGAAATAACATAACATACATTCAGATTTCAGTTGCTATAGTGATGAGGATGTTTAGAACGCTGGTGTTGAGAACACCACCTGCTTAGGTCGTCTTGGAAGAAGACGCCACCAATTAAAAACAAAATGGATTGATAGGAAAGAGAGAGCAGCTGTTCTCTCAGTGAAAACAGTAACAGTCACTTTAATTTATTAACACCACACTTCAGGCTCTGCATTAAACATGAGCACGGTCTGAGCGCGTTAGGAACAGAAGGACTAAAATGTACTGTCAATTATTCAACCAAATGAAAAGTGCCAGAAGTTTGGCATTTGCATTTATTACCTGAAATAAGCAAGGATTTATAAAAACTTTTTTTTTCTTTAAAGGCTGTGGTTTGTTCAGCTTTTCTGTTCTTTGACGCATATTGTGCTTTTCAAATAAAAGTCTAATTGGTAAAGAAAGAGTACAAGTAAAAGCAGAGACTCTAGTAGCTAACATGTCAGCTCTGTGTCATCACAAACTTGACTTCCATACTAAGGCAGAGGATTGATGCTCCAAACTGATTTTGTTACCACAATAATAATAAAACTTCTTTTAAACCTGTACAATGTATGAAAATACATTGTACATATACAACATTTGATGACTGTATTGTAATATTTCAATATATTTTATGACAATTGAAGTTCAGTTGAATTATGCTTTAATTTACAAGTCTAACTTTGTAAACAACAGAAAACTCTGACTAAACCAAGAACAAAACATGACTAAATTAGGAAACATTTTGTCTAAAATCTTTTTAATAAATATATATTTCCTCAATTACTTTAACTAGAACTTTTGATTGTTGAGATGAATCAAATTTCTTTTGATATTGACTACATAATGCAATATTGATATTCTTGTGATATATTGTGCAGTCTCTCTTTACGTTACCATGTGGTCTCATACAAGTTTAGATAAAGCTCAAAAGAAGGTCAAAATTTCATATGGATATTTGTTCAAATGAGTCTCTAGTTTTAGTACTGATTATCATGTGATTGTCCATACCAGCCCAGTCAGTGGCATGTCCCCTAAGGACAACCCACTGTCAGCAGGACCACATGAGCTGGTGTATGAACAGGTATAATGTTTTGGTTGCTGCCGTCACAGTTGTTTGCCCACAGGAAGCTAACACCCTCCTGTGGGCTGTGATAATGATGTGAGCTGAGCGTGGGGACTGCTGCTGGGACATCTGTCTGTGGAGAGCACTAAATGTACAGATGAGCGTCCCACTGCTGCCATAGCGACGCCGAGAGGGAGGACGGGGCAAAGACACAGTAATGCACCACTGAACTGAGCATTTAGGGCATGTTTATCATTCAAGATACGTGGGTCAAAAAAGGACCTTTTGTCATAACAGATGAGTGGGAACATACCACTCTTCACCTGTAATAACAAAATGTGCTCCTCCACTTTTTGATGGAGAAGCACAAAAAGTCACGTTTGGAAAGAATTCTGTTGGAAAAATGCATCACGGTATTGTCAAAGTCACAGGGAAAAAGTGATTATCAGGTTGCCTACCATTTTCATGCGTTTTGGGAAAGAAAGACATAATGGGCTGAGATTACTCAACATTAGCATTCAACTTTACTTTAAACTATGTATATGGGACATAAAACTCTCTAGAATGTACGTTTGGCAACAGCAAAATAGACACAGAATGAACCATCTGTCGAGGACAAGGAGAAGAAATATCCTTTCATTTTATTTTTATTTAATTAAATCATTGACTGTGTGTAGGAGAGGACAGCGCTAGCTCGTTAGCGTTACAGCTCGTTTTCCCTATGTCCAGTCACTTAGACAGTCTATGGTTAAAGATAAGATAAGATAATCCTTTATTGTCAAAATGTGAAAGAATGATTATTAGGATGCCGTTTGTAGGAGTTCCCTGCGTGTGAGGGTTCTGGTACTCACACGTCGACCTGGCAGAGGAAACAGTGGCAGTTCTCGATGACGTGGGCGTGTTTGGAGCGGTCGAAGGCGGGCACGGGGCCTCGGTGGGTCCGGCTCCTCACGTTGGAGTCCGCTGGGTCTATGGACACGGCCAGCACGTGGACACACAGGTGACACACGAACATGACCCCAGTGCACTGACAAGACGGCTCAGGAAATACAGACGGTGGAAGGACATAATGATTACATGATACAGTTATTCGAAGTTATATGAAAGTGAAACGTGAGTAGTACTGCATGCCTACACTTCAGAGGTGGAAGGAGTCAGTTTTTGACTTTTGAGTATTATTTTCTGTGTTTATTTCATATGTTATGTTGTAGAATTTGTTTATTTAAAAAAAAAAAAAACTACGGTACAAAATAATTTTAAATCGTTGGAAAAGAAAAGAAAACCACTCTGGTAGAAACAACAACAACAACAACAACAACAACAACAACAACAACAACAACAACAACTACTACTACTACTACTACTACTACTACTACTACTACTACTACTACTAATAATAATAATAATAATAATAATAATAATAATAGTAATAATAATAATAATAATAATAGCAAAAAATCCTCACTTCATTTGTTTTTAGTATCACAATGTTATTTTGTATGGGATGGATTGGCACAGGGGGGTCCTTGAGTTACTTTATGTTCCTGGCCCCCCCTGTTAAGTGGGATAGTGTCAAATTGTCAAATGTTACGTGTAGCAGAATGGACATATTGTATTGAGACCTTTGGACACGGTTAAATCCCTAAACTCGGCTGAAACAAACTCGATCACAGTTCTACCCAGAGTCTTGTGTGTGTTATTTGTGACACTGTTGAGTCTAAAGTGGTGTGACCCTCGTGCTGTTGCCTCAGGAGCATCATGCTTCCGACCAAATATAACTAATCAGAAAACTTCTCAGAACTCACATGTCCAATAAAGAGGTTATTGTATTCAATTAGCACGTAAAGGGCATATGACTGGTTAGACTATACGTTTCACTCAAATGTATTGAACATGATTATATGTCCTATAGGACATAGGTCGAGGTAATTACACAACTGTTACATAGCAACCATACTGTAAACAAGAGCAAAAATCCATTGAAATTACACATTCATTCTGATTTGACAATAAGTATGACCTGATAACACCTTTATTTTTCTGAATGATTGTATAAAAAGTCAAATGTTCTGAATGTAGATCACACTTTACTATATCATAAAATCAGATGCTCTAAGAGGTTTTACAGTTAGTTACTATCTGCTCTTTATGATGGCCAATAAAGTATTAATCACGCTACAAAAAATGATAAATGTTTAAACCATATGCAAAGTTTATGTTTTAGAAATAAATAAGGTGATATTTCTGCTCTTTTGTGATTCATTTTACAGACATTTCACATTTGTCTCATAATCAAATCACATCATCAAATACGTTTAAAGACATGTTTTAACACTTTTCATGATCAGGATGCTCCAAAATGTATTGAAATCTTCATTTTGGTCGACATCACCCAGCGCTAACTTCTACTTGAAAATTGCTTCACGGAAGAACAAAAAAAATTAAAGCCGCAAGCGGCATCCAACGGCCCTCGCGGGCCGCCGGCCTTCCGACTCTGCGCTTTCGACTTGATAAAGATGGCGCCCTTATTGTGTGTTGAATAAAAAAAGAACTTGACAGACGGCGACACATTGGACATGGCCAATCCAGTGCAAATGAACACAAGTGTCAGTCAAATTTGCTGCGCCGCCGCACAGAGACCGTAGCACTTGGAATAAAAATATGGATAACTTTTGATGCCCCGCTTGTGTAGATGATTTTCCCCAAATATGAGCTTGATCGAGCTATTGCCCACAGAGGAGTTCATTAAAGTGTGAAGCGTAAATGTGAACATTTCAGAGATTTCGCTGTTTTCCCATTTCTGACATATTTTTGCGGGTCCGCCACACAGAGACCGTAGCACTTAGAATCAAAATATGGATAAGTTTTGATGCCCCGCTTGTGTAGATGATATTCTCCAAATATGAACTTGATTGGACAATCGCCCTAGGAGGAGTTCGTTAAAGTGTGAAGCGTAAAAATGTGGTGATTTGAGCAATTCTATGATTTTCCCATAACGATAACATGGGATGTTTCTGTCATCGCTACGGTTACGCCGTACAAAATATGACTTTGGCTCTCATACTTTTGTGATCAGGATGGCAAATTAGAATTTTGTTCAAAATATCATGTCATTTGGAAAAACTCTATTGTTTATAGGCCACTCTGAAGGCCAAATAGTCAGAATTCTGGGAAACGTTTGCGGCTCCGTCGCACAGAGACCGTAAAAGCTATCCTTAAAATTTGGATAACTTTAGATGCCCCACATGTCTAGAGGACGTACACCGATTTTGAGGTCGGTGGGCAAAACGCACTAGGAGGACTTCGTTAAAGTGTAAAACATAAAAATGTGGATATTCGAGAGATTTAGCGGTTTTCCCATAGGGATAACATGGGAGGTTTATGTCATCGCTACGACTACGCCGTAAAAATTAAGGCATTTGTCTGATTGGCTTTTTTGATCGCGACGCCAAAATAGAATTTTGGGTAAAGTTTAGAAAATTTTGGTAAAACTAATTTTTGACCTTCAATGTTAATTTAAAGGTCACTCTGTAGGGGGCGCTATCGCGCCCATTTCAATTTTGTCATCATAAACTGGTCCAAACTAGAAAGTTGAACAACTGATTCAAATTTGGTCCTAATCGGACTTGTTTTGATCAAATGGGAACAATTTTTAGATCTGCAATATCCCAAAATAAGTTGTCCAACTTTGCGGCTGCGCCGCACACAGACCGTAAAAGGTATCTCAAAAAATTGGATAACTTTAGATGCCCCACTTGTCCAGAGGACGTCCGCCGATTTTGAAGTCGGTGGGCAAAACGCCCTAGGAGGAGTTCGTCAAAGTTTGACGTGAACAAAATGGCTAACACAGCGTGTTTTCATTTTCAAAGGAAGATGGCGGGACAAAAACAACATTTTTCGCCGATTTTGAATTTTGGGTAAAGTTTGGTGAGTTTTTGAGCATGTTCAGGGGGTCAAATTAGAGCTCAAAAAGCAGAAGAACAAGAAAAATAATAAAAAATATAGCCGCAAGCGGCAATGATCGGCCCTCGCCACGCCGCCGCCACGCCGCAAGAGGAGGGGGCGCTAACGCGCCCCAATTGTCCTTTTATTGCGCCTACTGCTGAATTTGTGACGCTGTCACATCTTCTCCCCTTTGTTTTACCATCAAAAAGCAATTTTATTTTGAATTCTTGGCACAATGTGCGGCTTTGCCGCACAGACACCGTGACTCTTTGAATAAAAATGTGGATCACTTTTGATGGTCCACCCCTGAAGATGAGTCTCACCAAATTTCAGGTTAATAGGGCTAACGCCCTAAGAGGAGTTTGTGAAAGTATAAAGTGTAAACATGTTCTGGCAATTTCCCCATTGGAATAACATGGAAGGTTTCGGTCATCGTTACGGCAACGCCATAACAATTATGACATGGCTCTCATTGACTTTTTTGATGGGGATGCTAAAATTGAGTTGTGTGTCAAATTTCATATAATTTCGCAAAACTAAACATTTAACCTCCATATAAAATCTGTAGGGGGCGCTGTGGCGCCAAATGAATTTATTTCACTTCAAGTGGGTTTAGGGCAAAGAGTTTAACAACTGATTCTAATTTGACGCAATTCGGACTTTATCTGCGCGAACGGCAGAAATTTTAAATATGGGAGATTTCTGAAATTCTAGCTACAGTTTGCGGCTTCGCCACTCAGAGACCGTGAGAGGTATCAATGTAATTTGGATAACTTTTGATGTCCCACTCCTCAGTAGCATTTTCACCAAATTTCAGCTTTTTAGGGCCAACGCCCTGGGAGGAGTTAGTAAAAGTACGACGTTTGGAAAAACTCCAAAATCATGTTTAGCCATTTTTGAAGCAATATGGCCGACATTTGGTTGGGCGGACGGCGTTGCCGTAATAATATTTTTTACTTCTCTTGTCACCATCTACCTCTGCGCCAAATTTCATGATTCTACGATCAGATTTTTTTTGGGTCATTTCCCATCTCTCAATGCATTTTTGGTACATTTGGGGGCGCTGACGCGCCAATTTTTTTTATTTTAGAAAAGGGAAATAGCCAGAATGTAGAGAGGCACGATTTTTAGAGGTGTGAACATTTTTGTGACTTTTCGTCAATGTTCACTGGGTGAAAAATAGGGGGGTTGGTCCCGAGAAGAAGAAGAAGAAGAAGAATTAAAGCCGCAAGCGGCATCCAACGGCCCTCGCGGGCCGCCGGCCTTCCGACTCTGCTCTCTGTATTTTACAGAGATGGCGCTAACGCAATTGTCTAAGAACTAAGACAGCGACACATTGATGAACACAAATGTCGGTCAAATGTGCAGCTCCAGCGCACAGAGACCGTGACACTTGGAATAAAAATATGGATAACTTTTGATGCTCCGCTTGTGTAGATTATTTTCCCCAAATATGAACTTGATCGGGTGATCGCCCTAGGAGGAGTTTGTTAAAGTGTGAAGTGTAAAAATGTGGTCATTTTAGAGATTTTACGGTTTCCCCATAGGGATAACATGGGATGTTTCTGTCATCGCTACGGCTACGCTTTACCAAATATGACTTTGGCTCCCATACTTTTAATTTGGGGATGGCAAATGAGAATTGTGTGCAAAATGTCATGTCATTTGGAAAAACTCTTGTTTATAGGCCACTCTGAAGGCCAAATAGTCAGAATTCTGGGAAACGTTTGCGGCTCCGTCGCACAGAGACCGTAAAAGCTATCCTTAAAATTTGGATAACTTTAGATCCCCCACTTGTCTAGAGGACGTACACCGATTTTGAGGTCGGTGGGCAAAACGCACTAGGAGGACTTCGTTAAAGTGTAAAACATAAAAATGTGGATATTCGAGAGATTTAGCGGTTTTCCCATAGGGATAACATGGGAGGTTTATGTCATCGCTACGACTACGCCGTAAAAATTAAGGCATTTGTCTGATTGGCTTTTTTGATCGCGACGCCAAAATAGAATTTTGGGTAAAGTTTAGAAAATTTTGGTAAAACTAATTTTTGACCTTCAATGTTAATTTAAAGGTCACTCTGTAGGGGGCGCTATCGCGGCCATTTCAATTTTGTCATCATAAACTGGTCCAAACTAGAAAGTTGAACAACTGATTCAAATTTGGTCCTAATCGGACTTGTTTTGATCAAATGGGAGCAATTTTTAGATCTGCAATATTCCAAAATAAGTTGTCCAACTTTGCGGCTGCGCCGCACACAGACCGTAAAAGGTATCTCAAAAAATTGGATAACTTTAGATGCCCCACTTGTCCAGAGAACGTACGCCGATTTTGAAGTCGGTGGGCAAAACGCCCTAGGAGGAGTTCGTCAAAGTTTGACGTGAACAAAATGGCTAACACAGCGTGTTTTCATTTTCAAAGGAAAATGGCGGCCATAGGGTAAGTCTGGGGGCGTGGCCACAATGATTTTTTTTTTTGTCCTCACGAGAGGAATGCGTGTCCCGAATTTCGTAGCTTTACGACAAAGTTGACCTCGGGGCGTCTCCCATAGGCGCAATGTATTTTGACTTTTGTCGGTGGCGCTGTCGCGCCATTTTTTAACGAAAAAAAAAATGGCCCAGAAAAAACAAAATTTTTCGCCGATTCTGAATTTTGGGCAAAGTTTGGTGAGTTTTTGAGCATGTTCAGGGGGTCAAATTAGAGCTCAAAGCGCTGAAGAAGAACAAGAAAAATAATAAAAATAAAAATAATAATATTTTTAGCAAAAAAAATATAGCCGTTTCCACTATAACAACAAATGATACATCGTTTGAAAGCTCTAAGCCTTCCCGATGCCGCCATGGGGTGGAATCATCATTACGAGCGCTTACGCGCTCGTCACTCCTTATTCCGTCGGGATGCCCCGCCCACTCCCCATAGACTTCCATTGATTTGAGCAGATACAAGCATGGCCCATGCCTGCGGCATGGATTCTCGCGTACAGGACGATGCCAGGAGGGTTTTTGGAGGAATGCAGCGCTTCGCGCTGCTGTTGTCAACAATGAGTGAATGGGCTACGCCCATTCACTCATTGTTGACTTTTTCTGTCATAGCAGGAGTAAGTATGCATGATCCATGCCTTCGGCATGGGCTAGTTCACTGTACTTGCCAGGGGCGACGGGGTACCAAACATGCGGGCTGCGCCCGCATGTTTGGTCAGACAGTTGCAACGCTGCCTTCGGCAGCGTTGCGGGAGCAATAGGCCCTCCGCCCTGCTGGGGCTCGGGCCTAATAATAAAAATAATAATATTTTTAGCAAAAACAATATAGCCGTTTCCACTATAACAACAAATTATACATTGTTTGAAAGCTCTAAGCCTTCCCCATGCCGCCATGGGGTGGAATCATCATTACGAGCGCTTACGCGCTCGTCACTCCCCATTCCGTCGGGATGCCCCGCCCACTCCCCATAGACTTCCATTGATTTGAGCAGATACAAGCATGGCCCATGCCTGCGGCATGGATTCTCGCGTACAGGACGATGCCAGGAGGGTTTTTGGAGGAATGCAGCGCTTTGCGCTGCTGTTGTCAACAATTTGTGAATGGGCTACGCCCATTCACAAATTGTTTACTATTTCTGTCATAGCAGGAGTAAGTATGCATGATCCATGCCTTCGGCATGGGCTAGTTCACTGTACTTGCCAGGGGCGACGGGGCACCAAACATGCGGGCTGCGCCCGCATGTTTGGTCAGACAGTTGCAACGCTGCCTTCGGCAGCGTTGCGGGAGCAATAGGCCCTCCGCCCTGCTGGGGCTCGGGCCTAATAATAATAATAACAACAGGTCAAACCAAAATGGATGAACCCGGTCTGAAGGATACGATGTACCCGGCGGGGATCCAGTGCGGAGGCAGCAGAGGCACAAACACTCCAAACCCTGTGATGGCGAAGTAAGCGTAGAGCAGCCAGGCCAGCATCTGGAACGGGTGCGGCGGCCAGCTCCAGCCGTTTGTCCTGGAGCAGAGCGGCACATCGGCTCGGCGCGCGCCCTCCTCCACCGGCGCCGTCCTGTTCGAGTTCTTACTGCAGAGCTCCATCGGGCTGGAGCTCCGGCTGGACACAGAGAGAGAGAGACGACGATATAAACTCAAGGAACTGTCAAAGCTATTCATCATTTTGTTTCACGCTTTAGTGGCCGATTAGTTAAACCATTGATTTGTTGGAATAAACACATAAATAGTAAGATTAGACGTTCTTGGTCAACCAAAGACATGTCCTGCTGATCAACTAGTCGACTATTTCAATTCGATTTATTTTTGTTGCGCCCAAAATCAAAACTGCAGTTGCTCGATGGGCGATTCTGAAGGTTAAGATACTTTGTTTGTCCTCTGCATTTGACCCATCCTTCAATGACACTGGGGTATATCCTCAGGAGCAGTGGTCTTTTGTGCTAGGCTTGGTCAGGAAAAGGGGTGCATTTCATAATCTTTCAGAACTATTAAGTATCCAAATGTATCTGACACAAACTGACCTGACAAGACTAAAAAGATTATGCAAAATAAAGTTAAATTTATCGTTTAAATATGGCATTTCTAATCGGAAAAACAATGATAGGTTCGAAAAGCGACATTGGGATCAGGGGTCGAGCGCTCTACCAACAACAACAACAACATTCCATTCACACTGTAAAACTGTGAGACTTTTGTGCTTAGTTTCCCCACAGTGATGTAACAATGAAAGATTATACATTTACTAAAGTATAATCTGTAGAGTATTAGTCATAAGGTACTAATAAATAGAATCAAATGAAGGTTAGGTTTTGAATAGAAATATTACAGATATAGTTGTGTTAATGCCCGATTTGAGCAAACTACGGGAAAAGAACCAAAAGATTAAAACAAAAAAGAACAGCAGCGATACAACAAATGCCAAAAATATAATCCTAATCTTAAACCAGACGCAATTGATTACTATTTCTTCTTTTTCTATCATCTTTAGTTACATTTATGGCTTCTTTGGTGCCGGATGATCCTTCAGCTTCCTCACATTCTGCTGCATTTACCTTCAGTGGGTGGAAAACACTGCACCCGGATGTGGATTCATACTTTGTAATCACTCTGGCACTTGGGAGTTGACCTTTTTTCTGCAGGACTAACTAGGTCTCTTGGGACGAGCAGTTACGTGACCACGGGTAGATTCACGTGCATCTGCGTTGGGGACGTGTGCGTCATGCTTCTGCCGCTGTATGAAGCATTAGCGTACACTCGTAATCACCGTAATTGGCCTCCATTAGAGCTTTGTGGAACGGAAACACAGGAAAAGTCTGTCCGTCTGATGCATCTGCTCCCATTATCTGTAATAAACATTCTCTACACGGACAGGAGCTCGTCATTTTAAACCCGGTCGCACTGGGACATAAGGACTCATGCATTTTTACACTTCAGATTTTATTGAGGAAGCAAAAGAAATGTGTCTGTGCTTTAAAACTATCTCAAAATATATAGAAAATGAGCTTATTAAAATGCTTTCTTTGTAATGTATTGGTTCACTGTATAATATGAATTCTGCAATCTTTTAAACTCATCATGCAACGTTTAGATTTGCATACAAAAGTGATTATTTAAATAACCGTCAACTTAAAACTAACTAACTAGACAAATTTAAAAAATAATAGACAAAATGGGACAATTATTCAAAATTAATAAGCTCTAAATTCTCTTTTTTTTATCATTTATCTTTTTATCATTATTATTAAGATAAGATAAGATAAACCTTTAATGTCCACACAAGGGGAAATTTCATTGTTGCAACACAGTAGAACAGGAGGAAAGGACAGATTTTAGGAAGTTTCAAAAACACACTCTTAATAGAAGAACTCTTATGAACAAAAACAAAAAACTCTTATTAACAAAACTCCTCTCCTATCTTAATAGGGAATGGAGGGGGGGAAATAAAATAAAAAATAAAATACAAAATAAAGATAAAAATCAGATAATAATAATCAAATAATGATAATAGAATAAAATAAAAATAAAATAAAGTAAAAATAGCTATTAGCAGGTAAGTAAACCGTATAAAAAAAAAATTAAAAAAAAATAGAACACTCTTATTTACAGGTATTGCACATGGTTGATTCAGTATTGCACATGAATATGACAGTATTGCACATGAATATGATGGTATTGCACATGGTTACATCAGTATCGCACATGTTCAGGGCTAGCAGTGTTTGTTATAAAGTCTGACAGCAGCAGGAAGGAAAGACCTGCGAAACCTTTCCTTCACACAGCGAGGGTGGATCAGTCTCTTACTGAAGCTGCTCTTCAGAGCGGAAAGAGTGTCCTGCAGGGGGTGAGACTCATGGTCCAGCATAGATGTGAGTTTAGCCAGGACCCTTCTGTCCCCCACCTCCTGCACCAAGTCCAGAGCACAGCCCAGGACGGAGCTGGACTTCTTGATGACTTTGTCCAGCTTCCTCCTCTCCCTCTCTGTGATGCTGCTGCTCCAGCAGGCCACACCGTACAGGAGGGCTGATGCCACCACAGAGTCGTAGAAGGTCTTCAGGAGTGGCCCTGTCACTCCAAAAGACCTGAGTCTCCTCAGGAGGTAGAGCCGACTCTGGCTCTTCCTGTACAGTGCGTCTGTGTTATGAGTCCAGTCCAGTTTGTGGTTCAGATGAACACCCAGGTACTTGTATGAGTCCACTCTCTCAATGTCCCGTCCCAGGATGTTCACTGGTGAGGGGGCAGTGGGGTGGCGTCTGCGGAAGTCCACCACCATCTCCTTTGTCTTCCCCGCGTTGATGAGGAGGTGGTTCCGCTGACACCAGTCCACAAAGTCCTGCGCCAGTCCCCTGTAGGACTTTGTGGACTGGTGTCAATTATTATGTTGTTTTTTTTTTTTTTCTGATGACACTCCCTTATTTACTTACATATTTTTACTCCTTCACTTGCCTTATGTTCTACCTGGTCCAGCTTGTTCTTTGTGGGTTTTTTTCCTTTCTGTTGTTGTTGTGTTTTTTGTTTTGTTTTGTTGTTGAGCTAATAAAGAATAGTTTATTGCCATATACTGAGAAAATAGGTTTTATGACAGCAATCAGCCCAAAACATTTTTAATTTTATTGTCGTTTATATACTGCAGTCGTGTATAAAAGGCAAACTTTGTAAAAAATCTGATATTCACGTGTCTTTCATTGTCTAAAAAAGTCATTTGTATATGAAAAGAATATTCACCGAATGAAACAATAATCAAAATGATTATTGTATAGGAAAGGCTACTTCTCAACTATAAGAGTTTGAATTTACTGTAATGAATATCTTGTTTACTTCATGTCTTTGCTTTACATTCTCTTCACCAAAGTTGCTGTGCCTTTGTAATAAATACTCCTGCACGTCGCAATCAAATCTAATGCAAGTTTAGTTGGTGCAATTATCAAATCATGAAAGCTGAATGTCAGAATGTCCTCTGCAAATAGTAAAATATCCTGTCTTTTTACAGTAAAAACTTGTACCTGAAGTTTAGACCTCTACAAACATCCTTCTCCTGGTTTATCAGCTCAGAAGTTATTTACAATGTGCACAATACTTTTTAAACATAATATATCATAATAAAACTAAACGAAATCTATGCAGCCTTATTCTGTTACTAAATATAGGGATGCATACATATTTTCTTATATTTTCAATACAATCCAGACATAATTACCTGTTTATTACCAGTTAACAGCTCTGTAGATGTGGTTCGTCCCTCCGGCCCCGCACATCCTCCATCTCAGCCCGGATTCCAGGCCCTTCAGGCGGCGTGGAGCGTCTGTCTCAGCCCGGTCTTGGAGCTCCAGTCTCGGTCCCGAATCCGCCTCGAGTGCCCCCGATTCCTCCCGTCCCTGCCCCGCTCCTAACACGCGTCCATCCCGACAGAAAAAGCCCGTGCTTGCGTGAGAGAAACACCGCCGCGTTCCGCTCAAATGCACCGTTTATTCCCGTTGTCCCAGATTACGGCTCGTTTGTGTCCGGAGCCTGCTAATCTGCGGAGGCTAGCCCGGAGCCCGGAGCCCGCAGCCCGGAGCCCGCAGCCCGCAGCCCGGAGCCCGGAGCCCGCCGCGGCCCGGAGGCGGGTTACGCGGCCGGACACGCAGCAGAGACCCCGATGGGGAACAACGACGCGGCTGGACGTTTTTAATCGGGGAAACCTGTTGGATAGTGATCGGACATCGCGGTGCGCGGCGGAGTGTGGTTAGCAGCACCGTTAGCCTCTGCCTCCGCCGCCTCACCGTCTGCGCCGCGGCGTGCGTGCGCTGTTTCCCTGGCAACGGACAAACTGGACCCGGCCGTTCAAGGCATTTCCTCCTAGTGGTTTTGTTTAGTATTTTTGCATTTATTTATTCATCTATTTATTAACTTAATGTTTGATGATGAAGTGCAATCTCAAATTTAGAGAAATAAAAATATGTATTGTCCGTTTGATGCGTGATTTAAAAAGGCCTGTTTGGGACATAGCTGGAAAATAGATGGTTAAACTTTCTTGGATATTTTTTGACTTCATCTTGGATATAATTTAGTATTAATCATATAACCACTCAATTTAAAAAAAAAAAAAAATCACAAATCATGCTAATAGATGTGTATAATCCTTCTGTGCAAGTCTTGTTAAGTAGGCCTACACAATTAAAGTAAAGTCTGGTGTCTGTAGGGGGTTTGTTGTGAAGGTGATATCCTATTTATGACCCTTTGAGAAAATAACCTCTGAATTTACAATACCGTATATAAATCTATGGCTGCAAGTTGGTTAAATGAAATATCCAAACATATTTTAATGTTGAGAGGGTCGTGTCTCATCACTGTGTTTTCCCCTCACTGTCAGCAAAGACGTGAGCGGAAGTGAGCGAGTGAAATGCCTGAGATTTAGAGAATCCGAGTTTTCCATTGGTTGGAGAAAGGAGACCACGCCCACAGCTGTCGTCATATGTGATTACTTAAAGAGACCAGCAGATGGCGACATTTACATGAAGTAGTACTGACTGTAAAGGCTCTAGATTTAGGTTTGGTGATTCTCTTACTGTAAGACGTAATCTCACACAACAGAAATGTACAGGTCTTAAAGAAAGATAGAAAACGTAAATCTGTCAACTGGACAAAGATTTTGAAGTGTGAATAGTAAATATGCTTTATTAGGATGTTAAATTGTCTCTCAAATGATTACTTAAACATCAGTATGCAATGAATGAAACAAACAAGTACAGACATATTTGTTATGTTTTATCTGTGTGTGTGTGTGTGTGTGTGTGTGTGTGTGTGTGTGTGTGTGTGTTGTGTGTGTGTGTGTGTATGCTTTATTGTTTTAACTTGTTTTAACTGTAACTTGCTTGTTGTTTTTAGCCTCTGTTAGCACTTTGAGGTTCCATTGGAATGTAAAGTGCATTACAAATAAAATGTATTATTATTATATTTACCTCTGCTGTTTTTTGTTGTTGTTGTTTTTTTTTCAGATTAATGGGAAATACCTTAAATTTCCAAAGCTTGTGCCACAGTTAAAGTTTAAGTCTGACGCTTCATTCAGGTAATGTTACAGTCAAAATATTCACTCCTTTAATGGCTCATACCTGACTGATCTGTTTTCTCAAGATGTTATTGTGCTGTTTATCGATGCCAGATCCGCTAACGGGAATCCCACAGCGTAGGTCTCTGCTTTGGTTTGCAGCTGTAAAACACCAGATCAGCTCACAGATGTTGCACGATTCCACCGCCCTGTAACCAAAAAAAACAGCCCATATTTTCAGAAATCAACGATCGGTCTTCTCTGCCCGGGCTTCTCTGCCAGGCCGATCGTTGCGTAACAGGACCCAGAAGACCACCACACACTTTTGTGATTCAGTAGAGCCTTTTATTCTGGTTGTAGTTTCTTTTGATTGCTCCGTGAGATGTTGAAAGATTTCAGATTTGCGTAGTTTACAAGTTTTCCAGGTGGAGTAAAAAAAGCTTCTGGCACGCTCTTGATTTCCAGTAAATCAAAGTTAAATACAGAGTGCAGATATGTTTCGAAGTGGGGATAAAGCGTTTCAAATCCTCCAGATTTGATGAGAACACGCTGGTTATCCAAGTCTGTCAGAGTGCATTAGCACAGCCAGGAACATTACATGCAAGACGCCTGTAAAAGTCGTTCAGATTAATTAGATCCAGCTGTATTGGAAATAAGTGGCGATTTACATGATACTAACGTACTTTTCCTGTATTGTCTTTCCAATTGGACACTATATAAAATATTAAATCAATTAAAACAGACAACAAACTTAGTCCTTGACCAGGTGATGGACATTTATCTACAAACATAAAACCACATGTACAAAATAAGTAACATTACCATTCAGATTAGCCTGTGTTGTGCTTGTGATGGCGTTAATGAGACGTTCCTTGATATGATTTAAGTCTCGCATCTTTACCTGATACACCATGACCAGCAAGTGTCCCCAAAGATAGAAATCAAGAAGGGGGAGATCCGGGGACCACGCTGACCCGTCCTATGTACGGAAACATATGAAATGCCCTGTAATACACAATACAAGAGAGAAAAGATATAGTTTATAAGACAAAACTCACAGATTAGACCAACTTGCTCCCTCATGACCCTCTCCACACTTCTGCCAGAGTATAGCTTATAAATACTCATAGTTTATTACAGAATATTGAATACTCTGAGAAAAAAACTCACGCACTCCGCTGACCGTATACAAGTCAATTGAGCGAAAGAACTTCTTGATTTCATCGTCATTTGCCGCATGTGTGGATTTAACCCACTAAACTTTCCTCCACCACTAATATTCCCCGATCGGAGAGCAGGCAGTTTTCTAGTTGAGTGCGGTTTGTGTGAGACTCTGCAGTGACGTGCGACTGTCCACAGTAACGAGTATTGACACTATCCAAAAGGAACTTCCACAAATCGACCTGAAACATGGCCGCTGTGATTGGGTCGATCGACAGGCCAGGCGCTCGTCAGGTCCCAGTAAAAACATCACTTTGAGACAGCAAAAGAAAACGCTGACTGCATTCAAAGTCCTTTATTGAACAAGACTTGCCTTCACGTTACGGCTGCACGTGTGTGAAATTCCATAAATGGTGAACTTGATTGTTTCTATTAGTAACCAGGTCTAATTTCACCTGCCTAACCGTATTTAAATAAGATAAGATAAGATAATCCTTTATTGTCCCACATGGGGAAATTTCATTGATGCAAAGCCAAATATCCATCTGCTCATTTCCATCAACTTGAGTCACTTTTTTGGGTCCCATTTTGTAACAGCTGGATTTCCACAGATAATGGAGTATCTTTTCAGGGCGAAGGAATTCTGCAGGCCGGCTGTTCATTCTGTAAAGATTTAGGATGGAATTGACAGTAAGAGAATTGATGGTCCACGTACTAATGGCTAATGGACTAAAGCATTAATATTGTCGTTTAAATAAATATATGTGATGTGTAAAATATGTATGTAAACTGTCATGAACATACCTATCTTGTCATTTAAAAATGTATTTATATCGTTAAATAGTGTAATTATAGTTATATATTTTCAGTATTGTAATAAGTGTGTTAAAAGTGTAAACATTGTTCTACTTAACGCTATTTCATGCCAGTCTTTTGTTTTCTGTAATAACATTAGATGATGAACTTATGATAACGATCAGTGAGGAAAAGAGGCGTGGTCAGAACGTGCCAGAAACACCTCCGTCTGGTCAGTACCCCATGGTCAGTACTCAGCAGAAGCCAATGTAGCTAGTCTGGTAAAATAGTCCCAAATCCCCGTGGATGCAGAGTCTCCAGGTCTCTGTGTGGGACTGTTGTGACCCGGTGTTATGTGAGTATTGACAGTTTTGATTTTGTGTGTCAAAACGGCATGTTTTAATACTAATCAGGAGTTATTGACTTAGCATGCTAACGCTAAAGCTAGCCTTATGTTAAATTCTGTATGCAAAATATTGACCTTGTTCCGCCCCTTCCACTTTTTCTTCTTTCTCCGCAGTATCGACACTTTTGTTGTAATCGCACTTCCGGTTCAGCGGGAACTCTGTTGATTTAAATGGAGAACGGCGGAAAAGTCTCGCCGCTAAAACATGCTGTAAAGAAGACTTATTTGTGGCCAACAAGTCAACAATGTACTATTTCCGTGGGCGGCCCAAAAACCCATTTTTAGTCCATGTAGAACTCATTTTCTCTGGAAATCGGCAGCTCTGTGTTAAAGGAATTATGGAGGATTTTTTGGCGCCAAATCTGAGTTTCATTTCCTTGTGGCGTGGACAGTCGATCAGTCCTTGGACATATCAATCATCCCTTTCATCCTACTGCACACCTGCAGCCTCGTTCCCAGGATGGTTGATATGCCGGTGTGTGTTAGCGAATTCCTACAGTGAACAGTACAAAAATGACGACAGAGAAAGACAGTGTTCGAGCTCAGAAGAGAGAAAGAAATCTGCGTGCGCACTTTTCAAAAAGGGACTAACAGTCGCTTGAGTTCTCAAATCGGCGAATGGGAAAAGGCAGATGGGCTTCCGGAATAAGGTGAATAGAGGTTTTATCTGGTTGAAGAGCTAAAGAGATTTTCTAATGTACAGCGGACCAAGGCCACTCTCTCTTTGGACCTGCTGTGGATGTCCGTCCCACTCCACCTCAGGGTCAGCACATGGTCAGCACATGGTCAGCACATGGTCAGCACATGGTCAGCACATGGTCACGCTGCACCTGCCCACGGATCGATGCCAAGGTTTCGTGAGTACCATTCTAAAGCGCTGCACATGCTTTTATTTTGGCTGGCTTAGTTTTTAAGGCCCAGCGCCCCTGAGAATCATCAGGCCTGCAATGTACCAACAGGACTATTTGATGAAATAAAACAAAGGTTACACATTTAATTCAAATCAATAAGACATTTATTAATTGTGGTTTATTTTTTAACATTTAAACTCACTGTATTTGTGTCTTGCTTTATTTTGGTTTTCATTCAAGAGGTTTCATCGGTTTATAAAGAGTTAAACTGATAATAGCCCTGTGCACAATAGTTGGACATACCTAATGTTCCTTACTAAAAGAAGATCTTACAGCCCACATGTGAGATGTGCTTATGAACACTGTCAGGGCTTATAATATAATACTTTGCCTGAATATTGTCAATTTGTAAAGGTCCTAAGCAAGACATACTTCATTGTGTGCTTATGCTGTTCACTGCACATGCTGTTTATCTTATGTAAAGTTTCAGATCTCTAGGAACAGGCATAATGGTGCTGTTGACCTTTTTGAATCAAAAAGTATATTTGGAGTTATCCAAATATATGCCAACTGTGCCAAACTGTTTTACCACAAATTTAGCTCTTCTATTATAATAAAAAAAGGCATTTTGGAGGCTACAAATACCTATTATAACTGCTAATAATAATGTATGTGAAAATGTGTTAACATAAGTGAAACCATGATATTCCCAATAGAGGGACCAAAAATAGGGGGGGGGGGGTATAATAACAAATATATCTAACAAAATGTGTGTCCCAAAGGCTAACAAGATCAGAAAAGTCTTGTTGGCGAGCGCCGAAAAACGGGCTTATTCCTAAAACCCACCCACAGTTTGAAAGCTTGGCTCATTGGCTAGAAAAATATGACAATCAGAAAGTACTACATGACTTCCTTATCATGCTAGTACAGTTAAAAGACTAAAGGCGCAGGCACCAAAAGGGGACGCTTGGTGCCAGACGAACCTGTGAACAGAAAAACTTGTGGATGTCTCATTCTGCGGCTGAAAGTGTGAGGAAAACAAACACATCCCCGCATCATAACAGTGACTCGTGTTTGTGATGGAAGGAGAAAAGTATTGGACTCCCCTCCCACCTGGAGAGGGCAAGCCACCTTTTTCCGGTCGAGAACCATGGCCTCGGATTTGGAGGTGCTGATTCTCATCCCAGCCGCTTCACACTCGGCTGCAAACCGTCCCAGTGCATGCTGCAGGTCCGGGTTTGATGGAGCCATCAGGACAACATCGTCTGCAAACAGCAGAGATGAGATCCTGTGGTCCCCAAACCGGACACCCTCCGACCCCTGACTGCGCCTAGAAATTCTGTCCATAAAAACTATGAACAGAACCGGTGACAAAGGCCGTTTACGTGGGCCGTGGGCCCACCACCCGCAGGAGGATCCATAAAGGGCTGGTGCAGAGAGATTTGGGCGGCAGTCGACGGCAGGGGCCTCGACGACCAGATCTCCAGACACAGAGACTAACTCTGGGGACATAGTTGAGAATATAATTTCTAAAATGATCTATAGCTTGCTGGTATTGACAATGAAAATAAGAGTGATGATAAAATAGTACGTCGCGGGCTGTTGGTTTAAGCTGGTGGCGCTAGTCTTGTTGCAATTATGAAACTTCAAATATAATTGCAATACAATATAGTAGAATGTAAAACAAAAATGAACAGTACAATAAAAATATGACCATGTTTTCTACCACTACAGTTCTAAGATTGAAACTATTTATGTCGTTTTACATTCATTTAAAGGCTCTTTAAATGAACATGTGTGCGTTCAGGAAGTAAATATTGAAAGACATTTTTATTTGCTTATAATAAGAACAAATTGAAAAATAAATTCCCTTTAAGTCATGCACAGAACAAGATGATTTCAAACACAGACATGACTCTTCTTATGGCGAGCATGGACTGAGCAGGTTTCTTCTGTTTGCATTCTGGACGGACATGTTTAGACAAGGCTTGAAGGACATAATGGTTTATTTAGATGTCGTTCCCTGAAGGAGCTGGAGATATCATCAGTCCTCTGTATCTGTCTGAGGATTCCAAGAACACATTTGTTGGTGAGAACGCATGTAAAATCCAGAGTTAAGTTGCCAAAAATTGTGGTTTAGTAAAACATTGTCCAAAAGCCACAATAATTTCACTTAAATTACACCCAGTTGTCAAATAAATTATGCAAGTATTTGGGGAAAACTACTGATTGAGTAATTGCAAGAAGAACTGTCTCGATGTATCATCTGTTTTATTTGATATTCTTATTGCGATTGGAAGGACAAAAGTATTAAATTAAACCATTTTTATGTTCTTCTTTGGCCTGAAGGCTTTTCTCGACAGGACAGTTCTAGCATGAAAAGGGGAGCGAGGGTATAGACATTTGGCAAATGGTTGCGGCAGAGAATCAAACCTTCCCCACATGTGCACAACCTGTTTAATCCGTTTGTAACACTGGTTAAGTGTTCCGGAGGTGCGAGTCTGCTTTAACAACAAAGCAAGCCAGTCAGTGTGGGTCAAAGCCTTAAGGCAGCTTTTATTTACAACAGAATATAAACAGGTTTGATTAAGAATTGGTGAGGGTCCACTCTAGCTGGGGAGGGAGAGGCATACTACAAGTGACAAAACAAACGAGATTAAAGCAAGCAAACCATTACCATAACATAAAACACCCAACAAGTGCCACCATCACCAATAACTATACCAATAACTATAAATAAAATCACCCCAATCCTCCCCAGCAACCTCAGGACCGACACCAACTACTGTTAAAACTTAAATAAGCAATATAAAACTGTATAAAAACAAATGATATCAAACAGCAACCAGCACTTAGCCTGTAAGCACAATGCGGTTGCAATGTATTAAACAGTTTCATTAAATTAATAATAAAATATAAAAGCGTACCTTTAAAACCACAGGACTTTTGAGACCCTTTAAAATGTATTAAACAATATACAACTCAGTCTTTTACAAACAAAGGTTAAAACATCAAGATCAATCATTTGCTCACCAGCCACCACCATGTGCTCCGGCCTGCCCAGAAAGAGGAAGTGACATGCCCGACCCCTGACCTTTATGATCTCAGGTGACTGTCACATGATTGAGCCGATTGTCCCCATATATTCACAACCTTCCCCACATGTTCACAACCTGCCCCACATGTTCACAACCTTCCCCACATGTTCACAACCTGCCCCACATGTTCACAACCTTCCCCACATGTTCACAACCTGCCCCACATGTTCACAACCTTCCCTACATGTTCACAACCTGCCCCACATGTTCACAACCTTCCCCACATGTGGACAACCTGCCCCACATGTGCAAAACCTGCCCCACATGTGCACAACCTTCCCCACATGTTCACAACCTTCCCCACATGTGGACAACCTACCCCACATGTGCAAAACCTGCCCGCATGTGCACAACCTGCCCCACATGTTCACAACCTTCCCCACATGTTCACAACCTGCCCCACATGTTCACAACCTTCCCCACATGTTCACAACCTGCCCCACATGTTCACAACCTTCCCCACATGTGCACAACCTGCCCCACATGTTCACAACCTTCCCCACATGTTCACAACCTGCCCCACATGTTCACAACCTTCCCCACATGTGGACAACCTAACCCACATGGGCACAAATTGCCCCACATGTGCACAACTCTCCCAACATGTACAGAACCTGCCCTGCATGTGCACAACCTGCCCCACGTGTACACAACCTGCCACATATGTGCACAACTTGCCCCGCGTGTGCACAACCTGCCCCATATGTGCACAACCTGCCCCATATGTGTAGTAATTCAAGTTCTTACCACAACAATATGGTTCTTACTTCAATAATGAAATGATGTATTATTTAATTTAATATAAATAAATATTCATTGGAGAGAAATGTGGGAGAAAAGTTATTGAGGTGTTTTTAGAAAAAATCATTACTATTAGTTGAAAATATGAGCTCTTTTTTTGCAAAATTCTGGAAATAGAATTGGGCAGAATTAGCCTTCTTCATCGTTTGTCCTTCTTCTCCCACTAAACAGTTTAAATGTCTTCAAATGTCATAAATCTGAGAGTCTGTTTAGTTTGTATCAGAGCAAATCGCACAACATACATCACCATTACACAGAGTTGTACAAGACGCTGTACAGTATTTTGCAGTCAGGCGTTTTATTCGCGCTGATAGAATAGACGTTGACTTTTGTGCCAGTTTTTGTTTCATGTGAACTGGCTCAGTAATTACAGGGACACGAACCATAAACCAGGTCAATAAATCTGCAGTCTAAGCAAATGTCCAATGTCCAAAACTGATCGTTTTCCATTGATTCCATTAGTCGTTTCAGCCCACAACACGAGCAAAACAGTAGGTAATTAGTGTAAATTATAAGTGGTTGCAGTATGTTGCATGTGAAATAAATCAAAATGGCCTGATAGTGTCCAAACCCAGATTAGTTTCAATGTTAGCTTCTTGACAACGGCATTTCTCCACCCTCCATTGATCTTTATGATCTGGTCCTATTGTGTTTGGTCTTTATGTTCGTTCCTGTGAGTTGTCCATCGTTAATATTTATCCTGATGGCCCCCACAGCCTGCTGGCGCCATCAACCGACTCTTCATCGACATTTCCACACGGTTTTGGATCCGAACTTGCACATTTTAGCCTTGGCGCCTCGAGCTTTCTGGCAAATATCCGCCGGGATGAGCCAATATTGAAATATCTGGCATGCTGTCTTCTGCCAAAACAACAGGAGTAAGTCATCTTCGTTGTAGCGTTTCCACAACTGTCCGGAAGGTTTGATTTCTTTGGCGCGACATCTTTCAATCAATACAACTTTATTGCTTTCCGCCTGCCCACAAACAGCAAAACAGAGTCCAACACACACTGGCCTCATGTGACCCCTGGCTGCTCCCTTTGAGGACATCACGCTGGAGAAACGAACCGATCAAATTCAAGGAATGACTGTATCTGGCAGAATAAAGTCTTGTAGGGCCATTCGATGAAAAGAACCAAGAGATTTTAAAAGAGTTTGACATAACATTCTGGTGCGAGAGAGAGAAAAGTGAATTCTAGTACTTAAAGTTAACTTAGAGTTTTCAGCTCTGGTCCAGGTCTACGTGCAGGTCAGGTCAGGACACATATTAAGCATTATTTTGTGTTGTTGTTTTTTCTGCACATATGGCAATTTTGGGAACATTAATTATGTCACTTCCTGGTTTGACATGGCTAGGCTACGATTATTGTGTGAAAAAACATCACGATTTAACAATTATTCACGATTATTGAGACTGTGGCAGTGAAATCTTTAATTTTCTTTCTTTCTCGTGGTCTGACATGTTTGTCGAGTTTGTGACCGGCTTTACTAAACTGAACTTTCTGCAAGACAAAATAAAGTTAACTATGACAGAAACAGCTTGATTAAAAAAGTTCTTTACATTAAAGTCTATTTTTTGGGCTGCATTTTGAACTGAAAATACTTAATTTTGCTTCTAAAAAAATAGTTTTGCTTCCTGAATTAATCGCGATGATTGATAACCGAGTAATCTTAATATCCCTAGACATGGCCAGCCAATATAACATAGACAGAGGTATGTCGGTGTAATCCCTCATTCGTCCAGGCGTGTTCCATAGTAGAAAAAGCTTCAGTTGTAGTCATCTGACTCGAAACGTCTATTTTTTCAAACTGAGTCCAGATGACTACAACTGAAGCTTTTTCTACTATAGACAGAGGTAATTCCACCACTGTTACCTAGCAACCAGATTGTAAACAAGGGCCAATTATGATTTGACAAATAATTACACCAAATGAGACGTTTGTTTTGTTTAAATGTCTACATTTTTGATGCAATTGTTTTGGTGACATCACAGAGGTAAAGGTATTCTGTGACATCACGCGCAGACACTATATGTTCTTGTATTGTGGAGAGGGAGAGAGGGAGAGGGGGAGAGAGGGAGGGAGAGGGGAAGGGGAGATGGGGGGAGAGGGAGAGACCCAGCCACTCCAGCAATGGCTTCAGCCATTGCAGATTTTCTAGTTAACAAATGTTGTTCACAAACGGCTACTTGATGAAAAACTATGACAATTATTTACCACAGGGACTAACTCATCAAATGTCATATTTATAAAAACATGAGAACCTGTCGTATGGGCTTTAATCATCACATATTTTAAACTTTATACTTTCCACCGAAAGCACACATTACTTTATATCTGTGAAGCATTCCTGCGTTATGATTTGGTGTTAGTGCTCCTTCTACTGGCACCAAAGGGAATTGCCATGGGGAAATTAACCAAAGTGAGCGCACTGCAAAACCTTGGGTATGTTTTTGATGAGGTGCAGTGGTTTGCACATGGTTTAAGGGTCAAAAAAGTATGTTTTGCATAATTTGTAGATCAAAATACAAACCTGTTGGCAGCAGAAACCAGAAGATCTAATAAGCACCATCCATTTTCTTTTTCAATTTGATCCAGGTCTTGCAGCCGTCTTTTTAATAAGGGAACAATGTTGTGTTTTTCCCCCCTGCAAATAGCTCAAATCAAAATTTACCGGCAAGTCCATGGTACAAAATGTTTCCAAAAGTACAGTTTATGCATTGACTTACTGGTAATCGTCCCTCAATTGTAATTAAATCACACAACGTTTATTATTGTAGGTGGCAGGTGCAGCTTTGAGCTCCTTCTGTTCCCGTCTTTGAATCATCTTTCTTATAATGCGACAGAACTCAACATCAGACGCTCGAACATGAAAAGCATCCGGCCCGGGAGTCATCACTGTAAACCGCTCCCCTGCAGAGGCGTGTTTACCAGACGTGTGTGGGACAGAGGACGTGGGGGTGATGTGCAAAGGCCCCCACCGCTAATTGTGGGTTGCTGACCTCGACAAGCCGCCCAGGGAAACGGTGCAGCGTTGTGTTGTTTGTGCACAAGAAACATTGACGATTTTATACTAATCAGCATCATCATAAGATAATCCTCTATTGTCCACACATGGGGAAATTTCATTGTTGCAACGCAGGTAGATACAGAGGTGGATACAGAGGAAAAGAACAGATAACTTATAGGAAGTTTGAAAAACACTCTCAATAGAAGATCTCTTATAAAGAAAAACTCCTATATAGACAAAACCTCCCATTTCCCAACAAGGGATGGAGGGGGAAAATAATAAAGATAAAATAATAAATAAATACATAAATAATGTCATGTTTAGTGATGAGACTTTTCTCTTTATCTCCATTAAATTGAAATAGCCAAACAACAGCAGAGTGAGTCCATAGCAGACAGAAGTATTAGGTCCTATATTCCTCGTTTTCTCCCTGGAGCGTCGTCAGCTCTGTCCGTCCTTCGGCCTCACACATGTTCATCTGCGTCACTCTCGATCTGGACCGGGGTCTGTGTGTTCCTCCGTGTGTCAACTGTCCTGTCTAAAAAATCTTTAAAAAAATTAATCAGAGGAATGATATCAGGATTGAAAAACCTTGATTGGTGAGTCATTGTATCTGTGTGTCCTTTTTTATCAGGCTTTTATCGCTGGGGTTCATGTGACTTTAACCTGAAGGACAGAAGACGGACAGGACCCTGACGGAGGAGCGCACAGAGAGTGACGCAGGTGAACATGTGTGAGGCCGAAGGACGCACAGATGAATTACACTGCGCCCGGCGGCACCTCAAGCCTGGCATATGTGCTGTGCCTTAACCACTCGACCACCGGCAGCACCATTCCTCTGATTTAAAGCTGTTTTCGCAAATGGAGTTAGAAGCTAGATATTTACAACACTGGGCAGATGCAACAATCATGTAATCAGTCCTGGAAGGGTTTATATGTTGCTATATGTAATTAAAAAAAGAATATTTGAGCTGTCTAATGTAACTTACACTGAATTGGCTGCAGATCAACTACAAATTAAAAGAGAAAAATATCACAAGATTGATCCTGTTGTGTGAATGAGATCTTGTCAGCATCAACAGTGGATTTAAGCTTAACCTTTAAAGAATATTCTGAACTAATCCAGACTAATCCAGACACCTGCGCAACAATCAGAACTCTCACAATCTCATGTATTAAAATGATGCTCCACAATATACTGTATGGTATTGACTACATTTACCGTTTATATTTAACTCCGAGTCACAGCGACCCAGGTACGCCGCACATAAATACACACCAGACAAATGACACCAATCCAAGCTGCTGAGCAGTGGATATAACTATATGACAAGGTCACAATGACATTTGAAAAAGAAGATAATATAAAATGTCGACGATCCAGAAGTACAACAGATGGAGCTCCACACAGGGCCTGTCGCTGCTGTTCCCTTGACCTCTCCTCCTGGTGCTCGTCCACCTTTCTGCCGGTAAAAAAGAGGCCAGCCATTTTAGTTTGTTAAAGCAGCACCTTGTAAGATCCCTGCGCCTCCTGAAGATAAAGCCAAACTTTCCATGGAGTTAGAACAGTTTGATGCCGTTTTGTGAAATGTTCCGCACTCAAGAGCCTCTCCATGGAAACAGACAGTTGCCTTTCACCAGTCACGTTACAAGTCAGGTCTGTGAAAGACAAGGGTTTTTAAATGCTTGTGCTCCCATCCATAGAAACAAAGCACTGTGTGCAGCCGCTCTTCAGGCTGTCACCTCCTGCAAACGAGGCCATAGTTTTATCCTCCTCATGTGTGCAAAGAGCTGACGGGCTGAACACGGGCTAGAGCTTGTGCTCGCTGCACATTCACCCCTCTAGTGCAAAGTAAATTGTGTTTGCACTGGGTAAACTCCACTTTCAGTCCCACCAGAGTGTGTTTACATGTTTATTATTAACAGAAATAGCATGTTATTTTACGCTTTTGTGTTTGTTTGCTTATTTTTCATCACTTTTGCTCACTTGCTAAAATTATGTGCTTTAAAATATCAACAAGATTGCATTTAGTAATACAGCAATAATACAATATCCACCTCCCACTGCCTTTTTGTCTTGATTTATTCTGGTCCCTGGGCCACATTCCCCGCTGGCGTTGCTGGTGCAGTTAAATTCAGGACCTTTAATCACCGCTCACATAATCAGAGAAGCACTTTAGTACTTTAGTAAAGAGCCGCTTCGAAAGTGAAAAGGCAAATTAAACTAAACTCCTTTCTGCAGTTGTGCAGATACGCAAATTGTAACGTTGATAAAATAATTACCCGGCTAATAAAACCATTTGGCTGAACATTTCGCCTAATTAATTGATTAAATGACTAAAGCCCTAATCCGTTTGTTGCCTGATGTCCTGAATAATCTGTAATATCCCATGAGATTCCTCATTAGGCCTGTGCAGAGCTGTAACAGAGACGTCTCTTTCAGCACATGTTGGACTATATCTGGACAATATCAACATGGCTGACAGTCAAGATGATTACACACAGTCTGTCACATTAAGGAGATCCTTTTTGCTGCTTTTAATCATTGAAACATAAATAGCCCAATGTTTTCTCCAGGTGTGAGGACTGGAGTTTCTAGGAACAAGAAGACAGGGTTCTTCCAGGAATAGGCTCCACTTTGTTTTGGTGCAAAGTTAAACATAACTTTTGATAGAATGTCTTGATTGTACCTCAGGGACCAAAAGCAGAGATCTAATCCCATCCAACGTGGGACGTTAGCCAAAAGAACAGTTTTAGGATTTAAACAATAGGAGAGCAATCAGAGCACATTTCAGCAGCAGAGAAGAGACTTGGTGAAAGGGTAAATCATGTGTAGATATTTATGTGAAAGGGATTTTACCTAAAATAATTTGTTTTAATGAGCTGAAATAAACTGTCCCAAAGGAGAAACTCGTCTTGGTCTCTTGCAGCTGCATCACATTTACACACTAGTTCTACTAATAAAGACAAAGACAATCGTAATGTCCTTTTTGTTCCGTTCTGCGCACTGCACAGAAATAGTGACCTAGTTATTGCACCAGCTCCTTTAACAGTAGAATGAATGCTGAATATAAAGTGACTAATGTGATACTTTGATGAACAGATTCAGAAACAAACATGTGTTTATATCTGCTATTTTTAAAGCTATGCTCTCAATCATCTGCCTGATGGAAGAATTTCATATTCTTAAGGGGGTTTCCATTGATCTGTCTGGCCTGAACAAGGACAGAATTTGGAAAAATAACAAGCCAGTTTTAACCAAGTTTGTTTTTACATCGAACAGTTAAAGAATCAAAGTGAAGCGTTTGAGCTTCTCCAGAAGAGCATCATAAAAACAAGTCATGTTTTTTGTGCTCACACGTCTCCATAAAAGTGGAGCCTTTAGCACTGCTTGGAGCAAACAAAATCGATGCGTAGCTTCCTTATTAAAAAAGTTTATCCATTTAGACTAGATTAGTCTTTATTGCCCCTGTAGGGAACTTCATGTCTTCCCTTTTCTCTCAGCCTCTACAGGCCAAAACATTCAAACAAAAAATAAAAAAAAGAGAAAGACACCATTGTAACTACAGTGCAACTAAACCAGAGACAGGACATTACAACAAAAAGGGTTGACTGTTGAAATTAGCAGTCGAAGCGTCTAGGTAAAATAAAATCTGTCCAGATCTTTTCTGTGTCGGACTATTGTTGGCCCAATGAGGGACTACCCTGACTTTCACTCAGAGAAACAAAAAAGGACCAAGACTTTCTGAGAACTCAAATATACTAAGCCTTTTTTTTGGGTACTTTTATTCATTCAAATCCAGACGATTATGGCCCGATCATTGGTCTGATGTTAGAACAGTGCATTTGGACAAACCTCAAACCAATGTAGTAAAACATTTCAACACTTTGGCGATGATGATCCTGCGCAGCAGCTCAGACTGAAGAGTTTCTCCAGCTCCCTCCAGCGCTGAACCTGTTATTTTATATTTAGTAAGAGCTGCTTAATGTTTGCAACACTTTAGCACGTTCGGTTACAGAGCTACCATAGCAACTGCATTTTACGGCACATAACATGGCAAAGGAACAAAGAATTTTAGAAGTTATAGACACTCAAAGTTGCTTTACAATTACATGCTTGAATTGTGGGGTAAATCTGACAGAAGGGCTGCGATTGTGCCTATGACCCACCTGACGAGCACCCGGGATTGAGGGTGGCTGCTCGACCATTCAGCCACAACCCAGGAACCATCTAAAAGGTGACATTTTCAAAGAAAGTGTTAGCGTTAGCCTCTAAACCTTGCGAACTATGACAATCCAGGGCTGTTTTGGCAACTGGCAACCACTCGACCACACGTAAGTAACACCATAGCCTCACAATACCGCGAGTAAGTCACTTTTGAAAGTGGAGGTTGGTGGACATTTCCAGCTTCCTCGTCCCCTCTGCTCCGGACAAGCCCTCAAAGCTTTCAAGAGCACCTTTTTTGTGTTTGATCCTAAAATGTAACACCCGGAGAGTCTGCAGGTTTAAATAACCAACAACTACTCAATTCAACATATTATGTAAACTAGCATTAGCCAGCTGCCAATGACCTGAAACTAACAGCTCAGCCTCAGTCTGGAGTGATTTCTGTAAGTCCACTGGTGTTCATTGAACGAAAGTTCATGAACGCGTTCATAATTTTGGTGAACGTGAACTGAACGTACAGTATTACTGCTGAAGAACGATAATATGAACACGTTCATTCTGGTGTCTGTGAACGTTCGTTCTTTTTATTTTCGTTCAATAAGGTGTCAGATTTCTAGAGACTTCCAGGCAAAAAAACACACCGTTATGTTCAGGGCCGGCCCAAGCCTTCGTGGGGCCCTAAGCGAAAACATTTTTTGGGGGCCCCTCACCACGTCATCATAATCAGTTTTATTGCCATTGTCAGTAAACAATTCACATATGGGAACTTTCTTCAACGCTAACAAAGCGCAACAAAACTCCAGGGCATCTGTTTGCCAGTTGGTTTATTCTCAGCACCTCACAAGCTCAAATGTTGCTAACTTAAATCCCACAATGCAACTTGGTATTCCGCTGACATCACCTCTACTCCCTGTACAAATAACACACGTCCCAGATATGTTTTTGGGCGTATTTGTGGGCGTTAAGGGTCTACAGCCACATTAGCAGTTTTAATGAATGAACAGGGGGGGTCTGGGGGCTTTACCCCAGAGATTTTCAGACCTTTTTCGTGTATTCTGGTGCATTTTAATGTGGTCCAGCCGGCTAAAGTAAGAGTAAAATGTTGAGGTTGTAATGCTATAAAATGAAGATGTGATGAAACTGTGCCAGGAGAAAATGATTAAAGCCAGTTATTAATACATTAGTGTACTTAATTACTCAATACAATATTGGCTATGAAAAATAATTATGGTCAAATTGATTAATTTTAACTGAAAATGTAAAAGTAATAGTTATCCTTACTAATTTATCTTTTACAGCTCCCAACTGTTCCTTCTTGCCAAAGTGACAAAACAAGTTATATTAAATTAAACAAATGGCATAAGCATTGCTTGATTAACAATTAACACTGATAAAACAGTGCAAACATGTTATTCCCAGAGAATGAACAGAACGAGAACTGAAGGTCCAAACCTCGAAGCGACTGTGTTTCTGCAACTTTGCCACATTTATATAAAAATATATAGTATTATTCTATAACAGACGTAATCATAATATGTCTGGTTATTTTTCACTATCAATTTATTTTAATTTATAACAAATAGTCTAATGATGCTTTTTAAATAAATTGAAATGTTTTATTGCTCTATTAAAAGTGAATTACAATATAAATGTTTGTTCTGATCAGAACATCACACACTGGACTCTGTGTGACACAATGCTGCGATGTGATTGGCTGATGGACCTTACGTGCATAAACCTTTACGTTCCTCTCATTGCACGTTAAGAAGTCAAAGTAAAACAGACATCACGAGTCACGATTGATCTCACACATGGTGATGTGAGAGAGGGGACCAAACTCAAACCCGCTCATCTCTAACTGAGGCTGCACAGGGGCCCGGGACAGGGGCCCGGGACAGGAGCCGCACACTGTTCACTCCAAAGTCTCACGTCAGAGGTTCTGGACGAGACGGCGCTCGTCTGGACCGGATCTCCGCCTCTTAGTGACCGGGGCACAGACGCCCCTCACCGGCCTCACCTGCAGCTCACACTACGGGGCTGGTGTAAATGTTAAGCTTATTATCTTTCATTCAGACATATTGTGCGCGGGGCAGAGCTCTCGTCGCCTCCAGCCTGAGCGAACTAACGTGACAGAATCGTGTTGTTTCAAACAGCAGCATTAACCGTCTCTTTCTCTTTGTAAGAGAAGTTCAATACCTGGAGAGTGTTGTTGAGTTTGCAGTTTCTTTACATCGTCAAGAAGTTTCTTCTTTCGTTTTTCAGCATCGGGGGGATATATTCTTCTGGACATGAGGACCACGCAGGGACCACGTTCTGTTGTGTTTATGTTTTGCTCTCGAGCTCCTCGCGCACAATGAAGTTGCCCAATCAGCGCAGGTTTGGTGCCTTGGTTGCCAGATTGTCATTACAAATAAATGCGGTTTGTGCGTTATATGTTACCGCTGTGTGCGCTGCCGCGCCAGCAGCGCTACTACACTAGTGGCGCACGCTGCGCTTGCACTTTGCATAAGACGGGTTGCCAGATTGGGGGCCCTATTAACGCCTCGGGGCCCTACGCGGCTGCTTAGTTCGCTTATAGGCTGGGCCGGCCCTGGTTATGTTTCCCAAAAAGAGCCTATGTCTGGCAAGTGTGAGAGCTCCGAAGTTGTAGAGGTGACAGATCGCGCAGACAGAGATTTCACGTGTTGCACCGCACTGCGCATCTAAACAAAAAGCAGCATTGACGCGACAGCAACAGAGCAGCAAGGACAGCCCTACGACCAGTAAAGTGAGTTTTATGATAAGGTTGGTGAGAATGGAAACAATCTGCATTTCTGTGCAAACTTTGCCTCTGGGAAAGGCTGTCCCTTCAGTGTGAATGTAAATCCTGGGTAAGGATTCAAAATTGGATATGAAGATTAAATATGACACATAGTTTCAGCATTAAACTAATACAATAATTGCTGCTGTGGTTGTATTTGGGCTGTGGAAACAATTTAGAAACATTATAGCATAATATTGAAAAAAAGAACTGAACTAGTTTTGGAGCTGTGAACTTAGTTCAAAATTTTGAATGATGAACTATGAACTGAACTAGTTCATGTAGAAAGTGAACTTTCCCAACACGGCTCCTGACCATACCAATACATTTCTGGACAAACTATGTCTTTGAGGATGTTACAGAAGAGGCAGAGCCCACGGTGAGCATGTGGTTTTCTTCCCTAAGATGGCAGTAGTAACAAGTTCAACAATCACTTCAGACACAATGTTATAATCTCAGATGCAGATTTACTGTATGAAAGAAATATCCAAACTAGAAATCCACAAACGTTCAACCGTATTATTTGTTTGGGATTGACTTTTTTTCTTATGTACTTTGTTATTTTCACACTTGACTGCATTTAATACTCCCGTGCAACTTATAGTCTGAAAAATACGGTAAAGGCTATGGTGGACGAGCTTCGGTGGATGTTGCGTTTGGAGCATTTGTTGCGACACATTTCGGAGTTGAACAAATCTGAACTTTTGGCGGCCGACGCAGCAAACAATCAGAGATTACGCACGTAACGTACCTACGTATTTCATTGTCCGAAAGAAAGACCAAAACAAACCCTGCACTGGAAAAAATGGATGGTATGTAACCTGCGGCCGTGTATAAAGAAAACACACCAAGCCGCTCTCTCAGCCTGGTCTGCCATCGCACAAAGCGCCTGTCTTCACGATGCAGAACAAGGCGCTTCAGGCACACGTTTGACGCCGCGGCCTGAACCATTAGGGTCCAACTGACGACCATCACACCTTTGGTACCAATTTCTCATGCTATTGTGAAATAAAATGATTTCACTTTAATTCATTTCTGCTGAGAGAGAAGACCTTGAATTCTGTGCCAGTTTTTGTTTCATGTGAATAGGCCCAGTAATTACAGATACATTAATAAATCAATACATCTGCAATCTTGACAGTTAAACGGCAATGCAAATGGGACACAACGTTTGCCAGGCTGTGTGCGCATGCTATTCCAAACACGTCACTCCTGGAAGGTACCGCTGAATTGTTACAGACACATTATAAACAAGACAATTGGGCCTTTTAAAGAGTTTCTGTTCCAACTGCTTATTTTAAAACCCCCTCCAGCATTGCTTGTTCACAACATGTTGTTATTGGGATCAGATGAGGCCAGTCAAAAGAGTCCTTTGTGTCTCGTCTTACTCTTACTGTATAGATCACATTACGGTAGTACAAACACAACACTTGATCAGTGAACTGCACCTCGGGCCTCAGTCGTGGGTCACACAGAGGCTAGTGTTTAATCAACTTGTGTTGTCTTGTATGGTTTGTTTGACACATTTTTGATTGAATATTTTGTATTTGAATATTGAGTAATTGTAGCTCGAGGCTGCACAGACAAACAAGTGAGACCAACAGAAAAGTTGCATAAAACACCTTTTAACCTCCTAAAAATCTACACTTCAAAATGACTTCAATCGTTATTATTTTTCTGAGTCCGAGTCCTTTAAACTCGTGTAGATATTGTGTTTTGCAACGTCACCTCTCGGCTCTGAGGACACAGACCTCGTTCTCCTCACGTGACTCTTGCAGTCTAGCGTCTTTATTCAGTTATAAACCAGGCAGAACTAATAATACTGTCTTTTCTCTTTGTAGTCATTTCAGACCCCCCTTTGGTCCCATTCTTCACACAGACCTTGCTGTTTTATGCTTCTCTTTTAAGCTGACTGGCCTTGCGCACTCCAGAATGTTGTAACGTAGATTATAGTAGAGCTGCCCCAGGACACACGTATGCTTCGACTTATAACTGCGTGAACGAACCACTTAAAAATGACATTGTTGGGGGGATTTTAAAGTATTAAGAGGTTTTAAATGCGGTGGTGCGGGCGATATTGGCAACACATTTGAGTTTAAATAAGGCGGAAACTTGAGTAAACTGATAGTATTTGAGGGCTAGATCTTCCCTTTGGCATGCGAATTGTTGTAGCTTTGTTCTGTTCAGAGAAAGAGAAGAAATCCCTCCCTCTGTAATCTAAAATACAGCACACAACTTAAGGTTATGTGAGGTTAGACTTTAACTTAAGGCAAAAACAAGTAAAACTCTTTTTGTTTAGGTGGCTCTCTTACGTCAAAGCAGTCCAATCTGCACTTAAAGATGTTTTACTATTTCATTTAAGTCACTTTCATCCATAGATTTATATTGTGACTTCATTGGTTGTTTTATAAAAAAAATGAAAAAGATCAGCCCTTAAAGTGGCACCTACACACAACAAACTTGACTTAAAGGTTGAATGGACGATTTTTTTGGCCCAAATCTGAGTCTTATTTCCTCGTGGCGTGGACTGCCGATTAGTCCTGCCACGTATCAATCATAAAACGCACCTACCGCTCACCTGCAGCCAGGGCCGGCCCAAGCCTTCAGGGGGCCCTAAGCGAAAACATTTTTGGGGGCCCCTCACCACGTCATCATAATCAGTTTTATTGCCATTGTCAGTAAACAATTCACATATGGGAACTTTCTTCAACGCTAACAAAGCGCAACAAAACTCCAGGGCATCTGTTTGCCAGTTGGTTTATTCTCAGCACCTCACAAGCTCAAATGTTGATAACTTAAATCCCACAATGCAACTTGGTATTCCGCTGACATCACCTCTACTCCCTGTACAAATAACACACGTCCCAGATATGTTTTTGGGCGTATTTGTGGGCGTTAAGGGTCTACAGCCACATTAGCAGTTTTAATGAATGAACAGGGGGGTCTGGGGGCTCTCCCAGAGATTTTCAGACCTTTTTTGTGTATTCTGGTGCATTTTAATGTGGTCCAGCCGGCTAAAGTAAGAGTAAAATGTTGAGGTTGTAATGCAATAAAATGAAGATGTGATGAAACTGTGCCAGGAGAAAATGATTAAAGCCAGTTATTAATACATTAGTGTACTTAATTACTCAATACAATATTGGCTATGAAAAATAATTATGGTCAAATTGATTCATTTTAACTGAAAATGTAAAAGTAATAGTTATCCTTACTAATTTATCTTTTACTGCTCCCAACTGTTCCTTCTTGCTAAAGTGACAAAACAAGTTATATTAAATTAAACAAATGGCATAAGCATTGCTTGATTAACAATTAACACTGATAAAACAGTGCAAACATGTTATTCCCAGAGAATGAACAGAACGAGAACTGAAGGTCCAAACCTCGCTATAGTGAAGCGACTGTGTTTCTGCAACTTTGCCACATTTATATAAAAATATATAGTATTATTCTATAACAGACGTAATCATAATATGTCTGGTTATTTTTCACTATCAATTTATTTTAATTTATAACAAATAGTCTAATGATGCTTTTTAAATAAATTGAAATGTTTTATTGCTCTATTAAAAGTGAATTACAATATAAATGTTTGTTCTGATCAGAACATCACACACTGGACTCTGTGTGACACAATGCTGCGATGTGATTGGCTGATGGACCTTACGTGCATAAACCTTTACGTTCCTCTCATTGCACGTTAAGAAGTCAAAGTAAAACAGACATCACGAGTCACGATTGATCTCACACATGGTGATGTGAGAGAGAGGGACGCAAACTCAAACCGCTCATCTCTGACTGAGGCTGCTCAGGGGCCCGGGACAGGGGCCCGGGACAGGGGCCCGGGACAGGGGCCCGGGACAGGGGCCCGGGACAGGGGCCCGGGACAGGGGCCCGGGACAGGGCCGCACACTGTTCACTCCAAAGTCTCACATCAGAGGTTCTGGACGAGACGGCGCTCGTCCGGATTGGATCCCCACCTCTTCGTGACCTGGGCCATAGACGCCACCTCACTGGCCTCACCTGCTCTCCTCGCCTCCAGCCTGAGCGAACTAACGTGACAGAATCGTGTTGTTTCAAACAGCAGCATTAACCGTCTCTTTGTAAGAGAAGTTCAATACCTGGAGAGTGTTGTTGAGTTTGCAGTTTCTTTACATCGTCAAGAAGTTTCTTCTTTCGTTTTTCGGCACCAGGAGATATATTCCTCTGGACATGAGGACCACGTTCTGTTGTGTTTATGTTTTGCTCTCGTTCTGCTCTCGCACGATGAAGTTGCCCAATCAGCGCAGGTTTGGTGTCTCGGTTGCCAGATTGTCATTACAAATAAATGCGGTTTGTGCGTTATATGTTACCGCTGTGTGCGCTGCCGCGCCAGCAGCGCTACTACACTAGTGGCGCACGCTGCGCTTGCACTTCGCATAAGACGGGTTGCCAGATTGGGGGCCCTACTAACACCTCGGGGCCCTACGCGGCTGCTTAGTTCGCTTATAGGCTGGGCCGGCCCTGCCTGCAGCCTCGTGTGGCTCGTCCCACATTTCCGCGTGCCTAAGCGCATTGATCTATCATAATATAGTTCCCTCAGTGTACGGGGCAAAATGAAGACGGAGAAAGACTGTTCGAGCTGACGCAGAAGTGGACAGAAATCTACGGGAGACGAGAGATGCGATGCGATCCGTTGCACTAATAAACAAACGCACGTGTGTGTTGTATCAGTCCGCACGGGGGAGTGGCATGCGCACTTCCACCTGAGTTCTCCTTCGAACAGAAGGATTGATCAATAAAAGTTTGATTTTGTAAGTTTTAATGCACATTTTCATTAATAAGATGCTGAATCCCCTTTGTAAATGTATTTTTAACATATGTCAACAAACTTGAGCAAGAGGTTTAAATGCAGCTCTTTCTATTTTGTACATATGTGCAATTTTTACCATTTTACAACATAAATACATGAAGAAAAGCTTGAAATACACTTGGTACATTTACAAGGACAGTAATGGTCAGATAACTCAAATAATCAAATCACCAATAATAAACATCTGGATTTCTGGAGTAACTCTTACAAAATACAATACATCTGTCAATATTTGATATTTTCTCTTTCATATTTTGTCTTTGCCACATGAGTTTATACTTTTTTTTGCTTAAATCCTCTTGTCAAAACCTGCTGGGTGCGAGCGATCTGAAAGAAATCAGATCGGATCTAACAGTTTAATGCCATAATCTGATGATAACTCCTGAAACATAGTGGTTCCTTTATATTTACTGTATGTAGGGGAACTACTGGAAATAAACTTGTTTCTTTTGTGTTCCGCTCAGTTATTGGTGCAGCAGGATTTGAACCGCGGGGGCAGGATCAAAGTGTTTGTGACAGACTAAAATACGATGTAAAACAGAACACTAAACAACAATATCCACATGGAAGTCGGATAAGAATTGTTCAATTAAACCTAAATGCAAATGTTTTGGTGTAACTTGTGATGTCATGATATAAAATTTAAGTGTTACTATTATTGTGGGGGGAAAAATCACAATTATTTTGACTGACCAAAAAAAAGTAAAATCTTTACTGTTCCTCATGTTTGTGACCGGCTATCAACGATCTGATATCTGACAAAATTAAGGTAAATGTGACAAAAATAGCCAAATAAAAAAGTTATTTAGGTCTATTTTTCAGGCTTTGTATTGGAAAAAAAACGTAATTTTGCTTTTAAAATGGTCACAATTATTATTTTGTGGTTCTTATATTATGACCTGACTCCCTTAGAAGAAAGCAAAGTACAAGCATTTGCTTAATTTCAGTGCAGCCAACATGAAATAAAGAACTCATTTCTTACTTAATAGACACTTTATTCAATTTTTATCATTTGGGACAAGACAGAATTATAGTACAAGAGATTGAGAATGTTTTTATCAGGGACAATATTATTTTTTCTTTAGAATCCAGAGCTGATATCACTCTAAATCACCCTTTCCTCACATATCATGATTGTGAAGGTCACATTATGCAAAAGTGACATCTCTGAGTTTTTAACCATCACGCTTGTCTCCTCATCACAAACACACCTGGAGTTGTGTTTAGCTTCATTCACTCTTGTTTCATTTATCCTGTTTATGACGTTGTCCTCTCTAAGCCTCACAATTCATTCAGTTTGTAAGTTCCCAGATGGTTGCGTTTAAAAATACAGACTGCGCCGTTATTGAGTCCATAAACAATCACCAGACTTGTTTTGCGTTCACGACTTATTTTTGCTTTGTTTATTCCCAATGCTGACAGCAGAGGGCGCTCCAACACCTAAATGCCTCATTGGAAACAGAAGTGTAGTTTGTATGTGTGTTTTCCATTAGTTTATGTTCATAAAATGTGAAATACCAATCCCAATGTCACCAAAAGCATGTTTAAAGGATCCATATCATGTAAAATTTACTTTTAACCTTCTTACAGTGCTTTTGGTACGGTTGGGTTTAGATCAACCCCCCGAAAGTCAGAATTCCAATATGGCGGCGACAACATGGCGGCGACCGAGACCGGTCCTGCTGAACAGCTCAGGCAATCATTTTCTCTCTTGGGTCCAAATCCGCTCTTTTGTCCCTAACCCTAACCCTAACCCAGTGTCTGAAGCGTATCGTGGGCCGCCATATAATTATTGTGTTTTTGGGCCGCCATATTGGAGCAAATTCTGACTTCACAAGGAATTCTGAGTTAACGGGAGGTTGATCTAAGACTAACCCTACTGGTTCCTCGTATATTTGCCCAAAGTAGTTTTTGGATTGATTTCTGCAGTCTTTAGCTAAAGAACAGTCTCTATCCTTCCCCTCGGATGAGCAGACGAACGGGGGCTACTCACCACTGGTGAGTGCTATAGCACGCTTCCCTGTTTCAGCCCATCCTCCAGGAAGCACCCTGTACCTGTAACACGCCCCCCTCCCCCGTGCTCGATAGGGACAGCAGCAATGTTCCCTCGGCCTCTGTGTGGACTATGAAACGGGGAAAAAAGCATGATATTGGACCTTTAAAAAAAATGAAAGGGTTAAAGCATATGTCCTTGTTAAAGGCGCAATGGACGATTTTTTCGGCGATTTGAGAAGTGCGCATGTGCACTCCCCCGTGCGGACTGATACAACACACACGTGTATTTGTTTATTAGCGCGACGGATCGCATCGCATCTCTCGTCTCCCGTCTTTCTCCGTCTTCATTTTGTCCCGTACACTGAGGGAACTATATTATGATAGATCAATGCGCTTAGGCACGCGGAACCGTGCTGCTCTCGGAGGACGAGCCACAAGCGGCTGCAGGTGAGCGATAGGTTCGTTTTATGATTGACATGTGGCAGGACTAATTGGCAATCCACGCCACGAGAAAATAAGACTCAGATTTGGTCCAAAAAAATTATCCATTCAACCTTTAAGTTATGTGTTAGCCGAACGAAGAAACTTTTCTTGATTTTCTTTTTTATTGAATTAAGACAATTCATTCTTTTTAAAAAATGTTAAATTTATTTTTTTATGAAAAATGAATGAATAAGACAATATAATCATATACAAATCATTTAAAATTGCCACAGATAAAAACCTTAAAAAAACAAAACCAAAAAAAGAGTCAAAAACTGCAGGGGGCGACAATGGCACTTCAAACGCCCCAAAAATACATATTTAACCATCGCAGGGATTTACACCTTCAATAAGGTCAAAATGTTTCTTGGTGCTTCTTTAAAGACCAATTTTAGTTAGAAAAAAAAAAGAATGAACCCAGAAATGATTAACTCTTCAATTTCTTACTGTTTTTTTTTTTTTTTGATGTGTTTTTTTCTTCTCAGTTCAAGACGTTTTGACCTGAACAGTGGATTGTGTGTTTTTGCACGCGCTCAGTAGCCCTCTCCTTTCAGAGCCCTGTAATCCTGTCATAAGGTGCTAATTGTTCCAAAATGTGAGAAAGTCCTGTTCTGGGGAGCAGGACGAACTGTACCCAAAAACAAATTAGAGAGGTCAGCGACATCTGGAAATCTGACAGAAAAACAAAAATATTGAGGACAAAAACCAGGTGTGTGTCTGGCAGTCTGCGGTGACAGAGGGCAAAGGTCACAGTTAAACTAAATAAAAAGGTAATGTGTGACATGGATGGATTTATGCTTTTCTAATTTTTAAGCGAAACACTGACCTGACTTTCATTAAAGACGCATGTTTGACATTCTCAGACTCCTTCCCGCTGGGACAAGCACTCACGAGAAAAACAGATGCCATGTCTCAGTTGGAAGAAAATCTATAGTTTTCAGACACAAAAAAGCAACATTTAGCTAGCTTTGCAGAATTTTCAGTATAACATACATTTATCACATCAAAATGACAAAATTGCTGACACACTGGTGGATATACGTTTTTACAATAAATTAATAAATTGTAAGTACAATACAATTCAATACAATAAACTTGTAAGCTAAGAGAATTGTATGGCAGCTTTTGAAAAAATCCAGTTTGTAAAGAATTATAATGATAAAGATAAGATTCATTTCTGCATTTCTGTAACATGGCCTGGTCAACTATTACTAATTAAATTTTTGTAACCCACAAAATCACAACAGCAGTGTTCCTGAGGGCCACCAATAATGACTCAATTATGAAACGGCTCCTTTTCCTGTCTGTCCCTTTTGTCTTCACCTAAAAATGGAATCGTTCATTTTCCTCATAGACTTTTAGAAAGTTTTAAGACACAACGACCAACTATTAATGTCCATTACACCGTTGTTTTCAGCTCAAAAAACACATCTATAACTAATTAGACAAGAAAACAGTTTCAGAATCAGATTTTAGACAAATGTATTGGGCTTGTGGTCATTAGTTACCACATATCTGAAGATTAGCCCATAGAAAATGTTCAAACTCGTTTTGATCACGACTGTGAGACGTCTGCAATCCGACTCATGAGCCTTTAATTGAATGTTTACAGAACAGAACACTTTAGCCTGATTGATCACCTCCAACTTTCCATCTCACTTAACCTCATATCCAGGTCTAATGAGCAGCTCATTCTGCCGGCTGGCCCATGCTGACCCTCTAAACAGGTATTAAAAGTCTCTCTATATAAAACCGCCTGGTCTTGTCTCTGCTCCATCTGCTGCACAGGCTCAATGTCAATTTCATTCATCGATGAAGAAGCCAATTCACCCACTAACACAGTTTCACCTGCAACGGGCGTCAGTGTCAGTCATTCATTAATTATTTCCAGGTACATGCACCGTAAACATCATATTACATAATGTATAGGCCTATACACTATCAAGACATTTGAATATTGGCTACCTAAAACTTGATGGAATCATGGATAAATAAACACAAAGACATAGTCATTTAAATTTATGACCAGTGAGCACTGTATCATAATACACAATTGTATTCACAATGTTGGTATGTAATGAAAATGTGTACAGTTTTAGCTAATGGATGAAGGCAGTAATATAATGCTGAAATAATTCAACTCCTCTCGGCCTTTTCATCCATTGGACACAGGCAGCCTCATAGTCAAGATCATCAGGGTCCCGCAGATACTTGAGGTGAGCAGAGTTTACTGAATATCTTTGTTTGCTCCAAGAGCTGCATCTTGAGTAGTTATTTTTTTTGTAATTGTTGCAGGGTTTGTTTTGGGCCTTCTTCCAGGTAGTGCATAGGCACATCACTAGAGCGTAATCTCTGATTGGTTGCTGCCGCATCTGCTGCAAAAAAAAAGTTCAGCTTTTCAAACTTTTCTGCGTCGTCCAAAGCATCCGATGCTGGAACGCCCCCGACGCGCCGCGGCCGATGCACAAAACGCAGGATTTGCGCTGCAAAAACACTCCCAACACGCCACAAGAAATGCTGGACGCCCATGACGTGCGTCCACATAGACTTTGAATTTAAACTGGACACTTTGAACTTGTTTATTAGAAGGAGTATTTTAAAGATGGCGCTACCTAAAATATGGGATGAAGTTGGGTTTTAAGGATGGTTTATTTCCCTCCATGTCAAATTGGATGGCGGGCCATTTTGATTTGTCATGTTAGGGATGGCGTCCATGAATCATTGTAAATCCCCTTCACTTATGGAACGGTTGCTTCCATCAGGTGGTGCTATCGAGTGCATAACTTTAAAAGCAACAGATACAAACTCTCACTTGTAACAACTTCTGTTTCACTTAAACAAAGCTGTTCACCAAAGGCACACTTTATATTCATTGTGCTTTGCTGTTCTGCTTTCTGTTAGTCCAATTTTGCCATTTAGAAGTTGGTATTGGAACTCTTGACACTTTTCTACTGTGCAGATTGGACACTGGACAGGGCTTAAAATTGTCTTTTGCCATTTTAAGGCTCAGACTGTTGTCTGATCAGTGTGTATATGTGAATTACTGTGTGGCAGTTGTGGGCACAGAGCCCAAGACAAATATACCCTTTTTTCTATTCTAAATGACTAAACCTTTATTTCAATGATGCATGAACTCCTTGGTATTCTATCAGTTAAAGCAAAATCAAACTTCTCTCTGCTCACCTTTGTGCTTTGCTTTCTGCCAAAATACGCTATGTTTTTCAGTCCTCTGTGATATTTTCTTCCACCAACAACTGCCCTGTTTGTTAAGATAAGGATCATGCAGGGACACGCTGGATTGGCCAATCCACCTGTCAATCACATCTTTCACGAACCCTTGACCAAACTGACCGTGGAAAAAACCTAATCTGGATTGTGCAGATAACGGCATGGCACTGAACTCCACTCCCGGCCCAACAATTTGCTGAATGTCCTCTCGGCTCCTGTCCTTTCCAGTAAAAGGGGGGAAAAACACAAGACTTAAGTTAAATTAAAATAGCATCCCGTTGTTTTTGTTTGACTATTATTTGTGTATAAAGCGGGTTTCACGGTGAGCTGTTGCTGTTAGTGATCCGTGAATCTGTGGGGAGTGCTGTGTAACAGACCCATAAACCACTGCTCGACTCACAGTTTATGAAGTTTCTAATAAACTCTCTCAAAGACGCAGTGTTCCCTGTTAATACTGAAATATGAGATTGTACAGTGCAGACTTGTCACTAGCACCAACCCAAAACACCACCTGCTTTTCCACTGCTCCGGGCTCATGCAGGGTTTAATGCCGTTTAGTCCATAAAGAGGTGGAACATTAGGTGGAGAACAAGGAGGGCCTAAGGAAGTGCGTCTCGGACAAGGTTTAGCAGAACGAGACAATTCAGGGACATTGGTAGTTCATGTTTTAAAGGACACATATTTATTGGCTGCGTGTGTAACACTTTCTGTATTTGCTGCAGAAGAAGGTTTGTTTAAGGGGCTTGGGAGACGACACCACTTGTCAAACACAAATTAAATAGTGTATTGTTGAGCACACAGCAACAAACAACAAAATAAGTTGTAATGATATATTTGACATAACAAAATAAACAGTAATAAAAAATATTAACCCTTTGGAAGTTCAGTTTGTAGTTTCCTTATGACCTTGTTTTAAGCGTTAAGTCGATTATCCGGTATTTAGGAATTAGTTTGTTTCAGAGTTCAGTTCATACAATCCTTTTTTGGACAAAGGGAAACAAAATCTATTTGCTAAATTCAACGATCGTCGCCATCAGTAGCAACACCTGAGCTGAAAACACGGTCAAAAATGACATTTAAGTTCTGATTTACCGTTCACAATTTATTCCTAACAATTAAGCACCAATAGAATGCACAAAATCAACATGTAAACATTCATTACTCAATCAACTCCATTGCGCAGTCAAAATACAGTAATTGAAAACAGTCATAGCTCAACATGTGACCAATGGCAGTGGCCGTTACCAAAACAGTTGATGTTGTAGTGTTACTTTTAGTTGCAGTTGGCAGCCAACTGAAAAGGTGCATTTTCCTCCACCTACTATAGTTGTACATCTTCTGTAGTTGTAGTAGTTTTTAGCTCAAGTACTTTGCCATATCATGTTTGGAACTTAAAATAATGTATCTACTGGAAACAAACATTACTTTCTATCAGTCAGGCGTTCCCTAATCAGGATTTATGTTAGCACTCCATCTACTGGCAGCAGAGGGAATTATCAGGATGAAAAAAACAAGATTTGAAGCAGAAATGCTCTAGTCTGTGAATAGTTAAGACTTCTGGATCTCTACCTTTAACATCACAAATCTGGGACATTTGAAGCAGTGTTTTATGAGGCTCAGAGGGAAGAGACTTACTAAACAGGATTCACCAAACATGAAATTAAATTAAAATGAAGCTAAATACCTATGTTTTTGAGGAAGGAGCTGTTATAACATGGTTTTTCATAATGTGTACCTTTTAAAGCTTCAAATAAAGTATAAACAACCACAAGAAAGCAGTTCTTACCTTAGTGTGGAAATTGACGTGAGAAAACAACCCAAAACTATGCATTTTATCAGAGTTAATTACTTGCCGAGTCTAAAATTAGGGCACGCATTCTCTCAAAAGTTAATTATTTTAATTGCGTTCTATGTGAGGGGATCTTCCAGAGGAGATCCCAAAACATCTGTGAAGTCAGCAAAGTTACAAACAGATTACACATGAGACAAACACACGGGCATAATTAATTGTATGTTTCATGCGCTGAAACAATGGGAGCTGTGTTTTACTGACTTTTCATTACAGCTTTCGGGCATTGTTTGCCTCATATCATCGTGATCAAATGTATAGGTTCCTATGGAGACACAACATGTTTTTGGACCACACTGTCTGGAGTTTCCACCTTCTCAAAGTCATTATTATTATTTACTATGTTTTTGCCTTAATCTTAAACTGTTGATTGCTCAGATTGGATCATATAAACCAATTAATTTGACAAAACACCTCATTATTTGCCTGTTTTGCTCCAAGGGGAAAAAAAAGAAGAAGAGATTAAATTCCAAACTGGCATAACATCCTTAAATTGCCACTCTAAAGCTAAGGGAACCTGACTTTATTTGAAAAATAAACTTTTTTTCCCATGGAGTTTTTCCCTTTTACAGCAGTGTTGAAAACTATCTGCATCTAATTATTGAGCGACTTTATCCCGCCTCAAGTTTTCAACCTATTGACTAAAAATTACCATTTAATCTTTGTGTTTTCACTGATTATGTTCACTTCGACCATTTCTTTCTCACACCAACTTTAATCCTTTTTTGTACCTACATTTTTATAATAAATTAATAAACTACAACTTTTCTCCACACTCTTTACAACTGATTGTAGGAGCAAATATATTAAAACACCAGCACAAGTTGGTCATTATATGTCAAAGCTAAATCTTCTAGTAGCTCTGGTGATTTAATGGGTAACTTATTGGACACTCGTCGCATGTTTTAATACCCAGCATGCCATGTTCTTCATGTTCTTCACATCTGGAGTGAGCATACAAACCAACTTTAAACCTAGAGCTCCAACAGTTGTGTAGTTGGTTCACGCTGGTTCAAGACTGCACTCTGACACTTTGAAACTGTCACTATGAACTTGCAGCTTCTCAGCCATTGCACAGTATCTAATTAAGTATTTCATCAGTCGCAAACCCCTAAATAAGAGTCCTAAGCAGAGCTAGGCTGGACGGCATGTTTTTCAGAGCTCTTTTAAAGTGATTGTACCTGATTTTGTATACTTTTGTCAGTGACATCTGTTCAAACCCAGTACAAGTGTAAACAGCAGTTTCTCTCTAATTGTAGAGCATTTTATTCTCTGAAAGTAGAAATAGAAATAAACAGAAAGTGTGCGCTTAGCATGCTAATGTTTGTTAGCTTTACCATATCGACAAAACTCACTCTGACCAGTCTAAGTTTAATCTAAAGTTGCACATGAATACTATCAATGTGCCAAAAGGTTTGTAATGAGTTAGACAGATTTAAACCCCTATTTCCTCCTTTTGCAGTTTGGAAATCAGGTAAATGACCCAATTTATCATCACTCTTAAACCCATGGATCTACCATCTGCTTTGCCCTCCAAAACACAGTGGAATCATGTCAGGAGAGAACATTATTTTCACCACCTCCTCAGCCCTACTTTTCCAGTGTGACCCACATTAAAGGCTCTGCACTCGGCCCGTATCAAATGTTCTGGGTTTGTTCCGGGTTGTAAACAGAACTCATGGGGAACGTGACACTGCTGTTTTGTCTCTCTTCTTTTCTCTTTATCCACTTTGCTCTATCTTCTCCCGTATTCTGTCTCTCTTGATCTCCTTTCCTCCCTCCATCTGCCTCCCCCTCTCTCTCTCGGGATTAGCCTTGTTGCTGCTGCTGCGGTTTGGGAACAGCGTGTCCTCCGCTCCGTGACCGGGACACTCTGCACGGGACGGTTTTTACTTGAAGAGGGCCACGCTCCACGTTCCTCGCCGCTCCTCCTCCTCCTCCTCTCTCTTTCACTCTCTCTCTATCTCTCTGTCTCTCTTTCTAACTCAGACCTGGGCCAGAATCACAGCTCGTCCCGGGCCTCACGTGTCACAGTTTGTGCCCAGGGACAGAGAGCCAGACCTGGGTAGTTCAAGTCAGTTAATGCTACTGGTTCTATGATAAGGAGACTAGTCACAGGGCCAGTGGGCTAACGTTTGATGCAGATACAGAGCAACACACGACATGGTAGAAAACGCTCTTGATTCAAGCCTGGCCAACATTACATATCGTTCAGTTCCATCAGCTTATTCATTTTGGGTTTAAATTGTCTCCACTATGCACTTAACCAACATCAGTGCTGCCAGTGGTGGAAAAAGTATCCAAGTAAGTAAAAGTGCAGATACAGAAGCAAAAGAATCAATAAATATGCAAGTAAAATTAAAAGTAGCAAATCTACTGGAGTAAAAGTGTTGACGTTCATGGTTAAAAATGTACTTTAAGAGTGAAAAGTAAGTTGAAGTTGAACTGTTAAAACGTCAAATGTTGTGATTTTGATAATGAATTGTAATGATCTTTTCCTTATTTTTCAAATGAATTTTATGTATGTTTTATTTATTTTATTCTTTTTAAATCAAAGCTCAGGCTTGAACTCATAACTTTTAGATAAGATATCACCATTTATGTGCTAATAATAACAGCTTGTCAAAGTACTCAATACTTTTCAGTCCTTTTAAAAAATGTAGTGGAGTACAAAGTACTGCCCCTGCAAATGTAGTGAAGTAAAAGTAAAAAGTACAGATACATAAAAAGTTAGACCACTGTTTGCTCCTATTGAAAAATGAATATTTTAATATCATTCAATATCCAGATAACAATATTATGTCAATCCATGAAAAAATGTCGTCAAACATAATAGTTGAGGTTTAATTAATTAATCCCAAAAGTGCGGAAATATCACCTTATCTTTAACATACTTTTTCTAGCTCTTTTTTTTAGCTCTTTTTGTAGCATTTTCCCACTATATATCTTCAGAACATTGACCGTTTAGTCACCAGTCAGCGTCGTCTGGTATAGTCGCATTGGCACTAAAACGTTACTGCTTTAACCGCAAATAAAAACGAGGATTTACGTGGAGCATTTGATTTTCCGACATGTTTGCAATGACATGTTCTTTTCTCTGCGCATAGGAAATAAACGCATTGAATCTCCGCTAGTTTTTACTTTCACTTTGACACTGCGAACCGAACCAGCAGGTGGCGCAGTTTGTCATCACTGCCGATCCAAAACCAGTGAGTGACACAATATATACTACTACAGTTTTGCGTGTCATAATTTTCTTCAGGTTTTGTGTGTCAGAACGTTCAGAATTTACTCATTTTTGTCCTTGAGCAATATAATAATCACTGTTATGATTCTGCTGTTTGTTGCACAGCCTTATGCAATACCACACATTCTTACTTACTATTATAACTGTGAGTATTTGTTTACGGTCCCCTTGAGATTTCAACGTGTGAGAGAGCAGGTACGATGTCCAAATCCCCATTGTACAACTGAACAGGAACACCGCGAGCCGGGTTGACTATTCGACTAAATAGTTTTGAGCTAATCCTCTTTGGCGAAGACATTTCCAAAACGCTTTGTGGCGGATTAGCCGCACGGGAACATGCAGGTTACATAAATCCCATTTGCTGGATTGTAAACACTCCTGTGTATGCTATCCCTAACCCAGTGGTCCTGATCGGAGGAGGGTGTTTCCAAAGCTCAGGTCGTTGCATCAGCGGGAGACGGATCCGGACTGAACTGTGAATACATGTCAAATCACAGGTGCGTCATGGGTGAATTTATAAGGATAGTAATATTCTTTAATGTTTTATTTTACAGCTTGAAACTCTTTTCAAACTGAACTGGAGTTTTGTGCTGGTTTCTTTGAGGCGTTTTCAGTCAATTAAAAAAATGTGTGAGAATCCTATGAACATTGGGCCACACGTCTGTAAAGTCACATTGATAGTCATTCCAAACCTGGGAGTCTATTCTATGAAAGATTCTCGGGTTCCCCAGGGTTCTTATGAGATCCAAACTAGATTGTGTGAATTTGAATGAAGGAATAGGTGGGTTAATTGCTTCTCTAAAGTATTTTTAAAACCATTATTACTCTATAATACATACATAATACATTTTACATTAAGACATGTCATGTAGGAAGAGGATGTTTGGGGTGCCACAGGTCAAAGAGGGGTCACAGGGAGTTTGGCAAGAGCTGCTTTATATAACCCCTGATCACAATTCTAGAGTCCAATCTCATTTTAAATCATTTGAATATATTAAAACAGTGCTCCTGACTGTTGGATTTGTTCTTCCAGAAGAACATTTTCAGTTAGAAAATCATTTTGTGAATACCAAACACCTTTAGTACAAATGTGTTCAGTTATGTTCAGTTATGTGATGTTTTATGTTTTGTTTATCTCAAGCTGAAAATCAAATCAGAAAATATGTGTTTTTACGGTATTCTCCATTCAGCTGTGATTGTAATACCATTTTAAACCAGTAGGAGCACATGTTACAAAATGTAACAATGGACTTCGGATTATTTTAGTGCGCTCTCGCCCACATACCAGAAGCTCGCCAGGTTTGCTTTGATTGCTCGTACCTCCAGTGGGACATGACCTCTGGATCTGAGATAAAAGGAGGAACACGCTGGGGTAAACACGCAGTCGTCCAGAAGAGGATTTGGGTTTGGGACAGTCTCAGAGCGTCCTGTCATTGACACTAATGACCTGGATGTCACCCAAAGACTTCTCGGAATCTGTTGCTCACAAAACCGTAGCGAGGACAGGACTAGTACAGGACAAATACTCCCGCAACAAAGCTCTCCAAGCAGGAAGCCAAAGAATGCCAATTGTGGGGAAAAAAACGTTGTGTCCAAAAGTCCAAATTGCTTCTCCAGACATAAACATAAACCAGTGGGGGGATGAGTACTGTTTATTGTTCCATATCATTTGCCTGTTTCATTTGCATATTCACTGATTGACATGTTTTCCAACCAATCAGGCCTCTTGTGGTCACATGTTTGCACGCTGATGTAAATGTACACATGCAAATCAACTTTATTTGCGACGCAGCGCAAACAGGCTGAAGAAAAAGAAGGGAGGTATGTATATTTTTCACTTTTGCTTCAGTTTGTTTGTGGTGAGAATGCGATCTGCTCCAAATGCAACTATTTTTCAACTTTTGATCCCCAATCGAACCAGGTAGGCAGACGTGTTACAGCGCTTACACAGCTTTACCATGAGCGTGTTTGTCCCTCCACAGATCTGAACTGTAAATATGTGAACGACAAAAGCGTTTCGTTGGTCACACACTTGGCCCGTTCTGTTGTGCTTGTCCATGTGCCACGTTACCCAGGTTCAACCCTCTGCAGCAAGATTCCGATCAGGATTTAGACCAGGATTCACTTAACCTTTCAGCCCATTAATGTCCTTACACAGATGACCCAGGGCAAAGGGCTGGAGGCCACGTGAGCACTACTACAGGACCACACAGAGCACTGTAAACAAGAGCCCGGATATTCACGAATGTAGACTGTGGAATATGTCACATCACTCGTTTCTACCTCTTTGGAACTTTGGGATTACAAGATACTGATTCCTTGAGGCACAACAGCAAATATTGTTATGGAACATGATTGAGCTAGAAAAAAGGAAATGGGCATTCATTAATTTTCCCGTTAGGGGACGCAGGTGACAGGAGAATATCCTGGGGCTAGTCGCAGGGTTGAAACATTCATTCACTACGGGCAATTTACAGTTGTCATTTTACCACATGAATTCTCCTGCTTCCTCCCACGGTGGGAGAAAGCAGAAGAACCTGGAGAAAACCCACGGTAACACGGGGAGAACATGCAGACTCCACCCAGAGAGATCATGTGATGTTGGTCTGGCTCTGGAATCAAGAACATGATTGCCTTCTGATGCCAGAGTCAGGACTAAACATGGACCGGCCTCCTGCTGGTGCCCAGAGTCAGGACTAAACATGGACCGGCCTCCTGCTGGTGCCAGAGTCAGGACTAAACATGGACCGGCCTCCTGCTGGTGCCAGAGTCAGGACTGGCCTCCTGCTGGTGCCAGAGTCAGGACTGAACATCGCCCGGCCTCCTGCTGGTGCCAGAGTCAAGCCTTAACATGGATCGGCCTCCTGCTGGTGCCAGAGTCAGGACTAAACATGGACCGGCCTCCTGCTGGTGCCCAGAGTCAGGCCTAAACATGGACCGGCCTCCTGCTGGTGCCCAGAGTCAGGACTAAACATGGACCGGCCTCCTGCTGGTGCCCAGAGTCAGGACTAAACATGGACCGGCCTCCTGCTGGTGCCAGAGTCAGGACTAAACATGGACCGGCCTCCTGCTGGTGCCAGAGTCAGGACTAAACATGGACCGGCCTCCTGCTGGTGCCCAGAGTCAGGCCTAAACATGGACCGGCCTCCTGCTGGTGCCCAGAGTCAGGACTAAACATGGACCGGCCTCCTGCTGGTGCCAGAGTCAGGCCTAAACATGGACCGGCCTCCTGCTGGTGCCAGAGTCAGCACTGGCCTCCTGCTGGTGCCAGAGTCAGGACTGGCCTCCTGCTGGTGCCAGAGTCAGGACTGAACATCGCCCGGCCTCCTGCTGGTGCCAGAGTCAAGCCTTAACATGGATCGGCCTCCTGCTGGTGCCAGAGTCAGGACTAAACATGGACCGGCCTCCTGCTGATGCCAGAGTCAGCACTGGCCTCCTGCTGGTGCCAGAGTCAGGCCTAAACATGGCCAGGCCTCCTGCTGGTGCCAGAGTCAGCACTGGCCTCCTGCTGGTGCCAGAGTCAGGCCTAAACATGGACCGGCCTCCTGCTGGTGCCAGAGTCAGGACTGGCCTCCTGCTGGTGCCAGAGTCAGGACTAAACATGGTCAGGCCTCCTGCTGGTGCCAGAGTCAGCACTGGCCTCCTGCTGGTGCCAGAGTCAGGCCTAAACATGGCCAGGCCTCCTGCTGGTGCCAGAGTCAGCACTGGCCTCCTGCTGGTGCCAGAGTCAGGACTAAACATGGACCGGCCTCCTGCTGGTGCCAGAGTCATGACTGGCCTCCAGCTGGTGCCCAAAGTCAGGACTGACCTCCTGCTGGTGCCAGAGTCAGGACTAAACATGGACTGGCCTCCTGCTGGTGCCAGAGTCAGGACTAAACATGGATCGGCCTCCTGCTGGTGCCAGAGTCAGGACTAAACATGGATCGGCCTCCTGCTGGTGCCAGAGTCAGGACTAAACATGGACCGGCCTCCTGTTGGTGCCAGAGTCAGCACTGGCCTCCTGCTGGTGCCAAAAGTCAGGACTGACCTCCTGCTGGTGCCAGAGTCAGGACTGGCCTCCTGCTGGTGCCAGAGTCAGGACTAAACATGGATCGGCCTCCTGCTGGTGCCAGAGTCAGGACTAAACATGGACCAGCCTCCTGCTGGTGCCAGAGTCAGGACTAAACATGGACCGGCCTCCTGCTGGTGCCAGAGTCAGGACTAAACATGGACCGGCCTCCTGCTGGTGCCAGAGTCAGGACTAAACATGGACCAGCCTCCTGCTGGTGCCAGAGTCAGGGCTAAACATGGATCAGCCTCCTGCTGGTGCCAGAGTCAGGACTAAACATGGATCAGCCTCCTGCTGGTGCCAGAGTCAGGACTAAACATGGCCAGGCCTCCTGCTGGTGCCAGAGTCAGGACTAAACATGGCCAGGCCTCCTGCTGGTGCCAGAGTCAGGACTAAACATGGACTGGCCTCCTGCTGGTGCCAGAGTCAGGACTAAACATGGACCGGCCTCCTGCTGGTGCCAGAGTCAGGACTGGCCTCCTGCTGGTGCCAGAGTCAGGACTGGCCTCCTGCTGGTGCCAGAGTCAGGACTAAACATGGCCAGGCCTCCTGCTGGTGCCAGAGTCAGGACAGGCCTCCTGCTGGTGCCAGAGTCAGGACTAAACATGGACTGGCCTCCTGCTGGTGCCAGAGTCAGGACTGGCCTCCTGCTGGTGCCAGAGTCAGGACTGGCCTCCTGCTGGTGCCAGAGTCAGGACTGGCCTCCTGCTGGTGCCAGAGTCAGGACTGGCCTCCTGCTGGTGCCAGAGTCAGGACTGGCCTCCTGCTGGTGCCAGAGTCAGGACTGGCCTCCTGCTGGTGCCAGAGTCAGGACTGGCCTCCTGCTGGTGCCAGAGTCAGGACTGGCCTCCTGCTGGTGCCAGAGTCAGGACTGGCCTCCTGCTGGTGCCAGAGTCAGGACTGGCCTCTTGCAGAGTCAAGACTAATCTTTATGTAGAAATTGTGCTCCACAAATAAACTTGCCCTGCTGTGCCTTTATTATTTTCACTTGATGATTTACTGAAATGACATGTTGATATCTTGAATTACATTTAATTCAAGCACATAACAACTCAGTACATTTTCAAGCCAGATGCCCCTTTCTTTAGCGGCCCACAGCACATGACTAGAACGTTGTGAAAGAGAAGCGGTTTTACCACGAGCACAAATATATCCCGGGAAGATTGGACATTAAACCTTAAATCCCTGTTAAGTTGACACAAACCATTAGAATTGAGTGTTTTAGAGAATTATAACTCCCAATCCTTTTCCTATTGGTGGTTTTAAAACAATGTTCAAATCTGGAATAAATTCTTACTTTCAAATATGACTGAAAGGATTTTATCAGCACTCTTCTATTTTAAAGTATTATTTATGTGTTGATCTGTTTGTATTGTGGTTTTACTGCATATTTTCATGTGTGTGTTTTTACTATTATTACACTGTACTTTACCCTTGATCACTCCTTTTAGTGACCCTAGAAGTCACTACAGTGTACTATATTTAGGGCTGGGCAATGATCAAATTTTTTTATCACGATTAATCGCATGATTTCCCTGATTAATCACGATTAATCGCATTTTTACGTGCAAAATTCAAAATGAATTCAAAAGAAGTGTAAAGTGCATTTTTATTCAGTAGCAGTTAAATAAAATATAAAGTATTCACTTGCCACAAAATCCTGAGCCACAATCATTAAAGATGAACAGGCCACTTCAGAGGTAACGTCAGAAACATTGTAATCTCATGAAACATTAGACACTCAAAACACATTTTAGGAGCAGCAGAACAGTCTAGTACCAAATGTCCCTAAACCAGAAGACGCTTCAGTACAGTTTGTACATTCTTAGAACTTGACACTAAAGCGCCATAACATTAGTTACAAACACTTAACCAGTTAAATACAAATAAATACATTGTGTACATTTTAACTTAAACAATGTTGTCAAACACAAAACTAAAGCTTATTGCCACTGCCAGGGCATTGAAAAGAACCAGAAAAGTTTGTAGATTTCTAAAACTGGGTGTTTTTTTACTCCTCTGCACTAAGCCAGTTGCTAAGGCACCAGATTATTCACATTTTCAGCTGATAAAGGGCCCTTCTCGCGGATCTCCCCAGCTACGGCGCCCGTCGATACCTGCTCACGCGGGCCCCCGGCGGGACCTGCTCACATGGGGGAATCCGACCTGCGCGTTAAAATAATTGATCACGTTAAATAAGTGATGAGTTAACGCGATGATAACGCGTTAACTTGCCCAGCCCTAATTATATTATTATATAAGTATTACCCTTATATGTATTATACAAGCGGTCCTGAACCGCACCAGCGCTGGAGTCAGAGCTGAAGCAGGACTTTCCTCTGTGCAGAGCTTGTTACCTTTTCAAATTAAATAAATCAGAAGCAGAGGCCAAAACTACAGTCCCAGCTCCACAATAGTCCACACATATGTTTATACTCCAAAGGGTTCCGCTTCAGTTTGAATTTAAGGTCATTTTAGTCATGCGTTTTTGGACAAATCAGCCAGAATGATACTTAGTGATACTTTTGGACAGTATATTATTGTTGTGGGCTTCTAAATCACTCCATTGTCACTCGCATTCGAAAACAGCCCACTGGCCCAGAGACCCTGTCCCTCTCCAGCCTTTCAACCCAGATTCCTCAACCCTACATGAGCTCATTTGTTTACTATGCCCCTCTCTGTGACACTCGCGGTTAAATTAAGCGAGCGCGGGTGCTATTGTGACCCTTCCCGTTTGCCGTGGACGTGCTGCGTTTTGACATGTTCCCATTCGGGTCCTTCATGCCCAAATCGTCTAATGAGCCGGAAAAACGACGGCGAACCACATCGTCGGGTCAACTTTGCATTGGCTGTGGCGAAGTGACCGGTTGAATGCATGATTTGAATGTGCGCGTATTGTTTGTTTGTTGTCCGTGTTGCGAGGTCTTTTGGGTGAAGTAAGCGGTGCAAACCAGGTCAGACTGTACAGACTCAGCTATACGGGGATCACAATGGTCAGAAGGCGCAGGGAAATATCCTCCCTTCACTCTCATCCCCATTTCACACTGTCTGATTAAGCCTACAGGCAAAACAAATCTTAAAAAAGAAAAACTCAATGGACTCTGGCTTTTAAAATTATATTATATTGTATTTATGATTAGAGCGTTACGGTTAGAGAGGGTTGTATGTATAGCACCGATACATGAATGCATCTTATGGTCATTTTAAAGGGTGTGTTTCTTTTTCTTGCAGTATTTGTACCCGCGGGTTCAAAATCACATGACACTTGCTTGTTCTGACATTTTTAGGACTAAAGCCGTCGTCTGCTTCCTGCACTGAATCTGAAATCACTCCAGACTGTGCACTTTGTTTGAGGTAGCTATAGTTGCGTTGCTATGCTATAATAAATAGCCTACTTGCAGAGTCCTTGGGCTTCTTTTAGAATGACACACAGTCCGTGCTCGTGAAAGCATTGAGGGATTGTGAATACAAATGTCTGCAAAAGTTAGTGGTGGAAAGTTAGTTCTATGCTTTTATGTGATGTCAAGCTTTTCCTTTGTTTAGTCCAGAGAGAGAGTTTTATCCAGTTTAATCCAAGATATTGAAATTGCGTTACACGAGTGAATTAGAGCACAATGCATTTCATATCAGACTGGTTTATTGGCTTTTACAGGAGATTATGCTATTACTGTAGTACAACCCATGACCTGCTGCAAGTGATACTGTGGATTTATAGATCAGCTGCCAAAGGGCCACTTTCACCCAAATCACATTTGTCACGTACCAACAACAAAAGGGTTTAGTCAGAAGGCAGTTATGAATCAGCCAAACTGCTCACTGTAACATAAAGTAATGTCAGAGCTGTGAATATGTTTGTTTTTCTAGTGGCACAAATCAGAAAAGCAACCAATATTTTCTGTTCATTTGTACATTTTTAGACCTTATTGTCCCCGTCAGAAATGTGACCTCTGCATCCTTCAATGTCATAAAGTTATCGTTATTAGTGATAAATCTGGCAGCACCGGGTTAACAACTGCAATTGTGTTTCCTTTGCCTCGCTCCGGAACAAAGACTGACAGATGCAAATGTCACTGCGTCATGTCTTTGCTCCATGTTTAGCACAGGTTTCAGTTTTGCGCGTGAGCAAATTAATGATGAAGAATGAAACATTGCGGATGAATCTTATATTTACCGTATTTTCTTTATAAGTCGCACCTTTTTTCATAGTTTTGGCCGGGGTGCGACTTATATTTATACTTATATACTTATACTCCGGAGCGACTTATATGTGATATTATTTGTTATTTTCACACTTGCAACCGCATTTCATACTCCAGTGCAACTTATATATGTTTTTTTCTTCTCTATTATGCATTTTGGCTGGTGCGATTGATTCTCCGGTGCGACTTATAGTCCGGAAAATACGGTAAAGGACAAATATGATCAAAATTATTCAAACCAGTCTTGGTCACCTTTAGAACAGCACTGCATGTTTTATGACTTTTAAGTGAGTAAACTTTTTTGTATTGTGCTTTTCCCAGACATGATAGTAAACAAGTGCTACACACAGACATAAAAAACTGCATCAACCACCCACATTTTTTGTTTTATTTGAAGGGCAGAGAAATTATCTCTTAAACTTAGTATGTGTAGATGTTATTGCAAAATTGTGATTAAAAGGTGGAAAAAGAGAAGGTTTTCTTTGTGTGTGTGTTTCGGCTCCCTAAAGATGCTGACCATGATGCTCGGGCTGCAGGACTCTAAATTTATCAATTCAATGTGTTTTTTATTAACAGTCTGGTCAATAATAGAGAAGAACATTAACCAATGTTCAGAGGAATTTAGCAAATGGATAAATATCTCAGATCTATCTGTCCTCATACGCTCCTTCTCGGCTATGTAAAACTAAGGAAAGGAGGGACATTTTAGTTCTGAGAGCTGTTACTCACCTCAAACTGCCCTGTGTTGGATTCAATATATCTGAGAAAACAAGACAGGACTTCGTTTAGTTAAACAAGTTTATTTCCTGACAATTACAGACTAATACAAATTGTTCAGCGTAAACTATCCCTCACACACAAAGTTCCACCAGGCGCTCTGCTTGGAACGTTTTCCCTCACACGATTAAGACAAAGAATATGAATATTAATGAAGATTGAAATGATGTTTCTTTCTCTGTCCGTTCCTAATATGATCACGTTGTGGTCAAGAAACAGGTGGGGGCAGAAGAAAAGTCTAACTTCATCCGAGACAGATGACACACTCGGAGTTCATGAGAGAGAAGCAGCCAGAGCAAGAATATATATGTATATATATGTGTGCGTGTGAAGCTAAATGTTTATTAATGACAACACCTGACACTGGATCTTCTGTCTCTACCTGATGACTCCTCCTGTTGAGCTATTCTATTATTGTATTTTAACAACTCAATGTGCTAGAAATGCCCATCAGTGACAAATAAAGTTATATTTATTGATTGCATTGATTGATTTGACCTATTCGTATATGCTATTGAGTAAATATGTCCGGTGTAAAGAGCTTCCACATTCCAGGGATGTTTTTTGCATGTTTTATTTTGATGGAGAAAACTGGAGAACCCAAAGAAAATCATGAATCACGAATGAAAACATGCAAGCTCCACAAAAAGCCCCCGTCTGGAACCTTCTTACTGTGAGGTACTGTGAGGCTAATCTTTACAGTTAAAGATCGTTTGTGAGTGGGCACCTGGTACAATTTGTTTAAGAAGTTAGCAGTTTGTTGCAGTAATTTACTTTCCTCTTACAGTTCAGCCTTTGTCCAAGTAAAAGTCAGTCTTGTTCTCAAAGTTGTTGCACATCAAATTGAGGCACATCAGATTTCAAAGGCAAAACGTGGACATCTGAGTTGCACCTAATGGATTAGTATCTGGACTAATCTGACGCCCACAGAAGGCCACAAACCTGAACTCAGCTCAGTCGGATAGTGCCATTTGCATCAGAATTAAATCTGTATGTGAAGCACAAACATTGGTCTCAAACTATGGCAACACGTAGGAGGACAAACTACATTTAACGTATGCATATATTTTGTCTTATTTTAAGTTAGATATGACCCAAATGTAGGTGTAAATACAAAAGCAAACAGAGCTGTGCAAAAACAGGGAGTGGAAGTGTGAGAGGTCAGAGGGCGATGACCTGACAAACAGCCATATATCTCAAGAGCCTTGAGGACTTTCAAAATAACATGTTTTGATCATACCTGAGCCGAGCAGTGTCAGGAACACCTTTGAACTCTGAATAATATTTTCATATTATGTGTTGTTTGTTTTTTGACTTTTTAATGTTTTATATGAACTCCTTCATTCTGAAATAAAACATGATAAATTCAGGATCAAGTAATAAATGGTTCCTAACAATTCTAGGAATGTCTTTAGTATTAGGAAACAGCATCCCAACATGCAGGGGAAGGATTATAGCCATGGGGTCTTGTAGTAGTTAACCTTTTGTTCCTACTTTGCCCTAAGTTAATGCTGTTTGACCTAATGTTCCAGGTTCAGTACAAACCCCTGTGACTGTGACACACTGTCCAAAACAGACACCCAAGCCACATCTGACTCCTCTTGATGTGGAACAATATTAAACAGCTTGTTTCTTGTGCTTTTAGTTAATAACTCCTTCACCACAACAGTCCGATACTGCCACGTCCACAACTGTCAATCTCACGCTCCATCCTTCACTCACTCGAGAACAAGACCCCAAGATGCTTGAACTCCTCAACTTGGGGCAAAGACTCCCCACCCACAGGAGAGGACAAGACACCTTTGTCACCCGGAGAGGGCAAGACACCTTTGTCACCCGGAGAGGGCAAGACACCTTTGTCATCCGGAGAGGGCAAGACACCTTTGTCACCCGGAGAGGACAAGACACCTTTGTCACCCGGAGAGGGCAAGACACCTTTGTCACCCGGAGAGGACAAGACACCTTTGTCACCCGGAGAGGACAAGACACCTTTGTCACCCGGAGAGGGCAAGACACCTTTGTCACCCGGAGAGGGCAAGACACCTTTGTCACCCGGAGAGGACAAGACACCTTTGTCACCCGGAGAGGACAAGACACCTTTGTCACCCGGAGAGGGCAAGACACCTTTGTCACCCGGAGAGGACAAGACACCTTTGTCACCCGGAGAGGGCAAGACACCTTTGTCACCCGGAGAGGGCAAGACACCTTTGTCACCCGAAGAGGACAAGACACCTTTGTCACCCGGAGAGGGCAAGACACCTTTGTCACCCGGAGAGGACAAGACACCTTTGTCACCCGGAGAGGACAAGACACCTTTGTCACCCGGAGAGGGCAAGACACCTTTGTCACCCGGAGAGGACAAGACACCTTTGTCACCCGGAGAGGGCAAGACACCTTTGTCACCCGGAGAGGGCAAGACACCTTTGTCACCCGGAGAGGGCAAGACACCTTTGTCACCCGGAGAGGACAAGACACCTTTGTCACCCGGAGAGGACAAGACACCTTTGTCACCCGGAGAGGACAAGACACCTTTGTCACCCGGAGAGGACAAGACACCTTTGTCACCCGGAGAGGGCAAGACACCTTTGTCACCCGGAGAGGGCAAGACACCTTTGTCACCCGGAGAGGGGAAGACACCTTTGTCACCCGGAGAGGACAAGACACCTTTGTCACCCGGAGAGGGGAAGATGCCATGGCCTCAAATTTGGATATGCTGATTTTCATCCCAGCCAGTTTACTCTTGCCCCAGCCCCCAGTCAAAAGTATTCTGATTCTATAGTGTGATAAATATACTGTATTTACCTGTAGTAACCCAGCAGCTTATTGGGCTTTCCACAACTCTTTTGTTTTCTTTCAATTCAATTTATTTTTGTAATGCCCGAAATCACAACAGCAATTGCCTCGACAGTGAGAACAGATTAAACAATGATAATGGACTTGGCAATGTCCCAGCACTGCCAGTAATGCACAGGTGGTGACATTCAATCCCGATTTCTATAGTCCATATTCCAGCTAAGATTCTCTTTGCAGCATATGTAGCTCAGCCTCATAACATGTGGTTATTTGGGAGTAACCCTTTGTCTTGAGGGCAATATAAATAGACCCCTACAGACCCAAATCCGGCCCAAGACCTCAGTTGGACGTAACAACAGGAATATCTAGAAAATCGACTTGACCGACTGAGCTACTGCTGCCATAGCAGTTGTAGTAATGGATAGTAGTTAATGTATTTAATAGTAACAACAGTAGTGGAAGTACTAGTAGAAAAAAGAACACAAACATGGTTGTATCAGTTCAGGGAAAGCTGTTTGACATAGTGACCTGAATCTGAGCGTGTCACATGACCCTCCTGGAGGAGAAAACTGTGATGGTCCAGTTCAGTGTTCAGTCAGGTACGACTCAGACCACTACACCACTGAGAGCTTTCCAAGAGTGGATGCTGGGCCTGCAGTGAACTGTTGAATAATAATGTGCAATAAATGGTCAGCAACACATTACAGACTTTGTATTATTGAACACCTTGAAAATGTTGACCAGTGCTTAAGTACAAACTGTTTATTCTCTTTGCTTTATTAGCCCAGGGACATTTAACAGACTAAATTCATACATACACACGTGCATGAATTATTGTATGCAAGTTGGTGTAATCAAGACTGTTTAAATGTAACATCTGATTTATATTTTGAAGTTGATTGGTAAGAAAATCTTCACAAATGTTGGTATTTTTAAAGAAAATGCCACACAAATCAAAATAACTCAATCATATCAGAAAGAGCACAACACGAATTTTCAAATGATTTAATATAATCACAAAGTTTAAGTTACTTGTAGACTTACTCACAATGACAAAAATAACCACTGTGCGAATTGGACCCCATCAAAAAGGAGATGATTCATCTCCAGGAGTTATTCCTCATGAAATGTCACCTCTGTATAATGCCTGAAACTGTATGTTTTTGTAAAGTTACCACCACTGTTGCAGCGCTTTATCGATTAGCTCCACATACTCTGCCCCGAGTCACCCTCAGTTCTGTGGATCAGTGACGTATAAAAGAAAAAGACTGGGACTGATTATGAAGCTTTTGTTAAATCTGGTCAGAGCATCACCTCCTCACACCTGAGATGTGACCGACGCTGTCCTGCAGTGGAAGACCCAGAGTTTTTCCCCCATTTGTAAAAACAAGCTGAGCAGAGGGCAAATCGAGGTTTAACACAGGTTAGAGTTTATTGTATGACATTTATCTTAAAACTTAATATATACGATGTTTGATATTGGGTTCATAAAAGGTAGCGCTTTGAAACTTGAAGTAAAAAGGTACGGCTCATGGTCATTTAGGCCACTTCACCAGGGCTGCATTTGGCCCCCAGGCCATAGTTTGGAGTTGCCTGCACACAGTTTTCAGAAAGGTCGGATTAAGTTTTTTTTATTTTCAGATCTTTAACTTTAGCTCCGCCCTGCTCTGCTCACCCTCTGATTGGTCAGAGCAGACATGTGGTACATGAGTGAGTTCTCATGGCGTTATGTGTATAATGTGCCTTTTTGTCTCTTTGTCTCTTTCTCAAACAAATTAAAGTTATGGTTGAAGTCAATTAAACATAGATGATTTTTCTGTGATGGCAATAAAATAACACCCATTGTTTGAGACATTGATCAAATGAAAGGGTAGTTCATAAAAACAAATAAAAAACAAAACAGCTGTTTAATACTTCACTGATCAGTAATGTTGCACATTAGTACTGAGTAAACATTAGTACTTCATCTTTTTTTGATGTCAGAAATAAACAACTATCCAAAGAATTGACTAAAGAGTTGAGTCATGAGAAGCTCAGTACAATCCTGCAGCTTCAGCCGTGTGAGCGATCCAGTCACATGTATAGAATGTGGTTATGATTTGAATGACCTTCCTCATGTTGCATCATCAAAGTTTAAATTCAATTATAAGATAAAAAACAGTCGTCATCACAGAAAGTATCAAACCTGAGCTAACAGGAAGGCGTGATCAAATAGTCGCTATGTTCTAAATTTACAATGTTTATGTAACTCGAGATAATCAAGTCCATGGTTCCTCGAGGGAAGGAAGGTGTAATATTTCCAGTTTTGATAACCGTGACTGTGCTCCTTGGTTATTCTGTATATTTGACTGTGCAGAGAAACAGATCAAGTGTCCAGGGAAGCAGGCCACACTGATTGAGTCAGGCATTGCAAATGAAATGGACGTCAGGCTTTGTACCGCTCTACATTTTGTACTATTATTTATTATTATTTTTGATTTGCATTATTCATGAAGGCGAAGCTGCTTATTCCACAGAGCCAGGGAAATAAACGAGCTCTGTCAATACTACAGTCCTTAGATACAGTGGCATTTTAATACTGTGATTTAACTACCTCAACACAAGGGTGTCCAAACGATGGCCCAGGAGCCAATTGTGGCCCTTTGACCGTTTTTGTTGGCCCTGAAGCTTCCTGCTGACTCAGCCACATGATTCTATAATCATATCCTCAATAACAAACATTGCTTTGTGATACAGAACTAAAAGTAATGTTCAAAGTCTTACTAAACAAATTGTACATTTTTGTTTAAAATGACATGAACATGACTCTGTGTCCCCAGATTTAAACATGTACACATCAAATACAGATTTTACTCATAACAATTGTGTTGCTGATTTATTCTTGATTACGGAAAAAAAAAAATTGGCCGAGACGTTGTGAGACGGTGTTTTTGGTTCAAGACGATTCTCCAAAATGAGACTCACACGTGTCTCATCTGTGTTGCCAAGTTCAAAGCTGAAATCCAGTGCATTTAAACCTGTGCTTTGTCCTTTCTGATCTGAATGGTCTCTACCTAAAGCCCTGTTCCTGCACCAATCATGAATCCGAGCTAGTTCAGCCTCTGCAGCTCAGTGAGACAGGGATTCTGGAGGAGATGGAGCTGAACATGAAGCCACGGCCCGAACACAAACTGAGAAGGACAAACGCTTGGATGTGTCTCTAGTGGCAGGTGAAGTCCCTGGACACACGGGTTCTAGTTGCACTGCAGACTGTGGGAATGGAGAACATGCACAGCAGGTAAATCCACAAGCTCGATGCTCCTGACCATGAACCTGAAGAAGTGTCACTGAAACACGTGCCCATTGCCAAAGGACACATCCACATCATGCCTGATCATAGCTGGGATCAATCCGTCAAGCTTTTGGTTTCAGGGCAATCGCTGATATAATTCCAAGGACAAAGTATTAAAATATATCTTATTTGACTTGTTCTTGCAGGATTCTCATGTGCTTTTGTCTCATGCCACAGCCCCAAAGACGTCAACACATATATCTTATGTCATTGCATCTGTACAGTACATTATATTGTGTTAGCGTCTGTACCATGTGTTTCGTACATACTTTCCATCAATGCCATGATTTAAAGTACGTCTGGCCATTGCGTAAGAAGCAGTAAATGGATGAAATAAAACACATCTGTGAAATAAACCTTGAAAGGGCCAAATGAATGCAGCCAGGAGACGCATTCATTCTCATTCTGCCATTAGCGTCGCCTTAATTACATCATAAGACTCGAGACTGTAAGCGTCGTGAATAGGAAGAGGCTTCGACGTGAAAATGAGGATAACTTAAATTGTCTGACAGTTTACATTGGTTTAAGGTTGATTTAAGGTTGATTTATGAATCTTTACCTTTGGCAAAACCTTTCAGACAGAATAGTAGGAGATAAAGGAACAGGCACATAAGAAAAAAACAACAGCTAAATAAAAGTTAATTTTGCTATACATTTGACCTTGTTTTGGCTGCAGTGTAGTGTTTGAATAGTAACAGGAAGTTTTTATTTTAGTTTTATACTGTGATTTGATCCTTTGACCTTTTAAAGGTGCAGCCAGTAACTTTTCTTTTGGAAGGTCTGCCACTTGCATGCTATATATCGCTATAAAAAACAACAACAACAAAAAAGGATAAGGAGTACTCCGTGGTTCCGAATATATGGTTCTTTATATGGTTATTTTTTAAACAAAAAAAGTGAAGAAGTGTTTATTTGAAAAAAAATCCTGATATCTGCGGTATGAAAAAGTGTATTTATTTTTTATCCAACAATTCAACAATTTTATCAAATGGAACTGATTAAATATTCCCAAAGACAACATTTTAAGCCTGAGTTTAGAAAAGTAAAAGCCTTTTTTACAGCACTGACACAAAAAGTGCCTTTGATTTTTGTCTTTGGGAATATTTATCTGTACTTTGCCATACTGTACTTTGCCTCGAACAGTATGGCATTGAAGTGCTCTAACATTTATTCAATTATAGCAGTTTTTATTCCTAAATAAAAATATTTCAAAATCAAAACAAAAGTAAGAGTGGGTTTGCCTTACCACAGATCTGACCCGTAACACGTGTGCAGAGAGTGTGCAGTGACTGAAGGTCACTATACTGCAGTCACGTCACATTTATGGCCCGTCTGTCTCTCCAGTACAGACTGAGTAGGGAAAAGCGAGCCTTCTCTTAAGCTGCTCCCACAGCTTGGAACTCTCTTGTCTGAACTGAGATAGTGTAAACCGTCGTTTTTTTTATTTTTTTTATTTAACAACATATAAACAAACACATTGAAAGAAAAAATAAGACCAGAGAGAAAGAATATATAACATCAAAAACAGTTCAGCAAATACTAAAGAAAAGTAAAATAAAAGCATGGCACAAAAAAAAAAAAAAAATGAAATTGCCCCCATTTGTCCAAAATTAATAACATTCATACAGTTTCAAATTAAGTCTGAATGTAATTTTTCAATTTTTACAAATATCCAATATAATGTTAGTCCAGTCCTTAATCATCGGTGCATTTTGTGTCATCCATATTGTGGAGGGTTGTCAGTCCAGTTTTAAAAACAAAGAGCGTAGATCTTATGAAAACTGTCTATGCTTTTAAATGCAGTTCTGTTTAAAATATATTTACACTATGCTGTGTATGCAGTGTTTTCTTTTACTGTTAGCTGCAAATGTTGTAGTTTAACCTGTTTTTCACCATTGAAAAACAGGTCTCAATCTCAATGGGTTCTTACCTGGTTAAAGAAAGATCTGAGACGTATAAAACTCAAACATTTCCTTTTTGAGTGACGTTTGCGGCAGTTTTACTTAGTGCGTAATTGTGTCTCACCTGTTACCTCGCCCAAATGAACTCTGAATGATCTGTTCAGGGTTTGTCCCGAAGCGTTTGTATTCCAAGTGTTTTGAAACGTATACAGCGGCCCGGATTTAAAGCTCTTGTTGTCGAGGATTAACATTACTGAGATATCAAAGTTCTGAGTAACAGTTGCACTAAAAATTTGGCAGCGGCCTCTGTTATGCCGTGAGCTTTTCGCAGGGTTGCAAACATCAAAACATCCTTTACGACAATACGGATTCATTTAGATGTAAAATGTTGATGTTAAGTTAAGAAATTGTTCAAATAAACTTCCGTTTCATCGTAAAAAATGGTTCTGTCCCGTCCTTTTTATCCATACTGAGCTAGGATTGAGCTCTAGCAGGAGGATAAACATACCTTGTATGTTTAAAGTGGACATATTTTGCAAATTCGACTTTTACAAGATTTTAACTAGGTTATGATTGTATTTAGAGTGATTAATGCCTATTTTTTTCATATTTATTCTCCTGCATTCAAGACACTGCTGCGACAATCCCCGTTTTCTCCGACACGCCCCTCACATGCTCTGTACCTTCTTTGTTCTCCTTCCTCCCCTTTATTTTCCTTAATCTGTATAAAGCCTCTGCACCATGTGACGGGAATGAACGGCAACAGGCCTGAAATGTAGCTTTTGGAGTTAATCTTTGTTATTAAACCGTAAACAACAACACGTCTTAAAAACGTATCAGATTCAACATTATCGAGTGAGTAAAATTGGCAAAATCTGGACCTCTGAATCACTTTCCACCTTCTAATGTCATCAAAAAATGTTTCTGGAGATGTTTGTGAGAAATACACTTTATTATAAAACCCTGCACATATCATGTTTACTGATATTGACAATTAAAATGATGTGATCTTGATAAAATAGTAAAAACACGTTGTGAGGCAAGGCAAGTTTATTTCATACAAGGCAATTCAAAGTGCTTCACACAAAAATGCATTCAAATCAAAAAGAAATTACAGACCACACACACAGCACTTGTTCTCTGACTAATGTGAAGCTGTTGTACATGACAATACACTTGTGTCAATGTAATAAACACCCTAAAACAAGTGGAGATTGTGATTTTCCTATTTAAAAAAAAATAAAACACCTGATAAAATGACCCCCAAATTTAAAAATGTTCTTTGTTAAATATACAAAACGAATAAAGTTGGTGTTGGAGGATGGTCTGATTGACACTAGCTTGAGCTTTTGTTGGGTTTTGACCATTCTCTTTTAAAAGCTGAAGCTAAATTAACAAAAAAATTGTTTTAGGGGCTTTGTAATAAAGCAAAAATGTCCAGAGGGAATCCATATAAAAGTCCTATTAATTTTTCATTCTATTTCAGGATACATTTTTCTTTGAGTTTGGAGCACAAACTGACCCTGATTCTTCCCAGAATGATTGATTTGAAAGAAAATAAGTGGGTCACAGCTTTATATTTATGTACAGCATATCAAGCAGCTTGAGAGTTCCCTTTTATAAGATGTGGACAAAATGGAATTTTAAAAAGTCCAACGTCCCACGCCCTAAGCATAAGGGGTTTTAACAGTCAATTATATAAACAGTGTTTTTGAAAATAATTTGTGTTGGCTTTTCTCTTCTTACTCGTTTTCTCTCTCATGATAGATTTATGTCAACAGAATCAACAATAGAAGAAAAATCTTTGAATGAATGACAAAATGTGACGCTTGAGTCCATTAAGTTTCAGATATCCACTTTCTTTCGTTTTGTCTGGTTCTATTTATTCTGCGGAAACAAGACAAAGAGATGGTCGTGTACTGTAATTCAAAAGATTTGAATGCCTAACACTTACACTAATACAGATAGAAACTGCGCAGAACTCTCCCTAACGCATGCGCGAAGTGGAGTAGGCGCTCTGACATCCAACTTCCGTTTTTCCCTGGCAAAGACAAAGACAAGACAAAAATAAATATTCATGACGGTAAAATCTGGTCATGCCTCAGGCTCCATCCAACGGCCGTTGTTTAGTTGAACTCCTTGTACGATGTTGTTTTGTCCACTTTTAAGACAGGAAACGGCCCCTGTAACACTTATAGAAGTGACATTTACCTTCTGCATGATACATTTCTACAGAAACACGTCTTGAGGTTTGACCGTTGAGTGAACTTGTCAGCCCAGTGGCAGCAAAGCAGAAGTGGGGTATTGTGTGAGACGGGTGTGCACTAGTCTGCCTTCGAGTTTTGTGATGCATGCTGGGACAAGGCGGTGACAACTGCAAGAGCTCTACGGGATATTTTGTAGATATTGTGTCACAAACTGACAAAGAATATATTGACCTTTTTGACAGAGAAATGAACCTTACTCTCACCTGTGGTCCAGCTCTGTTCTAACTCTAAACTATGGGCAGTTTAAGAAGTGCCAGTCCCGACCTGCTTCTCGGCCTCTTTGACTCATCTCGGTCAAGTTTTCCGAGTCTTAAATCTGCAGATCAGCCTCCTGAGGGTGGGTGGCCTCGACGCGTAAGAGAGCGAGAGAGAGCGGGAGAAAGGAGGAGAGAGAAAAAAAGAGAGACAGAAGGGGAGAAGACGGAGAGAGAAGACAGAGATACAGAAGGAGAGGAGAAGGAGAGAAGACATAGAGAGAAGGAGAGGAGAGAAGATAGCGGGAGAGAGGAAGAGAGGAGGAGGAGGAGGAGAGAGACAGAAGGGGAGAAGACGGAGAGGAGAGAAGACGGAGAGAGAAAGAGAGGAGAGAGGAGGAGAAAATAGAGAGGAGAGAGAAGAAAGAGAGAGAAGGAGACAGGAGATGAAGAAGAAAGAGAGGTGAGAGAACAAAGAGAGGAGAGAGAAGAAAGAGAGACAGAAGGGGAGAAGACGGAGAGACAGAAGGAGAAGAGAGAAGGAGAGAAGAAAGAGAGAGAAGGAGAGGAGAAGAAAAGACAGAGAGAGGAGAGGATAGAAGATAGCGAGAGGAGAGAGGAGTAGAGAGAAGAAAGAGAGACAGAAGGAAAGAAGACAGAGAGAAGACGGAGAGACTGAAGGAGAGGAGAAAGAGAGAAGGAGAGAAGACAGAGAGAGAAGGAGAGAAGGAGAGGAGAGAAGACAGAGAGAGAAGGAGAGGAGACAGAGAGAGAAGGAGAGGAGACAGAGAGAGAAGGAGAGAAGGAGAGGAGAGAAGACAGAGAGAGAAGGAGAGGAGACAGAGAGAGAAGGAGAGGAGACAGAGAGAGAGAAGGAGAGGAGAGAAAGAGAGGAGAGGAGACAGAGAGAGAAGGAGGACACAGAGAGAGAAGGAGAGGAGAGAAAGAGAGGAGAGGAGACAGAGAGAGAAGGAGGAGACAGAGAGAGAAGGAGAGGAGACAGAGAGAGAAGGAGAGGAGAGAAAGAGAGGAAAGGAGACAGAGAGAGAAGGAGGAGACAGAGAGAGAAGGGGAAGGAGAGGAGAAAAAGAGAGGAGAGGAGACAGAGAGAGAAGGAGAGGAGACAGAGAGAGAAGGAGAGGGGAGAAGAAAGTGGGAGAAGAGGAGAGGAAGAAAGAGAGGGGAAAGAGGAGATAGAAGAAAGAAGGGGAGACAGAATGAGGAAAGAATGGGAAAAGGCTAAATTAAAGCTACAACTGACATAAATGTTGAACCGTTTAAATAGTGGAATGAAGTCAACCTAACGACACACGATTGACTCAAATTGGGGAAATGACGAGAGAGAGAAGTGAGATGAAGAGATGGAGGGTGAAGAGATGCGGAGAGCGAGAGAGAAAGGAGGAGAGATAAGATGGAGGTGTGCATGGATTAAGGGAAAGGGGTTAGCGACATGCCAGAGCCGGGCTGGAGGTAATCGTGTCTGACAGGTGTTCCCTCTGAGCCGGGACGCCGTATGAGCGGCTGACCTGCTGACCTGGGCCCAAGCGCGAAACGACACGCCAACGGTCACTGCGTTTACGTGCGCTGCCCAGAATGCCGAATGTCTGAACACATATGCCAGACGTCTGATCGCCTTGTGTTCTTTCAGAGGAACCTGATTACGTTATAGAAAACAACCAGACAATCGACATTTTAGATCAGCGATGACACACATTTTTGTCCCTCCGTCGTCAGCTTGTGTTCTTTTATTCATGGGTTTCAGTCGCGTGACATATTTGTTGTCGCCGCCATTTCAGACAGAAGTTCGGGCCTTGGATCCTCGTCCACAAGTCCTTAAAGTTTTCAAGAGCACGGACTTTGTGTCTGATCCTAAAGTATAGCACCCGGACAGTTGGAAATGAGGCTCATTGAAACTGTCTGCAAGTAAGCTAACGTTTATTAGCATAGCCACGCAGTAATGTGTAAACTAGCATTAGCTGCTAAATACCTGAAACAAACAGCTCAGTCTGGAGTGATTTCTGTAAGTCCACTAGTTCCTCCTGACCACGGTCATAAATTTCTGTTTTTGGGGATGTTACAGAAGAGAAAGAATCCTTTGTTTTGAGACTTTTCGTTGGCATGGCCCACAGTGAACATGCGACTTTTGTCCTCAAGATGGCAGTAGCAACGAGTGAAACCCGTGAGTTCTTCCCATTCATGAATAGATGTCGTCAGCTTGTGAGGGAACGGCCAACAGAAGGTTTGATCTCCTCCGTAGGTTAAAAATAAAACATTTATTTTTATGTAGAAGATCTGAACTTAGATACGATTGCATAAAGAGGAACAAAGTGGTAAAGCCTGTCATCATAACACATTTGTTATGTTGATAATATTGAAATTACTTTATTCTACTGGATAATAATCTATAATGAGTCATAAAATCTATTCAACCTTCCACAGCTAGCAGCAAAAAAGTTCAGCTTTGTCCGAATTTTTTGGGCGTCGGACGTTCTGCCACTTTGGTCACTTGGGCCGCTCTGGACGTGCGTTCAAGGCGACCGACGCTCAAACGCCCCAGACAAGCCACACCCAACGCTCAACACGCAGGATTCACGCTGCAAAAACGCTGGATGCCCTGGATGCGCGTCCACATAGACTTTGAATGTAAACTGGACACTTGCAGCGGTGTGAACAAACAACACGCTGTGGAAATGCGCAGCTGTGTTATATGTAGTATATTTCTTTACATTTGTGGATCATTTGTTTTTTACAGAACTATTTATGTTGATATGTAATTGGGATGGCCTGATTTAAAAATAAAAATGATAGTAATGTATGTTCTAAGGCCTCTGGGCCGAAGGTACACAACTACTGTAACAATATTTTGGAATCTCAAAAAAAATCCCTAACACTGTTTCAATAAATTGAGTTTATACAAAAAAATAACTACCGACAGATTCGATTTTGGTGAGAAATATAAAGTGCTTTACCAACATTACTTTTCAAAATTGCCCATCCATAACTGAAAGAGAATTAAACTAGGACTAGACCAGTATAAATCAGGTCTGAACCAGGACTAACACAGAATCAAACCAGGACTAAACCCAAGACAAACCAGGTCTAATGTTAACCTGGGCCTTATGTTGATTAGCCCTTTTCTATAGGATATATTGTTGAATTAAATACCTACTGATTGATGTTGTGTGAGAGTGTTTGGATCAGAGAATGGACATTGTGAATAGTTCTTAAAGCTGGTGCATCTGCATGACATCGTTTATTTGGGTGAATCAGGAACTGCAGATGGAAACTAGATTTCTAGCTCTAATCTGGGGCAGAACATCTCTGTTTTTATGACCCTAACGTCTCTGTGCATTGTCCCTTCAAATGAAAACTCAACTAAATCAACATTTGAATTCTGGACTGGTTAATATATGAAAATGTCCAGGCAGAAAGAATACACATCATCATAAACATTGTCCATAAGCCAATCACATGGTCCGGTGTACTTGACATGTGTGCTTCTGCGGCGTAAATTTAATTACTTGACGACACGTGTTTTATAACTGTAACCGTTCTCTGGTTTTGTTGCTTTTTGTGTGTGTTTGGTGTATAATAATAATAAATAATACATGAATAAATAATAATACTACCAATACAAATCAAACGGAACACAAGATCTCCAGAGCTCTACATTTGACAACACAAATCTGTAAATTTTGGAAACAGGTGTTTTCTGAGACTCTCACATGGGTCAGATGAACTTGTAAACAGGAGAAATGAAAGTGATGAAGCTAAATACAACTCCAGGTTTGTGTTTGATGAGAGAACAATGTTATAAAGCGTAACAAAAGTTCAAAAGTCATTTTTGTATAATTTATCCTTTCACTGATCTCTTCTTTTTTCCACATTTTTCTCTCCCCTTGCCCACCCTTTACCTCTCTCTCTCTGTCTGTCTGTCTGTCTCTCTCTCTCTCTCTCTCTCTCTCTTTCTTTCTCTCTTTCTCTCCGTGTGTCACAGTGTGAACAGGTGACTCACAGAGAACCAGCTCATCTCTGATCACTTTCAAGTACAAACTGTGACTCGTTTTGCTCGACATCACGACACAAAGACAAAATAAACACGACTCTGCCCGTTCAGGACACACGTAATTTTCACTGACATTTAGGAAAAATCATTTGGACCTCTTCGAGAGTCATGTAAAGTCAACGCAAACGACTTGGTCATGCTAAAAGTTTGTGAACTAGTGAAAAATTCCTAAAAGGTTTACATTTTTTACATCTGGCTTTCTGAAATAGTTTTGAGTTGGGAAAGTTACACAGTTGTGGGTTTGTCACCAGATGTCCTTCATCTCTATGGAGATGTCGTCACTTTGCCTGCAGTATTCCACAGTATAGCTTTAAACTGATCTTTCACAGTCACAGTTTATATTGGTGGGGAAACTCACCCATACACAGGGAGAGTGCCAGCTGATTTTTTCAAATTGTAAAGTATTGTAAATTGTAAGTGACAAGTTCTACTTTTGGTTATTCGGCCTAATTTAGCAGGGCTACATTTGGCCCCCGGGCCATAGTTTGGACACCTGCTCTATGGGGTTGTTAAATGAGGATGTCATCACACTTACTATTAATTAGAGTTTTGAATAAAGAACATGCAGGGAAGTCTGTTCTTCTCTAGAGATCATGTTTAACATAAATTATTGTTATAAATATATAATTATTTTTTTGCCCCCTTCAATATGTGTCCCTTAAAAAATACCCACTGTGATTGTTCAGTGTTCGGCCCCTAGTTTGTCCTGAAGTCGTCAGGAGGCTCAGACAAACTGTTTCTGCTTAACATTTGGACCGTGATTTCATAACAAGACATTGGAATACAAGCAGTAGCTCATTTGCCTGACGTGTTGGAGCGGCAGGACTTCGCCTTTGTCTCATGTTGTGATATTATTACAACGGTTCAACACCATCACAGAAAAAGAGAAGAAAAACACATCACACATGCACTCAGACAAAAGGGGTAATAACAAGTAGAAAACAAACAAACAAACAAACAAACTAAATATCACAGATCAAAAACACAAAGGAACACAACATAAACGCAGTGATAAAACCTCAAACTAAACTAACACAGAATCCAACCAGAGGAAAGTGCAATTAGATTCTGACCTGTTCCCAGTCTGAACTTTCAGTCTGTTGCATCCTTCCGTTGTCACATTCCCCAGAGAGGATATTTTATCCCACCTCTTTTTTTCATGCAATTCCGACAGTTTCTCGTCATCACTATTGCATACTGGCTTGATGCCACCTCCAGCCACACTTTTATCCTAGCTCCTGCTATTCATGCTCCCTCATCTTAACCTGTCCGCCTTGCATTCTCACACATGCTCACATCGTCTTCGGGCTTTGCTATATTCAATGCCTGCGCTGCTCATGTTAGTGTCAGGGAATTAGATATACACCAATGCTATTCCTTAACACACAGAGAACACAATTCAACTTAGAATATGAAACGACACAGAATTATCAGACATTTGTGCGGCATGCATGGGAGAAACCGCCGGGTCGCCCGGCTGTTGTAAGCAGCCTGGCAACCCTCCTTCGTCTCACGACGTTTTTTCTCACGCAGGTTGGTTTTATTAGATATTATGGAATAGGCGGGTCACATTTCTCATTGGTCAGCTTCACATCAAGGCACTTGTCTTTTACAACAGCTGGAATTTTTCCTTAGAGATAAAGAGTCTTGGGTAAACATTACCCAAACTCCCCTGGGGTGTTACTCCCCTGGGGCAAACATTCTTTGGCCCATCTTTACGACACCTTCACAAATGCAGTTTGTCACATGCTGTTTTTCTCTTAGACTAATGATGCAGATAATATACTATTATGCAGATAAAATACATCACAGAAATCTAATCATATATTTACATTTTATCACAGTTAGACATTTTCTTTCTTTCACCCCTCATCATTACTATTACACCGACTCACATTAGCTACTCCGACTAGGCATCGCTTCTCTGATCCTCGGCCGCCGGCAGCCAGGCTTGTGGCAGCCTGGCTGCCACAAGCCTTACTTCTCTAAATGCACCTTTCCAGTTGGCTGCCAACCGCACTTAAAAGTAACTCAACAACAACATCATCCTCATTCCTACTTTATCCCACTCAAGCCCTCGTCCACATCCTCACCAGGGTCGCAGCCCGGGAGCTGTCGCTGGGCACCGGGATTCTGTCTCTCTCCAGAGCAGTCACCAGGCACCTGGATGCTCTCTCAATCCCTCAACCCGCTGCTCTCCTTCCTCAATCCTTTCTACCTTACATGTCTTTGCAGCTAGTGTTCTACCTTTTTCCACCCCTCCGTCGTCATTTCCAGAGGCACAGACGTACATCTCATCTTTTTATCATTACTGCGCATTACTGTAAACCTTTACAATCTCAATCATTCTTCCTCTAGCTGCCAATTCAATAGCTCTGGCGATCGAATGTCCTGTTTCTTTCTCAGAGGAAACATCTCTCAGCCTGCACCTCAATCCATTGTGCATAATTTGACGCGTCAAAGACCACTGCACTCCTGCCCCTTCCTACTCATTTCAGCTGCTATATGCACTAGAGACATCAAGTGCTGACTCTTCTCTACCAGGCATTCACGTCATCCTACAGGGCAAGCCTTTCTTGATTTCAGACCAAGAATTAGCTTCTCGTCCTTATGATAAGTAACTTTAGTGCACCTATCAAGTTAACGCACAGAAGTAGCAGACTCCAGCATTTAAATTACTTTCATGCGACCATCGAACTCCTTACTGACATGATTCCGTCACTCGTTTCAAGGCTTTCAAGGGAAGGCAGCTCACGTCTGTCTACTCTAACAGGTCCATCTTAAATCAGACTACCCTCTCATCTATCTTTCAACCCATTCATTCTCAATCTCATTCAGCTCTCCATTAAGTTCCCTCATTCATCGCTCATGGTGACTTCATTACTATCTGCAGTTTGTCAACTCCTATTTCCATGCAAGTATTCCGCTCTCCTCAGCCTTTCTCTCTACTACGGGGCAAAGCGACTCCACCACGTAATCCACTGTTTTAACGTTTGTTCGTCCGAACCTCATCCCCGTCACTCTCCTACCTTAGTCATACCCATGCACTTCCATCGGCTACACATGAACGCATTGTCTTTATTGCCACCTATTTGACTTTGAACTATATCACTGCACTTACCTGTTCTCCGTATCTTACAAATTCATCGTTTAAACTCTTTCAAAACTCTATTCAACTGCACCGGTATTAATCTTCTTCTCCAGTAATGGGCAGACGGCTTTTAGATTCTATCCAGCTACTCTTCAGAGAGTCCTTAACTATTCAGTGTTTCTTCTCTTGTGCCACTCAGTTAACATTTCCATTTTCAGCCAGGCTATTCGATAATCTTTGCTCATTTTAAATCATCTTTGGTGGTTCTAAATCGGCTTGGCTGATTACCCGAGATGAACCCCCCATACTGAGTCTTTACCCAGCCAACTCTCATCGATCCATCATCAACCCATCATCAACCCATTAACATTATTATCAATAAACATTCTCTCAAATTCCAATGTTGTGGCATTGTCTTGCTTGTGAGCTGACCACTGCAAAGGAGAAAACCACGTTATGGATTTCCAAAAATGAAATGAACAGAGGAACACAAGTACAAATGATGGATACGAGAGGCTATTGAAATCAGGAAGTGAGGCGGACAATCAACAGAGACGAAGGGGCATTTACGAGACACATCAAAATATATTTCAATATTTCAAAGTTTTTGGATGGTCCATAGAGCCTGTAATCATCATGTTCTTGTTTTTGGGGGGGATCTCTTACATAAATATCCTGGCCTAGCTTTAATTTGTCGTGTGTTACTCCTGCGTTCAGTTTGAAGGGCACTTTTTATCAGCTGCGTCACATCTCTTCTGCTTATCTCCAGATGCAGCGACGCTCTTGAACTTTCCTGCTTTTAACATACGATCGCGCATTGACAAATTACCTGCACTCACAAGGTTGTTTTTTCTTCTATTTCACTTAAAACCGGTGTTAAAAGTTGATTTTGCAGAGTAACAAAATGCATGTCTACAATGCCCTTAAAATCTGAATTTAATCGTCCTCTCAGTCGTTTCACCTTTTTCACTCAGGAATTCAGCAGGAATTTAGGTTTAGCAGGTTTAGAAATGTAGAACTCATCAATTCATAGTGAATTTATGCTGCTTAAAAGTACAAGTTCTCTGTATTTTGAATACATCCCCTCTGGAAACACTGGTTCAGTCATGATTGCAGCTCCTTTTGTGAACCAGTAACTGCCCAGGCTACTTCACCTCCCTTTTGTTTAAATATGCAGGAGTTTTCAGTGTTTCATTTGTTGCTTCAGAGTGCTATGTAAATACAGTGGATTGTTGTCTGATTGTATTGCAAATTCATTCAACTTGTAGATTCTGAGTATCAGTTTCAGCCAAATAAAATCACAATCAAGTTTTGTTTTGTTTTTTTAATATAGAAAAAGAAAATAAGAAAATTGTGCCTATAAATACGTTTCCAAATTAAGAAACAATTTAAGAAAGACAAAGTAAACTAACTGGTTAACTTAAACTTGTAGTAGAGAGTAAATGTGCTAAGTTTGTAAAAGGTTCTATACAAAGAGGCTTCCATCCATCCATTTTCTACCGCTTGTTCCCTTTTGGGGTCGCGGGTGACTGGAGCCTATCCCAGTGACTTCGGGCCTTAGGCGGGGTACATCCTGGACAGTGGCCAACTTGTCGCAGACAAAGAGGCTTATTATATAATATTATATTGCAAACTCATTGATGATTAATTAAATTCAAATGGGGGTAAAAATAAAAAAGATAAATACAGTTGCAAATTAAGAAACATACTAAATCCTGTATTAAGCCATTCTAGAAACATTCACTAACACATTTATATTTTATGAGCCTTTTTCAAGTTTTAATAAATAAGTACTTGATTTGAAACCAACATATTTCCTTAGCACATTCAAAACTGTATAAACCCTGTAAATTATACATTCACTTAATCATGAACTATGCCCACTGTGTCCCGCAGAGAAAGAGAATGGGTTTAGTTCTTCACAAACTCTGATAAGTTGCTTTGAAGAATGTTCCCCAGCAGAGAGAAAGAGGGAGGGAGAGAGGGAGGAGGTAGAGAGGGAGAGAGGCAGAGGGAGGAGGTAGAAACATCTTGTCCGCACACAGTAATCCACTAATGATTATTTATGAGTTGTGCAGCCAGGGCGGACCGTGTGACTTGCGCCTCTTAAACTTTGTATCCGTTTGGCTGGAGATTAGATGCTGCTGCCTGAGCGGTCCCTCCCACTCCTGCTCCCCGCCTCTATATAGGCGCTGCACTCTGCACAGACAAGCCACTGAGGAGCTGAGCGCACACCGGCTCTCACCCAAACAACCACAACACCACAAACTCACCTCAAAAGTGCCAGCTGCGCCCGGGACAAGCCACACACACACTCACACACAAAAAAACAAACATGGAGGACTACACTTTACCATTCTTCATCTACCTGTGCGTCCTCACCGTCTTCCTAGGGGGCGCCGTGAAGAAGATTTTGGCCTCACAGCTGAGCGCGGCGTCCACCTTCATGGCGTGGTTGGGTGCGACTGTTTTGGTGGAGCGGTTGTGGGCGTTTTGTCTGCCCGCCGCGCTGCTCCTGGCGGCGGTCGGACTCGTCTGGTGGGTGCGTCGCAACGTGGTCAGGGCGGAGCCGGTGCAACTGCTGACGGCCAGCGGGAAGGCGGTCTTCATCACAGGTAAGCGGGGGTCAGGTGTGCGCAGTGCATGTTAGAGATATGTTTTAAACGGTATATCTTTATTTGTTTGAAATTGGGCAGTGTATTTTGAAACTAAAAAGAGTTTGAAATGTGAAACAATTTTTGCAGATTTTTCTACCTGTGAGTTTCATGGTATTTTAGGATTAGGATGGAAATTTTGTCTCGGTTCAGACCTAGTTTAGACCTGGTTTATTATCATTTTTTCTCATTGGATCTTGTGCCTTGGGTGTTTGACTGGGAGACGTGAAGAAGTTTGTTCATAAATTGTTCAACTATTCAATCAGCTGGCATAAAGAATGAGACACATTAGTAACTATGATGAGTCACAGAAGTTATCTACAGCTCAATGTTATAGTGTAAGGAAAAAAGGGAGCACCATCATGCACCCATATATATCTTCCCATATACAATGTATTAAACATCATAGTAAGAAAGTATAACATTGTAATTACTCCTTGCAATGTCTTGTTTCTGGAGTGGTCCAAAAGTTGATGAAAAGGTTGACTTGTCTTCTGCCCTTTGCACTATTTTAAAGGAATGTCGCCCCATGCAGTTAAGTCACTATAAATGTGACTTTATCGCAGGTTGAACTTAAAATGATAAAACACTGGATTTCAATGCATGTATTGTTAAGTAATGTGGCTACAATATCTTAATGAGCTCTTTTATTCTTCTGATAAGCACCAAGACAATCTGACATTCAGGTTATAGTAAAGCTGAAATGTTCTTGTGTTACAAAAATAAATCATACATGTGGGAGTTCCTTTTTGAAACGCTGAACTGACAGATTAATTATTCTTGAGAAATAACTGCTTGCATAAAGTTGGCAAAAAGCCATATGAACACGAGTTTAGTTTTGCTTTATTCATTCATTATTTTTAATGTATTCAAATTGTAATGTTTTTTTTTTTTTTTTAAACTCTTTTAACATATTTCATTTTATTTTAGTTATTTACTTTCAGTTTTCATCTTAAAGGTGCACTATGCGACTGTCTGCTTCGTGCTGGAATTTATTTTCTATTGTCTGGAATGTTGCACTTAGACGTTTCTACTTCCACTGAGACAAGTAGGTGACGTTCCGAGCCGAGTTATGGGTCAGATCTGTGGAGGGGTGACCCGGCTCGCAGGAAGAATGCATGTTTTTGCTATTTTACTTGCGTGTAATTGACTAAATGCAAGCTGGATGAGTTCAGCACCAAACTGTGGAACATTCAGGGCAAAGCAAATGCCTCTCCAGTAGGTGGCAAACCCCCACCAAAAAACATAGACAGAACACCATTCATTTTGATGACATTTGCTAATATATATCCTACGTCCTACATCTTTCTAATTGTGTCAATGGAATCACAATTTCATCTTCATATTGCAACTTTTAAGCATTAAAAATATAATTAGAATAGATGAAAATGGCTGAAAACTTGCACTTTTCCTTGCCGAATCCCTTCTTTGTGCCGTTTGTTGTTTTTGGACGCATTTCTCTGTGGCTTGTAATCGTCATGCACAATACTTTACCTCAATCACATCTCCATCACATATAAGTAAGTCAGTACATTTTCTCGCCAAATTCTTTCAGATAAGCACCATAATCTGCTTCGGCTAATTCTCAGTAAAGTAGGTTTTAGGAGGCCTGAGCAACAATTATGAGAAAATAAGTAATGGTAATCTTCAGTGTGACTTTTAAGATGCCGCAGAGGCCAAGACGTACTGTTCCCAACACCACACAGAGCCTCTGCAGTCTCTGGGAAACCTGATAGTCCAGACGAGCCCGGCAGGAGACGAGGCTCTGGGTTTGGAGGTTATGCTCCACTTCAGGCGCCGTATTCACAAGTTTGTACCGCTTAATGTTATCAGAGCCGCCCTGAAATCAATCTACTCCAACAGGACAATATTGAACTGTTTAAATTGTACACGGTAAACTATTGAACCAAAGGGAAAAGCAGGACTACGTGGCATCTGTCAGCCGTGGTGGAGAGTATCAGTGCACTTCACTTAAAGGAGACATACAAGGCGTTCAAAGTATTTCAGAGTATTGTACTATAACATAGGTAGATCATTATTTTCAATTAGTTTAATTGTAAACCAGAATATGGAGCTAAAACAGCAAAGACGTTTGACTTCCTGTTGAAAACTGAAGAATTGATTAGCTCCGCCTCTTCATAGTGAGATAAGCTGATTGATATTTATGTGTTTGTGTGTTGTTGTTTTTTTAAGTGGCTACATATCATTATAGAACCTACATGTGACACATTTTTTCAAATAATCCAAACTAAGTACAGGGATGTGGGCGGGGACAGGGGTAAATCGGAATTTTCTGAGCCTTTGAGCCTCAGTTGCAGAACAATACAGGATTAACTGAAACAATCAATGAAAATACAACATTGTGTACACTAATGATGAGGATGTAACATGTATATAACATGTATGTAACAACATGATGTAACAAGATTTAAAGCTTATGAAGTTTGCATAATGTGTCCCCTTTAAGTACATTTGAGACCAAGTATCTCTACTTTCTACATGCTTTTTTTGAACCGTACTGAGTGCTTTTCATTTAGTTTGAGGGGTTAATTTGTAGCCCAATCACAGTGACTGTTCAATTCTTGTGAGCAAATAAAAATACTGTATAGAGTAAATATACAAAAAACAATATCTAATAGTTCTCAAAATATGTGTGAAATACTATTTGTGACGTAGGACTTTCAACTCAAAAAGTATATTTTTAATTGGTTATTTTTAATAAATAAATACATTGACCTAAAACCTTAGCACGTAACGTTTTAGGCAAAAAAAAAATGAATACATTTATTTCCATTGGCTATAATATTCCACAGTTTGGCAGGAAACCTATCAGTCGGCATGGAGTCTATTCTGAAATGTGGTTTAAACTTTATATCTGAAGATGGAGAGGCTGAAGAGGGCGATGTTTCTCCTGCTGTGGTGGAGTGTTGGTCCAATGTGGGTCAGACAGTGACACTTGTTTTGTCCTGGCTCCAGTTGCTCCTTAAACTGATGCGCTCTGGTTAATGGGATGAACTCAGATTAATGCTGATGTCCCAGCTGCTGGAAACATGCACAGATGCTTTTGATACAGCTATTTAAATCCAGACAGTTTAATCTGATCTAAAAGGCCAGTCGCTTTAATCCATCTTTAATTTAATGTGGCTAATTAATCTGATGGGCTTTGTTGTCGCCTTCTGTCTCAGATCCAGAGTGCTTTAATCCCTCGTCTGGTAAAGCGATTCCGTCTTGCTCTTGAAAGTATGAATGAAATACTGCCGTCCCTCTGCGAGCCCCATATCAGTTTGTGTCGGTGGGATTGTAAAGCGATCTCCTCTGCTTGTTTTACGGCCGACCTCCCGTAGACTTTGAGCAGAGGTGTGGTCCGCGCTCCCTGCAGCGACGCGTTTGATCCAGGGGAAGCTAATGTCGGCTGCACAATTAAGTGAGGCAGCAGATGCAGCGCAGCGTCAACCGTGGACTGCACTGGATGGAGTCTGTACTAACGGCAAATGACGATGTGAGATTTTGAGCTGTTTTTGACTTAAAGTGCATATGACATGACTTCTTGTACATATAAATCATAGCTTTACATCAATCGAGTAGGTATTTGTGGAGAAAACGCTTAAAAATCTGTAGAAAATGACAGGAAATTACATCACACTAGGAAACTCATCCCAGTCAAAGTTTATGCAGAATTTACACAAAGAAACATCTTGCGCGACTCTCTTTACGTTAATTCAACAAAATAAAGGTGCTTTCATATATTTGTATTCAACACATTTTTTAAAAAGTGACATTCGATGAGTTTTTGCCCAGTGGTTGCTGGGTAATTTCCTAGTGTGATGTCATCAAGTACAAACAGGAAGTGAAATTATAAACCTAAAAAATGTGCTATTCTGTGATAATAATTAATATTTTTATTGTAACTGCATTTTAGTTCAATGACTCTTACAACCTGTAGGGAGCACTTTAAGAATAGACATAGACTGTTTTTTAAAGGTCTCATTTATAAAGTAAGTATAAAAATGTTACACAAAAGACACCTTGAGATGGATATGAACTGTCCGGTCCAAATACGCTGGACATTGCACAGAGGTGTTTTCAGAGATTAGGAAGACATAAGCAATTCTGAGACAGTTTGTGGAAGTTTGTGTTTTGTTTTGGAAGAAGTAAAGTTTTATAAATGACCTGTCACTTCTGACCTGTAAGTTCAATGCCATACTGAGGAATATTCAGGCAAACCATGGCGACCCTTCCACCAGAAAAGGCATTTTATGTGTCAGATTTGACAGAATTGCACATATTTTGGATATATAAATCTGAAAAATCTATGTACTAAGGTTTAAATGTATTCCTTCATTTTAATGGCATACAATAAATGTACAAAGGGAATTGTGGATATCTTTTTCCCCCTTTTTTTTTGGTAAACTAGACCAACTGAAAATTGGCGTAAAATGTAATACTTCTTAATCATATTTCTCGTGTATGTTTACAAGCATTTTCAAGTGTCTTTGGATCCAGGACGTATCCACCAGTTTTCTACATTGTACAACAAAGTACTTTTATATGAACTGCACTCACATGTGCCCTTTGAGTGGCTGTATATCAAGAGGCAATTTGATGAGTCACATTATTGCACGTGCTCCAAAAGGAATCTCACTCACGTGTTTCACATAAAATCTAATTGTTTCATAAGAGTTTGTCACATTAACATTTCTACAGTTGTGGTGAGACATACTCAATTTGAATCAAACCTGTTTTCAAGAGGAAATTGTCTGATACTGCGAGTAATATTTCACTCATCATTTTTCTTCATTATTCCTTTTTTGGAAAAATTCAGCACATTTTAATGTTTTAATTTTTTTAAACTTAATTTCATAATCCTATATCTGATTTTAAGTGACATTGGCGTCAGCTTTGAAATAATCTCAGTCTACTGTCTATCCACATCTTCAACAGCTTTGCTCCACCTCATATTTGCCAAAAACAAACTTTTAAATCTGATATTCCTCTTTGCAGAGCTTGTTAACACTTAAAATAAGAGTAAATCAGGCAACAGAGGCTACAATTAAAGCGTCTCTGCTTCACAAAGTGTTTGAGCATTAGTTTGTATTCCAAAGGGTTTAGGAACAGCTTTAGTTTTAATAAAGGTCATTTTAGGCAGGTGTTCTAAAGAAAATCAGCCCTATGAGGGATTTTAAAATTATACAAATTTTATGTATGTTTCACACATTCTGCTTGTCCCAAAGTCGACAAAGCTTGAGTCCACATCATGTCAAACGCTGACTTGACTCAAACTAGGGCAGGGTCTCAGCCGGGCTAATGCTAAACTAACACCGCAGGAGGTCACAGTAACGGAGCAGAGGCTTAAGCCGTGGATTGGCCGAGCAGCGGGTCGTTTGCTCCCATGGCAACGCGTCTCAAATCCCCCAGGTGCAACACGATAAACTTGACCTTTATCACGTGGCCCACCGGGAGTGCTTACGTTAGCTGCTATTTTCAAACACGGCAGAACAGATTCAAATATGACTGAAAGTAATCGTGCGTTTGTTTGATTCCTCTGTAGTATTTTTACCACAAAGCTCGTGTAGTGAACCTGAATTTAACAGATTTATGGTCGACACAGATGCACAACACACTACACGACACAGAAGCACAACACACTACACGACACAGACGCACAACACACTACACGACACAGAAGCACAACACACTACACGACACAGACGCACAACACACTACATGACACAGATGCACAACACACTACACGACACAGACGCACAACACACTACATGACACAGATGCACAACACACTACACGACACAGAAGCACAACACACTACACGACACAGACGCACAACACACTACATGACACAGATGCACAACACACTACACGACACAGACGCACAACACACTACATGACAGAGATGCACAACACACTACACGACACAGAAGCACAACACACTACACGACACAGACGCACAACACACTACATGACACAGATGCACAACACACTACACGACACAGACGCACAACACACTACACGACACAGATGCACAACACACTACACGACACAGACGCACAACACACTACATGACACAGATGCACAACACACTACACGACACAGACGCACAACACACTACACGACACAGACGCACAACACACTACACGACACAGACGCACAACACACTACACGACACAGACGCACAACACACTACACGACACAGAAGCACAACACACTACATGACACAGACGCACAACACACTACACGACACAGATGCACAACACACTACATGACACAGACGCACAACACACTACATGACACAGACGCACAACACACTACATGACACAGACGCACAACACACTACACGACACAGATGCAAAACACACTACACGACACAGATGCACAACACACTACACGACACGGACGCACAACACACAACACAGCTCCACAACACACTACACGACACAGACGCACAACACACGACACAGACGCACAACACACGACACAGACGCACAACACACTACACGACAGACGCACAACACACTACACGACACAGACGCACAACACACTACACAACACAGACACACGACACAGACACACAACACACTACACGACACAGACGCACAACACACTACATGACACAGATGCACAACACACTACACGACACAGAAGCACAACACACTACACGACACAGACGCACAACACACTACATGACACAGATGCACAACACACTACACGACACAGACGCACAACACACTACACGACACAGATGCACAACACACTACACGACACAGACGCACAACACACTACATGACACAGATGCACAACACACTACACGACACAGACGCACAACACACTACACGACACAGACGCACAACACACTACACGACACAGACGCACAACACACTACACGACACAGACGCACAACACACTACACGACACAGAAGCACAACACACTACATGACACAGACGCACAACACACTACACGACACAGACGCACAACACACTACATGACACAGATGCACAACACACTACACGACACAGACGCACAACACACTACACGACACAGATGCACAACACACTACACGACACAGACGCACAACACACTACATGACACAGATGCACAACACACTACACGACACTGACGCACAACACACTACACGACACAGACGCACAACACACTACACGACACAGACGCACAACACACTACACGACACAGACGCACAACACACTACACGACACAGAAGCACAACACACTACATGACACAGACGCACAACACACTACACGACACAGATGCACAACACACTACATGACACAGACGCACAACACACTACATGACACAGACGCACAACACACTACATGACACAGACGCACAACACACTACACGACACAGATGCAAAACACACTACACGACACAGATGCACAACACACTACACGACACGGACGCACAACACACAACACAGCTCCACAACACACTACACGACACAGACGCACAACACACGACACAGACGCACAACACACGACACAGACGCACAACACACTACACGACAGATGCACAACACACTACACGACACAGACGCACAACACACTACACAACACAGACACACGACACAGACACACAACACACTACACGACACAGACGCACAACACACTACATGACACAGATGCACAACACACTACACGACACAGAAGCACAACACACTACACGACACAGACGCACAACACACTACATGACACAGATGCACAACACACTACACGACACAGACGCACAACACACTACACGACACAGATGCACAACACACTACACGACACAGACGCACAACACACTACACGACACAGATGCACAACACACTACACGACACAGACGCACAACACACTACACGACACAGACGCACAACACACTACACGACACAGACGCACAACACACTACACGACACAGAAGCACAACACACTACATGACACAGACGCACAACACACTACACGACACAGATGCACAACACACTACATGACACAGACACACAACACACTACATGACACAGACGCACAACACACTACATGACACAGACGCACAACACACTACACGACACAGATGCAAAACACACTACACGACACAGATGCACAACACACTACACGACACGGACGCACAACACACAACACAGCTCCACAACACACTACACGACACAGACGCACAACACACGACACAGACGCACAACACACGACACAGACGCACAACACACTACACGACAGACGCACAACACACTACACGACACAGACGCACAACACACGACACAGACGCACAACACACTACACAACACAGACACACGACACAGACACACAACACACTACACGACACAGACGCACAACACACGACACAGACGCACAACACACTACACGACACAGACGCACAACACACGACACAGACACACAACACACGACACAGACGCACAACACACGACACAGACGCACAACACACGGCACAGACGCACAACACACTACATGACACAGACGCACAACACACTACATGACACAGATGCACAACACACTACACGACACAGATGTACAACACACGACACAGACGCACAACACACGACACAGACGCACAACACACGACACAGACGCACAACACACGACACAGACGCACAACACACGACACAGACGCACAACACACGACACAGACACACAACACACTACACGACACAGACGCACAACACACTACACGACACAGACGCACAACACACGACACGGACGCACAACACACGACACAGACACACAACACACTACACGACACAGACGCACAACACACTACACGACACAGACGCACAACACACGACACAGACGCACAACACACTACACGACACAGACGCACAACACACTACATGACACAGACGCACAACACACGACACAGATGCACAACACACTACACGACACAGACGCACAACACACTACACGACACAGACGCACAACACACGACACAGATGCACAACACACTACACGACACAGACGCACAACACACTACACGACACAGACGCACAACACACTACGCGACACAGACGCACAACACACGACACAGATGCACAACACACGACACAGACGCACAACACACTACACGACACAGACGCACAACACACTACACGACACAGACGCACAACACACTACACGACACAGAAGCACAACACACTACATGACACAGACGCACAACACACTACACGACACAGATGCACAACACACTACATGACACAGACGCACAACACACTACATGACACAGACGCACAACACACTACACGACACAGATGCAAAACACACTACACGACACAGATGCACAACACACTACACGACACAGACGCACAACACACTACACGACACAGAAGCACAACACACTACATGACAGACGCACAACACACTACACGACACAGATGCACAACACACTACATGACACAGACGCACAACACACTACATGACACAGACGCACAACACACTACACGACACAGATGCAAAACACACTACATGACACAGATGCACAACACACTACACGACACAGACGCACAACACACTACACGACACAGATGCACAACACACTACACGACACAGACGCACAACACACTACATGACACAGATGCACAACACACTACACGACACAGATGTACAACACACGACACAGACGCACAACACACGACACAGACGCACAACACACGACACAGACGCACAACACAGACGCACAACACACGACACAGACGCACAACACACTACACGACACAGACGCACAACACACGACACAGACGCACAACACACTACACGACACAGACGCACAACACACGACACAGACGCACAACACACGACACAGACGCACAACACACGACAAAGACGCACAACACACTACACGACACAGACGCACAACACATGACACAGACACACAACACACTACACGACACAGACGCACAACACACTACATGACACAGATGCACAACACACTACACGACACAGAAGCACAACACACTACACGACACAGACGCACAACACACTACATGACACAGATGCACAACACACTACACGACACAGACGCACAACACACTACACGACACAGATGCACAACACACTACACGACACAGACGCACAACACACTACATGACACAGATGCACAACACACTACACGACACAGACGCACAACACACTACACGACACAGACGCACAACACACTACACGACACAGACGCACAACACACTACACGACACAGACGCACAACACACTACACGACACAGAAGCACAACACACTACATGACACAGACGCACAACACACTACACGACACAGACGCACAACACACTACATGACACAGATGCACAACACACTACACGACACAGACGCACAACACACTACACGACACAGATGCACAACACACTACACGACACAGACGCACAACACACTACATGACACAGATGCACAACACACTACACGACACAGACGCACAACACACTACACGACACAGACGCACAACACACTACACGACACAGACGCACAACACACTACACGACACAGACGCACAACACACTACACGACACAGAAGCACAACACACTACATGACACAGACGCACAACACACTACACGACACAGATGCACAACACACTACATGACACAGACGCACAACACACTACATGACACAGACGCACAACACACTACATGACACAGATGCAAAACACACTACACGACACAGATGCACAACACACTACACGACACGGACGCACAACACACAACACAGCTCCACAACACACTACACGACACAGACGCACAACACACGACACAGACGCACAACACACGACACAGACGCACAACACACTACACGACAGATGCACAACACACTACACGACACAGACGCACAACACACTACACAACACAGACACACGACACAGACACACAACACACTACACGACACAGACGCACAACACACTACATGACACAGATGCACAACACACTACACGACACAGAAGCACAACACACTACACGACACAGACGCACAACACACTACATGACACAGATGCACAACACACTACACGACACAGACGCACAACACACTACACGACACAGATGCACAACACACTACACGACACAGACGCACAACACACTACATGACACAGATGCACAACACACTACACGACACAGACGCACAACACACTACACGACACAGACGCACAACACACTACACGACACAGACGCACAACACACTACACGACACAGACGCACAACACACTACACGACACAGAAGCACAACACACTACATGACACAGACGCACAACACACTACACGACACAGATGCACAACACACTACATGACACAGACACACAACACACTACATGACACAGACGCACAACACACTACATGACACAGACGCACAACACACTACACGACACAGATGCAAAACACACTACACGACACAGATGCACAACACACTACACGACACGGACGCACAACACACAACACAGCTCCACAACACACTACACGACACAGACGCACAACACACGACACAGACGCACAACACACGACACAGACGCACAACACACTACACGACAGACGCACAACACACTACACGACACAGACGCACAACACACGACACAGACGCACAACACACTACACAACACAGACACACGACACAGACACACAACACACTACACGACACAGACGCACAACACACGACACAGACGCACAACACACTACACGACACAGACGCACAACACACGACACAGACACACAACACACGACACAGACGCACAACACACGACACAGACGCACAACACACGGCACAGACGCACAACACACTACATGACACAGACGCACAACACACTACATGACACAGATGCACAACACACTACACGACACAGATGTACAACACACGACACAGACGCACAACACACGACACAGACGCACAACACACGACACAGACGCACAACACACGACACAGACGCACAACACACGACACAGACGCACAACACACGACACAGACACACAACACACTACACGACACAGACGCACAACACACTACACGACACAGACGCACAACACACGACACGGACGCACAACACACGACACAGACACACAACACACTACACGACACAGACGCACAACACACTACACGACACAGACGCACAACACACGACACAGACGCACAACACACTACACGACACAGACGCACAACACACTACACGACACAGACGCACAACACACGACACAGACGCACAACACACTACACGACACAGACGCACAACACACTACATGACACAGACGCACAACACACGACACAGATGCACAACACACTACACGACACAGACGCACAACACACTACACGACACAGACGCACAACACACTACGCGACACAGACGCACAACACACGACACAGATGCACAACACACGACACAGACGCACAACACACTACACGACACAGACGCACAACACACTACACGACACAGACGCACAACACACTACACGACACAGAAGCACAACACACTACATGACACAGACGCACAACACACTACACGACACAGATGCACAACACACTACATGACACAGACGCACAACACACTACATGACACAGACGCACAACACACTACACGACACAGATGCAAAACACACTACACGACACAGATGCACAACACACTACACGACACAGACGCACAACACACTACACGACACAGAAGCACAACACACTACATGACACAGACGCACAACACACTACACGACACAGATGCACAACACACTACATGACACAGACGCACAACACACTACATGACACAGACGCACAACACACTACACGACACAGATGCAAAACACACTACATGACACAGATGCACAACACACTACACGACACAGATGTACAACACACGACACAGACGCACAACACACGACACAGACGCACAACACACGACACAGACGCACAACACAGACGCACAACACACGACACAGACGCACAACACACTACACGACACAGACGCACAACACACGACACAGACGCACAACACACTACACGACACAGACGCACAACACACGACACAGACGCACAACACACGACACAGACGCACAACACACGACAAAGACGCACAACACACTACACGACACAGACGCACAACACATGACACAGACACACAACACACTACACGACACAGACGCACAACACACTACACGACACAGACGCACAACACATGACACAGACACACAACACACTACACGACACAGACGCACAACACACTACACGACACAGACGCACAACACATGACACAGACACACAACACACTACACGACACAGATGCACAACACACTACACGACACAGACGCACAACACACTACACGACACAGACGCACAACACATGACACAGACACACAACACACTACACGACACAGATGCACAACACACTACACGACACAGACGCACAACACACTACACGACACAGACGCACAACACATGACACAGACACACAACACACTACACGACACAGATGCACAACACACTACACGACACAGACGCACAACACACTACACGACACAGACGCACAACACACGACACAGACGCACGGAGGAGCCAAAGTTCTACCCAATTTTGAAATTGTCGTGTGAAATTTGACCATAAAATCGCACAGTAAGAGCCCAAGTTTCTCTTTTGAGCTCAGACGAGATCGGACATTTTCACTGTGATTCAATAAGTACAACATCTGTGAGCCCCATCGACAAGTCATTTTCACAGTGATGAGTGACAAACATGTCTGATTTAGACGTTTTTAGACTAAGATTACCTTGGCAAGAGAAAACAGTAGGCCACATGATAATTATGAAATGCGCCATCACAACATCAGAAGCAAGATAAAACTTAAATTAGCAGTTTAAATATATGATAAGAAGAATATTCTAAGAGTATTTTTGATTTCCAGACCAGACTGATTGCACTTTCTGGTCCGGTTGTGCATGACCAATGGCTCCTCCCCTCAATAAACGCCCGGCTTAACACTGCGCACATGTTATGATGTATGATGTGCTGGTTGAACAGCAACTCAGTCAATTTCATAATAAGATTATCTTGTAATTCAAAACACACATTTAATCTCCATTAACATCTTACAGTTAAGTAGCTCTGACTTCTAAACACAGGTTAGATGTACAGTACATACAGTAATAACCTTCTTATGTGTGAGCATTACACAAAGAGCTTTTAACATAAGAAGGCTGAAGTCCTCCAGCCAAGTCTGCTGAGGTTTGAATCACATCAACAAAACTCCAAGGCTTCAAGGAGAAAGTTGAGTGACAAAGTGGTCATATAGTAGGTACATTATATACTATATAATGTGTGTCCTTCTGTGGTCCATTATCTAAGAAAAGGCCTGAACACAACGTTAGTGTCTTGAAATCATGAATCACAGGTTTGTCTATATCAGCTGCGCCTAGAGCTTCAATAGAGACAAAAAATAAAAAAAATATGTGCATTATACAGATATCTATGTAAACATAATGGGTAAAGAAATGGTACAGATATACATCAACAGCCATTAGACAATATTCAATTATTATTATTATTATATTATTATTATTATTATTTATTTTATTATTCATTTATTTTGCTTTATCTGTATTGTAATTGGCCTTTAAACATGCTCAGGACTACCTCAGCTTTTGCATCTCATGTTTTGGAATACTTTTTTTTTTTTAATTTGCCACGCCAGGACCTGACTTCCTAGCTGCAGAGAGAATTACATGGGTGAGATGCTGATCTTTCTTGAATTTATATAATAATAATAATAATATATATATATATATATATATATATATATATATATATATATATATATATATATATATATATTTATTTATTCATTTATTTATTTAAATCCATAGAATCTGATCACTTGTTCATAGACCCTATACAAAGCAATTAAAGCAAATTAAGTAACTTTAGTGATTAAGCTCCCCCTGCAGGTCCCCTGGGAAAATACACTGACAGGGAACAGACTTAAAAGCGCTTGTCTTCGTTTATTTTTCCTTTTTTCCCTTTTTTTCTTGAAATAAGTCAGTATAATCACATACAAAAACATTTGAGCCACAAAGCCAGGGTTTCTCAGTTGAGTTGTCTTCGGGTCGATAATGGCAAATGTTGCAAGGCTGGTTTTTTGGCCATGAAGAAGCAGGGGGCAAAGACGGACACTTCAGACTCCTCAAAAATACATATTGAACCATCACAGGGACTTACAAAGACTTAATGCAGTTAAAATGTTGCTGGTTCGCCTTTTTTTCTCCTTTTCCCGTCCACGTTCTCGTTAAACTGTCCTTTCTTGTTACAACCCTGTGCGTCTGTTCCGACCTGGGACACAAATCCCTAACCCTGGATAGAGACTCCTGGTGGTCCTGTGTAGCGCGAGATCCAAACAGTCTTCATCCCACTCACAGCAGATGATGGCGCTTGTGTAACATTGTTCATGATTACACCAATCCTCTCTTGGTCTGAACTAATCACTGCGGCGCTCTCTGGAAATGCAGTGGGTTATTGAGTTCTTCTTTGAACACGGTGAACCTAAGTTGCGCTGACTAAAAGCCAATGCTCTGACAATCCTTCTCGGGTACAGTATGTTCTTACAGCAAAGATCTTGGGTTTTGTGTATGGCACTGTGGACAAGATTACACACGTGGGACCAAAAAGTGCACTCGTTAACCTTACATGAAAAAGGAAATAGTACGCTTTTGTCTGCTTTAGTATGCTCTTTGACACCCGTGGATCATCATTATTTTATATTTTATATTTTGGACATTTTTGACTCAATAAAACACACGGGACAGCTGACTATGGATCGCTGAGGTTCATGGTAGAAAAGTACAACTGTTGGTCGGATCATTGTAGGGACGGGAACACCGGGACAACACGCACTTTTCGTGGAGGAAAAACAGGAGTCTTCGTTTAGCGTCTCTGACTGAATCAGAACTCACTTTAATGAACGGAACTTCCTGTGCAAGACAGTTTCAGTGTAAGAGCACACATTTATATACACTGCGGATATCATACATTCAGGGCAACACCCCCAATTGCTCTTAACACTGTACATTTTACATATATACAAACGAAAAATGCACCTTTAAACTATTACAGTTTACATTTACATTCCAAAAAGAAAATTTGTAAACCTCTCAATTTTTAGCTTGACAACAGATTTTGTAAAAATATCTGCAACCATGTCTGCTGTAGCACAATACTCTATACAGATTTTCCCGTCATTGAGTGCAGACCTAATGAAGTGGTATTTTATGTCAATATGCTTACACCTCTGACGATTTATGGGATTTTTCGATAATGCTATTGCACCCTGATTATCGCCATACAAAAGAACCGGTGAGTATTCACATTCACTGTCCATTCCTGTCAGTAGTTGTGTAAGATATAAACTCTCCTGAGTGGTGGCTGCCATGGCCATGTACTCCGCCTCACATGTTGACAAAGCTACTGTTGCCTGCTTCCTAGTTTTCCAACATATAACAGGCCCACTTTTAGTCAGGGCAAAACAGTAACCAGTAGTACTTCTTCTGTCAGTAGAATCTGCTGCCCAATCTGCATCACTAAATGCTATAAGGTGCAGATTGTCCTCTGTCTTTTTATAACACAGCTCTTTGTTCAATGTACCTTTTAGATATCTTAGCACATGTTTTGCGGTTATCCAGTGATGATCTTTTGGATCTGATAAATATTGAGAAAGTTTGCTTACAATCCAGCTTAAATCTGGTCGTGTACAAGTCATTAAATATATCAAGCTGCCCACTAGTTCGCAATACTTTGCTGCATCTACTGGCTCACCATCAGCATCAAAGTTGTGTTTTTGTTCACAAGGAGTAGAACGTGGCTTACAGTCTGACATATTAAACCTTTCGAGTATTTTTGAGATATACCTTCTCTGGTTTAGTTTTATCTCTGTGCCTTGAGTACAGTCGATTCCTAAGAAATGTTTAAGCTCACCAAGATCTTTCATCTTAAATTTTTCACTTAACATTTGCTTTACATTTTTGAGTGAACATTCATTGTCAGTAGCAATAATAACATCATCAACCCAAATTATCAAAATAACTCTCTCATTTTCTGTTTGACTGTCGTAAACACAATGATCTATAGGATACAAAACCTCTTTCACATAGATGATCGTGCAACATGTTGTTCCAGTTTCTTCCAGATTGTTTCAAACCATATAAAGATTTGTTAAGTTTGCAAACTAACTTTTCACCCGTGTCTGACTTTACTTCAAATCCTTCTGGTTGCTCCATGTACACCTCACAATCAATTGGCGCATGCAAATAAGCAGTTTTTACGTCCATTTGGTGAAGTTTTAAATTGTTCTGTACTGCCATTTGCATCAGACAGCGTACTGATGTCATGTCCGCAGTTGGAGAAAACGTCTCCTTGTAGTCAATTCCTTGTACTTGACTGTAGCCTTTAGCAACGTACCTGGCTTTAAAAGTCTCAGTATGATCTGCATTGTCTTTTACTGTAAATACTCAACGTCCCCCCACTGCCTTTTTACCTTCTGGCAGTGTGGTCAACGTGTATGTGTTGTTTTCTTTCAGAGATTTCATTTCATCTTTCATGGCATTAGTCCATAACTTTGCCTTTGGGGAGTGTACAGCTTCTTCAAAAGTCTGTGGCACACCATACATCACCCTGTAACAGTAATCAATGTTTATTAAGGTTTGGTCATCTTCTTTGCAAACATAGTATTTCAGAAACATTGGACTTTTCCGGTTTCTTTTAGGGTAACGTGGCTCTTTACTCCCACTTTGTTCTTCCTGTTCTTGTTTTGGAGGTTCACAGTCATTTGTACAGTTCTCGTAACTTTCAATATTAGGCTCCTGTGCCTCACTTTGACTCTCGTCGTTTGTCTCGTCTCTTGCAGTGGGACGCTGAAACAATCCCACTGGTAGATCATAATCATCGTCTTCATCTTTATTTGTCTGGGTATGGCGCTCAACTACACTCTTAGTGAGGAACTTAACCAACCTGTGTTTCAGAACTCGTCCAGTGTCTGGGTAATACACTAGATATGACGGACTGTTTTTGTCATAACCCACAAAAACTCCTTCATTACATCGTGAGTCTAGTTTATTTTTGTCTTGTCGATAACTGTAACAAACTGATCCAAATATTTGCATTTTGGACATGTCTGGCATCTTCCCTGTCAGCATGTAATAAGGGGTCTGTCCTGTACGCTTGCTATAACACCTATTGCGAATCACTGCGGCTGTCATAACAGCATAAGTCCATAGGTTTTTTGGTAAATTACTTTCAAGTAACATGCACCGAACCATCTCAAAAAGCGTTCTCCAATTTCGCTCGGCCGTCCCGTTTTGGTGAATACGGCGCTGAGGTCTCATGTCTTATTGCATTCTTACGGAGTAAAGACTGGAACTGTCTAGAAGTGAATTCTGTTCCATTATCTGACCTCATACGTTTAACTTTCCCATAAGGTGTGATATCTGGAATGAATTTTTCAGTCGCCTCAACAGTGTCACTTTTTGCCTTTAGGAAATAGACAAATGTTGCCCCAGAATAGTCGTCTGTAAATGCCAGCGTGTACTTAAAACCCTCTTTAGCTTCTGGCTCTATTGGTCCTGCCAGGTCGGTGTGGACTAGCTCTAACACGGCCTCTGCTCGTGTGTCAGGCTCTCTGTTTCGAGTTTGAATAAACTTCCCTTTTACACAAACTTCACATTCTGGTCTAGAATTGTTAGCTTTACTCTTGATTTTCATTCCCTCAGTGACATTTTCTAATTTTGTCAAATCTTCATAGTTACAATGTCCAAGGATCTTGTGCCAAGTTTCTATATCATGACATTTGTGACATTCATCATTAACAGCATTCTCATTGTTAACAGTATTTAGATAGTACAACCGTCCATATTCTTTTGTGTCAAACTTTGTACCGTTTTTATGGATTAGCTGGTTACCTCCCTTCTTAAAGGTGATTGCAGCTCCTTTGGCGGTTGCTGCCTGGACTGAGAAGATGTCCTGTGGGCACGTGGGGACGTAGGGATGTAAAGTGCTCCGTCCAGCGTAGCCTTTACTCTGCGTCCCTCGTCGTCTTGCAGGTAGATCTCTGCTACTCCATGATTCAGGGCAACTCCACTTGTCCTCGTCCCGTCAGCCAGCTCCATGAAGTGTCTCTCAGGTGTGAAGGTCTCATCAAAGGTTTTGAAACTTTGGATGTCTGTCACAATGTGTGACGTAGCCCCTGTGTCCACCATGAGGCCCTTTTGTTTCAACACATCACAATTACTTGCTTTAAATACAAAAGTGTGGTTTTCTGCGTCAGCTGCTTGTTTAGCGTTGGTTTTCTTTTGTCGTCTACAGTTACTGTCTTTATGTGTGGGGCTTTTACAGTAACTGCACCACTGCTTCTCATATTGTTCTTTTCGTTCATTTCTGCATTCACGAGCCATATGTCCTTTCTTTCTACAGTTGAAACATGTCACGTCTGAGCTACTTTTTCCTTTTGCCCAGTTATTTGCTTTCATCACATTATCTTCAGAGTTGGTGCTCTTTTCTGTGCATTCATAACTCCTCAATTTTGCCTTGAACTCTCCAAAAGTCATTTCTCTGTCACTTTGAGTCACGTGGATTGAAAAAGGCTTGAATGATTCTTCTGATTCTTATACTCTGGAGCGACATATATGTGATATTATTTGTTATTTTCACACTTGCAACCACATTTCATACTCCAGTGCAACTTATATGTTTTTTTCTTCTCTATTATGCATTTTTTGGCTGGTGCGACTTATAGTCCGAAAAATACGGTAATCATGACTAGTCAACCTTAAAAAATAATTGTAGTTGTGTATTTTTTTTCACTTATAATGTAAATAATTGTAACACTATTCTCAATCTAGAAGAAATAGTTGTTCGTCGCAGCCCTTGAATAAAGAAGCAAAGAGCGGTGTCTTGAGACTAAGATACCTCAAATGCACGGATCACTCTAAATACGTGTAATAATACGTGTAATAATACATTAATAAGTGTGAGCAGAAGGAGAAACAATTATAGTCTATATTGCATAATATATCTCATTTAAACTTTAAATACAACTGCTCAACAAGAATTGAAATGTGCTGAATCTAAATCAAAATGCAGATGTCATCGGATTCTTCTGAGTTGAAATAAGGAGCTGTTTTTTTCCCAGGACACTCCGCACAGCTGCACAAACCTGCGTCCAACTGAAATAGCATTTAACAGCATTACAGTCACTATTACTGGACTCCGCTTTGGCCGGTGTAAACGTTCTGAACCAGCTCGCCTCGCTCTGCCCCATCTGCATCTCCGACCTCACGTCACCCTGTAATAATAGATGCAAGTGTTCCTTTTGAGAAGAGCCGAGCCTGGTGAATTTTAACTGGGAGGTAAGATTCTTCAGCGGTGATGTGTATCATTGCCAAGTTTATATTGTTTCCGAAGCAACTTAAAACAGCTCTAAATAGCTTCTGAAGCTCAAGATCCTGGCTCAGATCTGGTGAAGTGTTCCCCGAGTTCGGCCTTGTGTCTGCTTCCTGCTTTTGTCAGATTGCCTCAGCAGAATGAAGGATAAGCCAAATGCACCTAACTGTAAATTTTAGTTTTTATTGTATCCAAACGTGGAAAACAGAACTCTTTACAGCTCCACATGTGTCGCTCACTCGCCTAATGCATTCCCAGCATCCGAAATATTAACCGCGAGTTTATAAGCACTTCTCGTACGTGTGTTTTCCGTAATGCTAACAAACACTAGCATGCTATCGGCGCACTTTCCGCTTCTCGGCAAGAATTAGAAATGAATTAAAATCACGTCCAGCGCCTTTAACTAAAAATACTTCCTCCATCTGATATTGTTGTAGTCCTTTAGTAGATTAATCGGTCAATGGTGTCTTATTAAGCAATAGCATTGGACCTCTGCTAGCATTTAAAGTCAACTAGTTCAATTTTTCCAATTTTCAAAAACAGTAAACATCAGAAACCCTTTTGCACATGGTTAATATCGCGTGCATTCATTTTAGGCGCATGCACAGTTTTAAATGAGCTTTTTTGCAGATGATAAAGTGAAACTGGGGCTGAACACCCGAGCGCATAAAAATAGGTACCCCCAGCTTTAAGGCTGTACTTTGTGCATCTACGTTCCATTTTTAGTCCGTTTCCAATGTGTTGCCATGGTCCTTTCAAAACTGAGTGACGAATATTTGAATTTTCTCAGTGGATATATTATTTTTCTTACACTCTGCCGCTGAATGAATGGCTGAAGTCCCAGTATTTCATCAGCAGGGTCAGTCTGAAGAGTCCATCTGAACGCATTTGCAGGCCACAGCGACGTAGGTTAGATTTATTTTCTCCGATCACAAAACTGGGATCAGAAGCACAAAAGTCTTTGGCCTTGTCTGCGACGCAGCAGGAGCGGGTGAGACGCAGCCCAGAGAACACACTGCGCTTGTGTTTTATGTTACAGTTTAAGCAAAAGGACAGATGGAAATGTCCAAAATTGAATCGAGAATTTACCTGCATGTAGTAGCTCAGAGGTTAGAGATTTGTCCCACAAATGTAAAGGTTCGATTCCAATTCTGACCAGTTCTCACGTGTTTTTGGGCCTTGTGTGAGCGAGTTGGAGGGGCCCTTTTCTACCGTCAAGGTACTCAAAGCGCTTTACATCAAGGAACCAGTCACCCATTCACTCACACATTCACACCCCAAATGTTCGCAGACACTGGGGGGCAAGTTGGGTTAAGTGTCTTGCCCAAGGACACAACGGCAGTATTCAAATGTGGCAGCTGCAATCGCACCACCAACCTGCGGGCCAGTGGATCTGAAGACAAGCACTCTACCACTGAGCTACTGCCGCCCCCACTCGTGTCAAATCATGTTTATTAAACTGCTATTATCAACTAAATCTAATTTATGGCTTCAAAACCATGAATAATGTAATCTTGCATCATCAAAGCACATCCAGCATTATTTTTATCTAATAACCGTGGGTGCATAAAAAGTCAGTGAATTTGTGAAAGGCAGAAGATTAGACTTTGTTATACAGTATGTTGTACACATTATTATTTGTGTATTTGGTGGGGACAGTGCATGTTGTAGAACATATACAGATATATGTAATATATTATATAAACATGCCGTGTTGTAGATATGGGCTAGTTTCCATTCTGCTTTTAACTGTAGTTGTATTATTCTTCGCCCAGTGCGTATGAAGTTGAACATAAGTCATATGTTTGGGTTCATGACTCGTCCCTTTGAAGTTTATGATTGTGGCGCTCATGCTTTCTGATCATAACAGCACTGTGATCTTCAGGAAACATAAACCATCCTGATAGTGAGTTTGACCCTGCAAAAACTGTAAACTAAAGTGTTTGAATATTCCTGACCTCAATATATCAGATTAATCTCATAATAATAATAAAGATAATGATCTTTCTTTTATCTGACTAACAAGGGTAAAGTATTGAGTGGGACAAGGCTATAAAAGTCGACTCAAACACAATGTAGGTGTGGAAACAAGACTTGAAAGCAATTTTCATCACAGAAAATGCAATACAAATAAAAACCTCACTCCAAACCAACTTGGCGTCACACGATTCCCAATCCACAGTGAACAACATAGTTTAAATAGGTCACATCACATGTTTGTTTTATTTCTTTAACATTTATTTACCCAGGTAAGTCGAATTAGATCTTTTATGAAATTCTAAACTATAACAACGATTATACGAAATGACATCCAGAGAAAACATAAAATCTTTCACACGCGATTGTTGAGGTCGAGGAATGTAGCTTCAAACGTTATCATAAACATTGAACATATGATTCTCCATCTGCTACGACACTTCAGTTAAGGTGATTTATCTTTCATTTGGTCTGAGTTTAAAAAACCGATTCACCGTCAGCGCCTCTTGCTTTGAGTCTAACTGCTCCAGACTTGTCCAAACAAATAAAGAACTCTTCAAGACGCAGCTTCAGTGTGAGAGAAGTGTGAAGGAGAGGGCACAATCTCAGACATACCGTAATCTGAGCTAATTTGAGCTACGTTTATTATTATTATGGTTATTATTCATTCTAAAGCTATTTCTAGACACTCAAAGCCGTGAAAGACGTGTGCAAAAAGCTCAAAGTGCACCACAAAACATCAGCAACAACCACATAATAAAAAACATGACTAAATACTATAATATAACTCATAAAAGTCAAAATACTAAATGTCCCATGAAACATTTGAGCAAGAACTGGGATTAAATTGCTCCTCCAGGCCAACACAGCAAATGTTTTTTTTTGTTTTAATCTTAAAATAGACATATTATGCAAAATCAACCTTTAGTTTTGAACCTTGTTGCAACAATGTTTCCTCATCATTATCTTACTCAGAGTGGCACTTTTATTGGTTCCTGCATGTTTGAATAACCCCGTTTTGCCCCTCACTCAAGGCTCCAGCGCTCATAACATTTCTGTTTTCACCTTCCCCCTATCTCCGCCAACTCCACTGATACAACACATCTATTTCAGTTTACATACATTTAATTTTGTCAGTTCAAAACACAAATTGGAAATCTTACTGCAATTCAATATTATCCCCCCAAACTGTTCAGCTATATGTTTTAGTTCTGCCGTGTTTTGGTTTTAGATCAATATCGAAGTTTACAACCAACAAATTAACGATCAAAACACCTTTCATGACACTCAAATAATAATGTAACGTGTCTTCTTGAAATAGTAAAAACGTCCTTACCAGGTCAACAAAGCCTCAGCTCGTCACTATTTGTCTTGGACTCCGTAATAACAAACCAGTGAGAACCGCAGCCCAACTCCCAGGACGTCCTTTCATGATAAGTTGCTCATCATGTCATGCTAAATCTACTCTCTATTGCCTTTTAACCGCGGTCAGACTCATCACCGCAGCCTTTTTAATTTATCGTCCGCGCTGAACTTTCCACCCTTAACTTGAGCGTCAGGTTCGGCACATTTCGGTTCCACTTCAATGAGGCGTTCCAGGTCCACATGTTGGGAACTGGAGAGAAAGATGTGAAAGTCTGACTGATCCATGACTGGGAACTCGACCACCGGCCCAGAACTCAACCCGCTGCCACATTCTGCTGACTCAAACATCAACAAAAATGTAATCAAAAGACTATGGAGATTATCCAAACTTCCTCATTTTTACCTAGAATGAAGTTCACTAGTAAGGACCACGCCACAATGATGATATGCGAAAATAACATGTATTATGATAGATGAAGAGAGAAAGTGACGGGCTGGATGTAGAGATGGGGGCTCCGTCTCAGATGGTCGTTCCAGCCGATGGAGATGTTGAAGTGCCTTATTGGCAACATCTACTCCCACTAAAAAAACATCTACTCCCACTAAAGATTCATCATTCTCCTTCTCATCTCCACTCTCACCCATGGGCCTTCCCAGCCATTTTGAAAGTCTGATCAAATCAGGCATTAAGATGGCTCCACTCACGCCCAATATAGCAAGGGCTATGTCAATACGTATCAACTCTTCCCTGCACAAGCCAACTACACCAACAAAAGCCCCACCACCCATCCAACCTCGCCTTTCACCTGGTATCTCCCATAGCTAGGATGCATTGGGTCTCAGCGTTGCCGGGACTTATTGTCACATTAAAAATCAAACCAACCCGGGGCCCTATGTAAAAAGAGCCCCCCCTAGTGCTATTTCTGTAGTCACATCATCACACAGATGGAAAAACAAAATGCGAGTCAGGCCCAATCTGAGAAATGTGATTCATATTCCCTGTGAAAAGATAAAGCCCAGTCCCACTGAAACTAGTCTGAAACTTGCTGTGCTAAATGTCAGATCCTTATGTAACAAATCTCTCTTAATTAATAATTTTATTTCTTCTTATAATCTTGATTTTATGTTTTTAACTGAAACATGGCTTGACAAAAACACAGGAAATGTAGTTCTGATAGAATCTGCTCCACCCAATTTTAAGTTTGAATCTGAAACACGAGAAAACAAAAAAGGGGGTGGAGTCTGTGCTGTCTTTAGAGATGAAATAATTACCCGCAGGTTGTCTTTTGGGGTGTTTTCATCATTTGAGTATGTATCCTTTAAAATGGAGCTAAAACGGTCTCCATCCATTCTCTTCATTGTTTTATACAAGCCTCCCCAGCACTGCCAAAGTTTTATTGATGATTTTACTGAGATGCTTTCAGTCGTATGCACAGACTTTGATGGTTTGGTCATTACAGGTGATTTCAATGTGCATGTTGATAATATTTGTGACAGAAACGCTAAAGAGCTTGATGCTGTCCTTGAAACATTCAGTCTTACTCAGCATGTGAGAGGCCCCACCCACAGCAAAGGACACACTCTAGATCTCATAATTACAAAGGGGGTAAATATTTCAAATGTTAATGTGATCGATGTTGCTCCGGTTGGTCCTGCAGTTGTTCAGAGGAGACACATAAGTGATGGCACAGGTGCACTGTTTATGGAAATGATAAACTTTGAAAATGTCTCATGTTCTAATGTAAATGATTTGTTGAACTCTGTTACATCTAGTGTTTTGAATGTTCTGGACACCATCGCCCCTATAAAGGCTAAAATGGTTAAAAATAAGCAGAAGGCGCCGTGGAGAAATGATGATTCGGTCAGGGCACAGAAAAGGGAGTGCCGCAGGGCCGAACGGAAATGGCGCAAGTCAAAGCTCCAGGTTCAAAAAGAGATTTACAAAGAAAAGCTGAACATGTACAACCTAATCTTATGTAGAACTAGGGAAAGATATTTTTCTGAAATAATTGGAAGCTGCAGTAACAACTCGCGTGTCCTGTTTGCCACAGTAAACAGATTAACAAACCCTCCAGCTCAGCTGCTGTTAGAACTCATTTCCACATCCAAGTGTAATGAGTTTGCATTATTCTTTAATGACAAAGTTCAGGGCATTAAAAATGCTATAAATCCCACAATGCAAAAAATTACCCTAAAACCACCAAGACACTTAGAGCTAACTCACTTTGCACCAGTAACTGACAAAACTGTCCATGAGATCATCACCAGTCTGAGTTCATCTACATGCTGCCTTGATGTGTTACCCACCAGATTTCTAAAGTCTGTGCTGAACAGTTTGTTAGCACCATTCACTCACATAGTTAACATGTCGCTTCAATCTGGAACATTCCCAATGTATTTGAAAACTGCGGTCATAAAGCCTCTCCTAAAGAAGAGCAGTCTTGATGCCGCAATACTGAGTAATTACCGGCCCATCTCTAATCTGCCATTTTGGGGCAAAGTCCTTGAAAAGGTTGTTTACCAACAGCTCACAGATTTCCTCTTAATAAACAACTCATTTGATGTTTTTCAGTCAGGTTTTAGACCTCATCACAGCACTGAGACTGCTCTTGTCAAGGTGACAAATGACATCCGCCTGAACACTGACACGGGCAAAGCCTCAGTCTTAATTCTGTTAGATCTGAGTGCTGCTTTTGAAACTGTCGATCATGGGATCCTCTTACAGAGACTAGAGGACTGGGTGGGCATCACTGGCACTGCCCTAAACTGGTTAAGGTCCTATCTGGAAGACAGGAAGTACTTTGTTGAAATTGGTAGCTGTGTCTCAGACCACATGACCCTGACCTGTGGAGTGCCCCAAGGGTCAGTCCTGGGTCCCCTTCTGTTCAACCTCTACATGCTATTAGGTCAGTTGATACGCAGTGAAAATGTGTCCTATCACAATTATGCAGAAGACACTCAGATCTATGTTTCACTATCGGCAGGTGACTATGGACCAGTGGATTCACTCTGTCACTGCATCCAACAGATCAGTTTGTGGAGGCAAAACAACTTTCTCCAGCTGAACTCAGACAAGACTGAAATAATCGTTTTTGGCCCACAGAAACAAAGAGAAAGTGTTAGCGGTCACCTCCAGAGTCTCGCTCTAAAACCTACAAACCAAGTTAGAAATCTGGGGTTAATAATGGACTCAGACTTGAACTTTAATAGCCACGTCAAATCAATAACATCAGCAGCTTTTTACCATCTAAAAAACATTGCCAAAATCAAAAATATAGTGTCAAAACCAGATTTAGAGAGATTTATCCATGCGTTTGTCTCCTGTAGATTAGACTACTGTAACGGCCGCTCACTGGCCTCTCCAAACGAGCTGTAAAACAGCTGCAGTACATCCAGAACGCTGCTGCTCGGGTCCTGACTAGAACCAGGAAGTATGATCACATTAGTCCTGTTCTCAGGTCTCTGCACTGGCTCCCTGTGGCTCAGAGAATAGACTTTAAAGCAGCTCTGCTTGTGTACAAGTCTCTCCATGGCCTAGCACCAAAGTACATCTTGGATATGTTAGTGCCATATGAACCATCTCGGACTCTGAGGACCTCAGGGACCGGCCTCCTGCTGGTGCCAGAGTCAGGACTAAACATGGGGAATCTGCGTTTCAGTTTTATGCAGCTAAAACCTGGAACAGTCTTCCTGAAGATGTGAGACAGGCTTCTACTCTGACAACGTTCAAATCTAAGCTAAAAACAGTTTTGTTTCGCTGCGCATTTGACTGAAAGGATTTTTTCTTTGCACTCTTCTCTTTTGTTTGTGATTTTATTAGTTTAGAAAATCAGTTGGATTGATAATTTTTAATTTAGTTAATTTTATTGTATTTCTGTTTCTGTAATTTCTTTGTGATTTGAATGCATTTTTCCTGCTGTGTGAAGCACTTTGAATTGCCTTGTGTATGAAATGTGCTCTACAAATAAACTTGCCTTGCCTTGCCTATTGCTGAAAGACAGACAATTAGTTTTTTGGGGGGAAAGGGTGGGGTCAAGAGTGCGGAGATAAACGGTGATGCTGGACCAGACAGGTAGAAATAGGCTGCTGGGGGGGAAGTCAAAATCTTATTGGTTTTGCTGCCATTTTGATATTTGCATGTATCAATGTTGATTTTACCCTCTGCAAACAAACCGTCATCTTATCCATGACCTCGGGATTTGTCTTTCCACATGGTTGTCTTTCAAACTGTGTTGTGATGTGTTTTCGAGTCTATATAGTCCTGATAACAGTCAGCTTTTATTAAAGGTAATTCTGTGATAAGTAATGATTAGGAAGTACAATTATAAACTTTACAAAAATGGTCAAACTGGGTAAAAATTGTCAAAATGTTTAGTAAAATCGGAAATATTATTATGTTCACTAAGTTTCAGTGAAATGTGTATTTAGAATAGTAGTTTTAACCAAATACTTAATTACCGGTACATATTTTGGTTACTCTCTCCACCGTTGGTTACTCTCTTACCTCCTTTAGAAGCGACTTTTCATTTTTCAAAATGTTTGTTTAGCACTGGAATTTGGATATTGTACTTTTAAACGTAACAGATGAGGCAGCAGTTAGCATTCTCACCTCACAGTAAGAAGGTACTGAGTGTGACTTTGGAGCATGATGGTGCCTTTGTTGTTAGAATGCACACTCACTCCCTTTTAATCTCGATCTCCTGTTATAAATCACATTACACTTAGACAATAAAACGCTCCATCTGAATAGAAATGTTTTTTGTTCAAGCACACAGTGTTCTTTTTTTTGTTACGCTACCTTACCTTGGCAGACGTTTTGATGCCATTCAATATCTCCTTTGTCAATGAAAAAACACGCACGCTTCCACCGCGTTTTTACGGGTTTGAAACATTTGGATATTTGTGACAACGCTAGAAAACAAACAAGCGTGGCATTTGTCTTGGCAGGACCGCTCCGTTTGCATATTTGAGCGCGTGGGCCGGTGGAAAGTTGGCACAAGGTGAAGCAGCTTTAATTACACGCACCTTTAGGAATTTGTAGAAAAAAGGTCAGGAGCGCTCAAATCACTGTCAATATTGGATGCAATTTGGTGAAA
>NW_027316167.1:33811748-34009248 GCF_026437365.1 Eucyclogobius newberryi
TTATTTTATTTAAATTATGCAGTGATTTTGTTTGTATTTATGTTTAGTTGATGTTTGCTTGTGTTTTTCTTTTGATTTATACTCTCTAGTCCTTTTGTGTTGCGTTCTGAAAAAATAAATAAATTATCAAACATTAAAGATTTTCATAAGAAACCATCCATCCATCCATCCATCCATTTTCTACCGCTTGTTCCCTTCCGGGGTCGCGGGTGACTGGAGCCTATCCCAGTGACTTCGGGCCTTAGGCGGGGTACACCCTGGACAGTGGCCAACTTGTCGCAGGGCCAACACAGAGACATAGACATTACAGACAGTTCACGCTCACATTCATTCACTAGGGCCAATTTAGAGTCACCAATTTTACCTAACACATGCATGTCTTTGGACGGTGGGAGGAAGCCGGAGAACCCGGAGAGAACCCACGGTAACACGGGGAGAACATGCAGACTCCACCCAGAGAGATCATGTGATGTTGGTCTGGTCCGCGCTAACCGCCTTTGCCACCGTGCACCCCTTCATAAGAAACCATTTTAAAAAACTAAAATTGAGATTGATCGATTTCAGGAAAACAAGTTTGAATGTTTATTGTTTGCAAAATATAAAAAAATAACTAAAATCTCATTCACAGGTGATGAAAATACAGATTTCTTTTTTATTTTATAATTTTTTGGGGGCTTGCTGGTCAGTTCCGAGTCCCGTTTGTCGCCCAGCCAATGCATTTGACACACTCAACCACCAAGACCTTCCAAATTCATGAATTATAAGACCAAAATGGGGTTCTTCCTGTTCTACATCATCACATTGAACTTTTAATATACTAAAAACTTTCATCTTGTACATGTTTCATGAGACAAACAAGTTATTCATCGCTACAAGCCGCTCATTAATCGGTTGTTTGTGAGTTTCTCTTCTGGAGCTCAACCACGGCGGCTCACCACAAGCTTCCCGGACTTAATTTTCCACTAATTTTGCCAGTTATTTGCCCGAAATTTAGCTCGGGCTAATCAGCTTAGTGGTGAATAACAACCACAAGACATATATTTATTTAAACGGCGTCTCTGCAACTTTGTACAGTAAAGCGATAAGCCAGTCTTTCTCAAATCGTGTTACATAAGTTTTCACTGAAATTTTAGTATTTTGTTTTATTTAGAGACATGTTTTTGTCCTAGATCTCCCTTATCCATGGTTTAGCCTAATTTTAGACCTTAGAACTATGACATTTTAAATGTGTTCTTTTGACTGAAAACAAGGCTTTAATTTGGCTCAAGAAGATCTGGAAATTCACTCCCTGCTCCAGCCCCGTCTTTCTGTGTTTCCTTGTGTAAACTGAAGCGCACAGTGTAAGGTTAAACTCCACTTAGATAACGAAGAGCGGGTTCTCACAGCCGCATTATGAATGGATGAACGGTTTACTCCACAGTGTTGGCGCTCACTTATCTTTATGATGTATTGGAGCAGAGATCATAATAAACACTGGTACACACTGTCGTCTTTGCACTGGAGGAATTTGGTTTACGGAAATAAAAAATTAGAGATAGTAATAATAAATAGTAAAGATTTTTGTTTGTAAAGATTCAGTGCAGATTTCACAGTTGATTTACTCTCACAGTTTGTTAAGGAAGGAATTTGTGCGTTTTAGCATGAAACAACAACATGCAGTGGTTATTTCAAGTAAAAGTGATCGAATATCGATATATCAATACTGACAGAGGTATCAAAAAGTATCGAGACTTGCGCAAAAATATTGATAACTTAAATTGTCGTTTTGGTTTTCTGCACATATATTTACTTTTCATGTAAGTTCAAGCAGAGGTCGAAAGAAAATAATGATTGCCAAGGTCAAATTGTTCATAGTCGAAGAGTTTCAATGCATTTTAATACAGAACTCATTGTTATAATATTACGTGGTATCGGATCGAATCAAAAAAATCTGTGGTGTGGCCCATCACTAGCAAAAAACAATTACGTTACAGAACAAAACCAGTCTAGAAGATGCTAAAAGTTCTGACACTTTCAGCGTTGTTTTACTCCAGGTGGATCGTTTCTTCTGACCCCACAAGATCCACAAACAAATTAAATGGAGAAGCTCAAGCTCCAGTTACATAAATGTCACTCACTCGTCCAAACACCTTTCTCGAAGTCAAAGTCAAAGGTTCATTGTCTTTTTGAGGCTCTATAAATCTGTTTGTGTTACCCGCCGCGCTTTTCTCCCGCTGCATATATTGCATAATTGAACTGTGGTTTGTATTTGTTTTGCCTTCGCTGAACCTTTGTGGACCGTTGCCACGTTTACAGACGCCGTTTGCCAAATACACGGTTCAAATCCGTTCGGACAATTCCTTTTACATAAACGCCACTTAGTTCTGGCTGCGTGTGCCGCTGTGTCTTTCCCCCGTGAATGAGAGTTAATAGCTTCTCAGGAATGTGGATATATAATATAATTTGTACCATTATGTTTTGCCGACAAACGCTTTCACAGACAATCAATGGAGCTGTTGTGGTCTGCTGTGGTCTGTAAAAATATTACTTTCTGTGACAATAATGATTACAAAGTACTTCGTAGAAGTGATTAACATAATCTTGTTTAGATCTCTTTTCTAAGAACCCGTGTGGACACAAATGTGGGGCCCGACTATCAAAAGTTAGGTGTTTTTGTTTTTGCTAAGATCTACATTTTTATATTTATAAGCTGCAGTAAAAGGCTTTAACTTAAATCTTGTTTTTCCCCACATAGAATATTGTAAAAGCAAATCTTTGAGTCAAAACAAGACAGCGGTGCGTTGTCAGCATTAACCTGTAAAACGATTGCAAAACCCAGAAAAACTTTTGATATTTAAGTGACTGAGGGTTGGGGGTCCACTCTGCTTCACTCCATCTGAAAATCCTGTTTTAAAGTTGTGCACACGCCAAATAAATCATGCATGTGAATACTAACTATGCACCAAAGACTTTGTGAGAGCCAGGAATCTGCAGTCGAACATCTATCGTGTCACATCTAAAGTCCTTGTGTTTGTTCTCCTCAGGTCTGTGGGGTCTGGTGAATAACGCTGGAGTCTGTGTGAACTTCGGCGACTCGGAGCTGTCGCTGGTGTCAAACTTCCGCGGCTGCATGGAGGTGAACTTCTTTGGGACGCTCACTGTGACCAGAAGCTTCCTGCCTCTGCTGAGACGAGCCAAAGGACGCATCATCACCATCTCAAGCCCCGCAGGTAACTGAGGCTGCAGCACAGGGGACTGATCATGCTCTGCTCGCTCACATCATTCAGACCGCAGCGAAACGAAGAATTAGACACGGCGCAAGTGTAGATTTGAGTGTTTTAAACGAGTGTAAAGACTTTCCTTGATATTTCATTGGTTTAAACATGGGGTCAAAACATGAGGAACATAAGGAACATGCAGAAACAAGTGGATTTTAAGGATATATCGATTAAAACTAGTTGTCAATAGAGGGAGTGTCACGAGAGTTTACAGAAATCTAAACAGGAGTTACTTTTGGGTCGAAGGAACAGGTTAGCGTGACTATAAATAACAACTTTTTTGAAGGCTCTCGCATGACATTATATTAATTTTAGATTTTCCACACATTTGTTATAGTTCCTTCTGAAATCTTCATTGGGCATCCACCAACTCAAAGCTCAGAGGATCGACTCCTGCTTTAATCAGAAAACTTTATTAGTCCCTTCATTGCAGTCACCATTGCAGTACACAAGTATTAGTTATGATCGTTCAAAGCGTTCAGGGATTGTAGAAAAATAAAGTAAACTAAACTAATAAATAAAATAAAAGTTCTTGAGGAAAAATCTCAGACAGAATCAAGAATCTGATCGCAGAAGCAATAAAACATGTATCTCAACATATATTAACCAATCAGGCTTTTTTCCAAGCTGCCTCACATAACCCGACCCTTCACCCGGGTTGGCTGTGTTATTGTCATAGTCTGGTCCACTGGTCTGGACACTGCTTTGGACATTGATCTGTTTTACATTGAGACACTCTGCGTCTGTCGTCTGTGTTTGTTTTGGAATAATAAGAGTGAGAATGAGGCCAGTGTTTACATAAGTCTGATTTTGTATCAAGGGCAAATGAACAGAGCTTCTCAAAGTGTGGGGCGTGGCCGTTTAGGGGGGGCGGGGCTTGTTTAGGGGGGCGTGCCGAGACGTTTGGAGAATTGTACTCACATTATACGTTTTTATCTATCGCAAGATAAAGGGGAAGAGGGGCGCAGTTTGAGAAGCTCTGTCTTAATGTATTTATGTGTTCCTCTGCGTTTTTAAAGTTTATTCAGCATCACCATAGACAGTCTGAGCATTCATTTCCTTCGCTACACAGCTGACAAACGTTTGTGTATCATTTTTTGGTAGAAAGTTCTTCTTATCGGAATAGTTATTATTTCAAAAAGAAATAAAATAAGAACAGCGACGTCAACAACAAATACTTGAAGATAAAAAAGAACACACAACACTTTTAACCAGTTTTCGTTTTAGTTTCGTAGTGTGTAGAATCTGACCTTCGTTCCATTATGTAGAGAAGATACAAAAAAAAAAGCAAATTAATGGATTCATTTTTCCATGTTGTTTTGGAGCAGTAAATAATTAATAACCAGGGCTTCATCTGTAAATCGTGACCCACGTTATAGCCGCGCGGTGTTGTTGATTTGTGCACAGGGTTAGAGCTGGAAGCGGTCTTATGACGCCCGGTGCCTGCGCATGACTCGCTCGTGTTCGCTCGTCCTGTTCCCAGACAGTCACCTGCACGCCACGCGCTCGTATATTATATTCCTTCGTCGACAACGCGCATCACACAACACTAAACATACATATATTCAAACGCACACACTCGCACCCATGACCTCTGCAGATGTTCACGCCTCGCTGAGATCGTACGTGAAACCGGTTACTGCATTTACAATTGAGCATGTGTCCGTCGTATTGCTCGTCGTGGCGCGGAGCCGGGGTTTTATGACCGCTACTGGAACGCTCTTGGTGTCATGAGTTGGTGGATCGGGCCAAAACAGTTGCCAGATCCCTTCCCTATTTATTTCATTATATTCTCTCTGATTGTAGCCGAATCCTCCAAACGCCTCTCTGGATCCGTCAGGAATTAAGCAAAGTGCGTTCCTTGCCTTGGATCCAGAATGCACACTTCTTCGTTTCTTGTCTGTTCACCTCAACCTCTGTCGCCTCAAGACAAACTCAATCAGAACTGTGCAATTTGATTTGTTTATTTCAGTGGCACATGTGAAACAAAAGCTCTCATTGGTCAACTATCATTTGGATCAAAATCCTCTGACCTCAGATAGTTTGCTTTCCTAATTGATTCTGCATGAATGCACAATATTTTTCAGTCTCTGTGATATTTTTTGTGTTTGTTTTTTCCCCTCAAAGCTGCTTTATTTCTTTTGATTTGGACGGACCACGCGTCGCCTCACAAAGATAAAAACGGCGATCAAACTGCTGTCGATCTGTATAAAAATGACAGCAATTCACAGGGATAAACCGCTCTATAATTAGATGCAAGCGGCACGCAGCGGCCTCATTGGCAGCCACTTTAAACAAGCGCCGTCCCCTGGTTTAACCCCGTACTTTCTCTGTCACTGCACACTTCATTAGGCGCTTGTTTCACTGAGGACTTGGCAGCTCCTTTACTCTCTAATAAATCACACATCGATCGAGTTACGTCCAGCTGGCGTCGCTTCCCTCTGTCAGGACGAGCCTCAAAGCGTTTTGTGTCCAAAGCAGAGCCAGCGCACAGTGTAGTGTCATAAATCCCACTCTCATTTCTGGGAAAAGGATCACATCGAGAGTTGAGTTACATGGAGGTTATCAATGAACTGTTCACCAACGTGCAGCGTCCAAGATACCGTGGAAATGGATTGGGAATTAGCATATTTCATTACGTTTAAATTAGCATGATCTATAAGACATGGAATGAGTTAGCTGGACATATGGTATTAAGCATTTATTCTGCTTTTTTTTTTTCTACAAACAAATATGCAATTTGCTTATGCATTTGTCAGTCAGTGTCAGTGCATTTTGGGTGAGTATGGATAATATAGAGATGGTTTTGAAATCTTTTGCTCACATTTGAATGTAGTTTGTCTCTATTTTGACGGATTGGTTTAATGCCACACTTTATGAAGACAACCTCTGATATTGATATAAATGATTAGCTGCTTGGTGATGCGATGGTTTGTGTATTATATATCTATCTACTCGCCTGAATACTTTTTAGCTCAGTCCTGAAGACATACACTCATCAAGCTCGTCTTATACTGACACTGACACTTCAACTGCTTAATAGTGACCGTGTGGTTGGAGTTTATACACAGATTTACACCGTGTAACTGAGGCGTGAATGTGACCTGTAATACATTTGTCCCGCTTTCCCCTCCAGGCGACCTGCCGTTCCCGTGCCTGTCGGCCTACGGCTCGTCCAAAGCCGCCCTGAACCTCTTCATGAACACGCTGCGACACGAGCTGACGCAGTGGGGGGTCCACGTGTCCACCGTGCTGCCCGCCGCTTTCAAGACAGGTAGAGTCCCACAAAACAACACGCACGCCAACGCATTTTCAACTCAATGCTTTTAGATCTCTTTGCACACGTGAAAACTCCACTTTTAATAACAGGAGACCGGGTTAAATGCTTTAATCAGCATGAATTTGTTGTTACTGTTTTGTTAAAATAATCAATATGAACCCTTTTTAAAATATGCTTTATCGTGGGTAATTCTGAACATTTATACGGTCTGCATCGTGTCAGTCTAAAAAGTTGTTTTCAGGTCCCGGGAATCGGTCACAAGAACATTAGACATTTTACACAAATCAATCGACTTAAGAGCATGTTTTAGCAGCCAGACTTTTCCCTCGTTCTCCGCCATAATCTTTACATATTTACAAGCAAAATGTTCTTTAATGTGTTTGGTCCCTTTACAAATAAATCAATTACAAGTCCCGATACATTCCCTGGCAAATGATGTCTATTTTTTTCCTGATACAAATCACGTTACAGCCGAGTGTCACTGGAGGTTGTTGACCTGGAGTAACCTCAGAAAAGTAAACATTGTTCTGTAGATGTTAAAATACAGAAGGCGGCGCAGTAGCATTTAGCTTCTCAGATAACTCTACAACCACTTTATTCTTATCCATGTCTTTATGTTCCCTCGAATGCGAATGTGTACTTGGACTCAGGATAACAAGTTGGTTTCCTGGTAAAGTCTGGTTACCACTCTCAGTCCAAACTCAGACAGAACTGTGCAATCAGGTTTGTTTCAGTGACACGTGTACAACAGGCGCTTGCTGATCATCTGTTATTTAAAACAAAACCAAATAACCAAAACACTCCAAAAAAGCACCGTGGTCCATATTTTTCTCCGGAATAAGATCTTTTGCCATTCATCTGTAATGTGGCATAACAGATTTGACTTCACAACATTCAAAAATATTGATTCTGTGATGTTTTCAGTCCTCTTTTTGCACTTAAACATCTATATTTATAAAAAACTTTCATGGATGAACCACAGATTTCTTTGATTTACTAAACCCTACTTACATTTCAACTTAAAAAGATCAAACTGTAAAGTAAAAGCTCGAGACGTTTAAGAAAAAGGCAAAAACTTTAAAACTTTATAGAGCTTTCCTCAAACAAACCATCATGACTTATCTTGTGCAGTCTGTCTGAGTGAGTGGTTTAGTCCTGGTTCTCATCCGGGTCTGACCCCCATTGACACCAACACTGACATAATGGGTCCCACATGGAGCAGGACATCTGTTCTACACCGCAAAAATACGTGCGTGCAACATGAGTCCTGTGTCAAATGCAGCTCTATCAAGGACGCACTGCTGACCACAACTTGGATCGTGAAGAATGCAATTTAGAGAGCGCGTTATGCCACTATTTAACCATTTTATAACGTGGTTCCTTCATAAAAACGTACGTCAGCAGGTTTAGCTTCACTCGCACTCAGTCCTTTTCCCTCTCAGCCTCAGAAAACAACAGTTTCAAATGTTTTATTTCAAACGTAGAGATCCAGCGGTCTACTGTGCAGTTTTTAAGTCCTTACATCATTTCAAGACTTATTCGCGATAATTCTGCTGTCAAATCACATTCATTACAACTGTTCGCATGTCGAGGGCACGCTAGCTTTTGTTTTTGCTCTATGGTAATTCCCTCTGCTGCCTGTAGATGGAGATGCAAGTCCTAACAAGGGAACGACTTGTATATGCTTTCGGTTGATACATTTTAAGTTCTAAAACATGAAATGCCAAACAAAGGTACTCGACAGCAAGTTTAAAGGCCAATATCAACACAAACGATCATGAATGTGTGTCTATTAAATACTGATATCTGGTTTGTGTCTGCGGATAATGTTGTCAGTAACTATAAAGTCTGTGGCAATAAATAAGAAATTGTTGCCACCACAAACAAGGAATATTCTCAGACCTGATTTGGCTTGTGAACAGATTCTCTACGCCAACGCCTTTAATACACTTAAGCCGTGCGCCGAAAGTAGCGATAAAAGCGTACGGCAACAACAACTTTTTTTTTGCTTTGTGGCTCAACTTAAATGATTAGTAGCATCGACGTTTTGTCCAAGTGAAGTGTCTCATCCGTTGGCGAGTTTGAATAGAAAAATCTCTCCAAGTAATGAGGTCTTTTATTATTATTTTTTTTTTTTTTTACCAATTTGGACGTCAGCCAGGATGACATCCATACCAGAGATTAGGGTTTGAATCCGGTCTGAGAAAATCTGTTCTTCTCGGATTAAAATGTAAAATGGTGGGATCAACTGTGCCGGGGCCAACCTTCTATGCCCTATTAGTCAACGTCCACCTACGCAGAGAGAACCAGGTGATCACGAGGTCAAGCGACGGTTTCAAGCGCCACAGTTCAGAGCCCGTTTTCAGTCGTTTGTGAATTTATATGTGTTTACTCAAAACGAGGAACGCACCGATGCTATTTCGGACGTATTTTACAAACTGTAACACGTACTCGGTCTCAACTTGTCCGTGGGAATGTCGCGATATCCCATTTTAGTCCAACAATGATTGTGAGAACCAACAACATTGATAGATTTAATGCCAAAACAAAACCAATAAAATGCCATATTTTCTTAACTTCTTGTCTTCTTCACACACATTACTTAACGCTCCTCATTATGAGATCAGCTTAATGAAATCAAACTTTCTGAACAATCAATATGACAAGACAAAAAAAGCACTTTAAGGTTTACGTTTTGGAGAAAAGGCTGAGCAGAAAGGATTTAATTTTGCTTCTAAAATCGTAAAATGTATTTTAATTTAACTAAAAAAAAGCTTAATTTAGCTGTGACCTGTCCCTGCACTTGTAACCTCAATAAAGATTACATGAAATGAATTGATTAATACATTAAATAGACGGTATTTTACAGAAGTGCGCCCGTCTACAGCAGGCGGGCAGCAAAGTTATGTAGCTCCTATTTGACTCTCAAAATATGTGATAGAATTGTTCAGAATAACTGAAAATGTGTTTGTTTTAGTTTATGATCATGAGTCTGTCTCAGGGCAGCTGTGGCTCTTGGTGAATCTGCCACACAGTTTTAAAGCTGTACACCACACTGTAAATCAATTTTGAGTATTTAGAAAAGTTTAAAACCAAAACATAATGACCAGTCCAGCATTTGTACAGTGTGAATGTGAATGAGAAAAAAATCAACAGTAGCTTTTCCACAACCCAGTGTGAGGAATGAATAATATAATAATACACTCGATCAAATTCATCCAACACAACCGACCAACACAATAAAGTTATCAAAGAAAAGGCTTAAATTAAGTTACAATAAAGTAGCAGTAAGAATAAAATACTATAAATCTGTCCTTTCAACAGCTAAAGATCCAGCAAAAACAGGATTAATGCTGATATTTAGCAATAAAAGTGTAAGATAAATGTGTTACACAAAAATGCTTCTTAAATGACACAAATTATGCAAAATGTACTTGTTATATTGCCGTCTCCGCCTTAAAACATATGCGGGGCTGTATTTAGCTTCAGTCACGTTTCATTATTGCTGCTCTGAGCCTCAGAAATAAATCTGTTTTAACTTTCTCCAGATGTTCCCGTTACATACAAATCTGAACGTATCCTGCCATTTCTCAGTCTTCACACCATCACTGAACTCGATTCGAATAGTAGTCACGAGGTTGAATCGCCACAGTTTTCATGTTTTGCTTCAATTCCTAAAACCAAGCTGTAGTTTTAAAATGTAGTCACTATCTGATGATAGAAAACGTTAAATACTAACTAAACAGCCTGTTTAGAAGGGAATAAAAGCCACAACAATGCACAATATGTCCACTTTGGCCCCATAATAAATCCCTTCTTACCTTCGTGTCTTTCCCAGGTCAGTCCAGTAACGTCGCCTACTGGGAACAACAGCACAAGAACCTTCTCCAGTCCCTGTCCCCGTCGCTGCTGGAGGACTACGGCGAGGACTACCTGACCGAAACCAAGGAGCTCTTCCTGTCCCACGCCCGGACCGCCAGCCCGGACCTCAGCCCCGTCGTCAACACCGTGGCGGAGGCGCTCCTCGTGCCCCGGCCGCACCCGCGATACTACGCCGGGGCGGGGGTGGGGCTCATGTACTTCATCCACGGCTACTGCCCCTTCAGCGTCTGCAACAAGTTCCTCCAAAAGCTGTTCATGCAGAAGAAAGTGATGCCGCGGGCGCTGATGCAACACGCCGACTTCGACCTCAACATCGATCGTCATAATAACAATAATAACGACGAGAAGTTTTTGAAGTAAAATACACAGAAAAAACTCACGGACAACATTTCTACAGAGGTGCGAGAAGAGCGACTGCTCTGAAGCCACGTTTTACTTTTTGTTTTGCGGAGGGAATTCAATCACGATTTTATTTATTTTCTCAGTCCAGACGGTCTTTTTTCCGAAATGCCTCTGGACTATAATTTCAAACCTAGATCCAGTTTAAAAAGTCACAGCCTCATTTCTCTGTGGAAGTTCTCCTCAGTGTTTTTAAAGCTCACACAAATCTTCAGACCTCTTCAGTGCTGGTTCAAATCTGGCAGCTATTTCTTCTACTTTCCGACTCCTCAGTGAAACAGAGTCGGCCTTTCGCACTCTACTAACTATAATGCCGTGTTTTCCTTTGTTTTTGCATACTTAAGGTGCTGGGGCTGATTTTCACTGTTTTGAAATGTGAAAAACGGAACTAGTTCATTCTAATACTGCCATGAGTTTAGAAGCGCTTTTTGCTGTCCGGGGTAAAGCTAACAAGCATTAGCATGCTAACAGCACACTTCCTGCTTCTCTTATAATAAAACGCTCTACATTTAGACGCAGAATAGATGCTTTTACGACACATCTGTAAAAGGGAAAAAGCTGATTTTACTTTATTATAAAAAAGCGGGTACATGAACGCTTCAAAGCAGTAAAAATCTGGTCCAGCGCCTTTAAACCGTATTTTAAATGAGAGGGAGCACTAAAATGGAGACTGAATATTGAACCATTTATCAACGAAATGTAACTGATTTTCTTTATTTAAAACTTAGAAAAAAATTTACTCAAATACACCCTGAAATTAAGTTCTCCTTTTCAAATTTCAAAGTAAAATTGTACTTCCAAAAAAAGAGTAAGACATCGCTTCAGTTTCATGTATTTTTCTTGTTGTCCTAATGTGAACATGGAACAATTTTGGACTTTTATGTACCACACTCAGAGATGTATTCTTTGTAAATTATTTTGTACAAGAAAACAGAAGTTTGAAGGGATCAAATTAATGTTTGACTTTTTAATGTTTATTGTCCATTTCTTGGCCGTACATCATACATGCAACAGCTATGGACTGAATTGGTTTTGTTTTTTTATCTAACCACGGCAGATTTACCACGTGTCTTGAATCATTAATGACTGAAAAGGTGTAATTTCATTGTCATGTCCTTAAATGTACGGTTCAAACATACACCAGCTGCTACTTTAAATTCAAATGCACAAGAAACCTTTGCATATGTTCATTTGCAGGTGTTTTTATTGCTCGAAAACACACTGAAAACACGTGGAGCTGAGCTGTACCTTGGCCTGGTGGCATCGCCTGCTTGTCTTCATTAAGATATAGTCTGTAATTGAGTTAAAATCACACTTCTTCTTCTTCTTCTTCTTCTTCTTCTTCTTCTTCTTCTTCTTCTTCTTCTTCTTATTCTTCTTCTTCTTCTTCTTCTTCTCAAAATGGCCCCTAATTGTTTGTCTTGTAAAATGTGGGCTAATCCTACAGCTTGGTACTGCTGAAGCTAAAGGAACAGTTATATTACAATTACACTCTATAGATGTTTTAATCTCTTTTTGTTTTATATTATGACAAAAAAAAAAAAAAATCATGTTTTTATATTTGTTGAAGCACAACTTTGTATTATTTAGCATTTTCACGCAATGATACGATTAGATACGTGAATAGAATTTGTACAGCACAAGGCGGTTTATTTTTCTCAATATAAAATGTTCACTTCCAATCTCGTAACCTTAATATATTCCACTTTTATGTTGGTCGTGATGTACATTTACAACCAACATAATAAGTACTATTAATTATATTGTCTCCTAAATACCTTTGAACATGACATTTTGTGACTTTTTGTCTGCTAAAATCACCTCCAATAACGGCTAAATTCATTGATACATATATTTTGCTTTTGAATTCTACTATTTATATTGTATTTTCTGTATCCACATAAACTGTGATTTTTTTTTAGAAAAAATAAAAAGAAATAAAAAACAATTGTAAAAATATTGTAAAATGTTCACTTTCAGAAATAATAAAGATGGACTTTTCAGACACCGACTCTGATTCTGTTAAAACTAGTATTGATCTTTTTCATTACGCTGAGAATCCTGGTTCAAGTCCTGGTCTAGACCTGGTTTATGCCCAGTTTACTCCTGTAAACACACAAGTAACAAGTCATTATAACACACAAGTAACAAGTCATTATAACACACAAGTAACAAGTCATTATAACACACAACAAGTCATTATAACACACAAGTAACAAGTCATTATAACACACAAGTAACAAGTCATTATAACACACAAGTAACAAGTCATTATAACACACAACAAGTCATTATAACACACAACAAGTCATTATAACACACAAGTAACAAGTCATTATAACACACAAGTCATTATAACACACAAGTAACAAGTCATTATAACACACAAGTAACAAGTCATTATAACACACAAGTAACAAGTCATTATAACACACAACAAGTCATTATAACACACAAGTAACAAGTCATTATAACACACAAGTAACAAGTCATTATAACACAACAAGTCATTATAACACACAAGTAACAAGTCATTATAACACACAAGTAACAAGTCATTATAACACACAAGTAACAAGTCATTATAACACACAACAAGTCATTATAACACAAAAGTAACAAGTCATTATAACACACAAGTAACAAGTCATTATAAAACACAAGTAACAAGTCATTATAACACACAACAAGTCATTATAACACACAAGTAACAAGTCATTATAACACACAAGTAACAAGTCATTATAACACACAAGTCATTATAACACACAAGTAACAAGTCATTATAACACACAACAAGTCATTATAACACACAAGTAACAAGTCATTATAACACACAACAAGTCATTATAACACACAAGTAACAAGTCATTATAACACACAAGTAACAAGTCATTATAACACACAAGTCATTATAACACACAAGTAACAAGTCATTATAACACACAAGTAACAAGTCATTATAACACAACAAGTCATTATAACACACAAGTAACAAGTCATTATAACACACAAGTAACAAGTCATTATAACACACAAGTAACAAGTCATTATAACACACAACAAGTCATTTTAACACACAAGTAACAAGTCATTATAACACACAACAAGTCATTATAACACACAAGTAACAAGTCATTATAACACACAACAAGTCATTATAACACACAAGTAACAAGTCATTATAACACACAAGTAACAAGTCATTATAACACACAAGTAACAAGTCATTATAACACACAAGTAACAAGTCATTATAACACACAACAAGTCATTATAACACACAAGTAACAAGTCATTATAACACACAACAAGTCATTATAACACATAAGTAACAAGTCATTATAACACACAACAAGTCATTATAACACACAACAAGTCATTATAACACACAAGTAACAAGTCATTATAAGACACAACAAGTCATTATAACACACAACAAGTCATTATAACACACAACAAGTCATTATAACACACAAGTAACAAGTCATTATAACACACAACAAGTCATTATAACACAAGTAACAAGTCATTATAACACACAAGTAACACGTCATTATAACACACAAGTAACAAGTCACTATAACACAAGTAACAAGTCATTATAACACAAGTAACAAGTCATTATAACACACAAGTAACAAGTCATTATAACACAGGTAACAAGTCATTATAACACACAAGTCACAAGTCATTACAACACAAATAACAAGTCATTATAGCACACAAGTAACAAGTCATTATAACACACAAGTAACAAGTCATTACAACACAGGTAATAAGACATTATAACACAAGTAACAAGTCATTATAACACACAACAAGTCATTATAACACACAAGTAACAAGTCATTATAACACACAACAAGTCATTATAACACACAAGTAACAAGTCATTATAACACACAAGTAACAAGTCATTATAACACACAAGTAACAAGTCATTATAACACACAAGTAACAAGTCATTATAACACACAACAAGTCATTATAACACACAAGTAACAAGTCATTATAACACACAACAAGTCATTATAACACACAAGTAACAAGTCATTATAACACACAACAAGTCATTATAACACACAACAAGTCATTATAACACACAACAAGTCATTATAACACACAAGTAACAAGTCATTATAACACACAAGTAACAAGTCATTATAACACACAACAAGTCATTATAACACACAAGTAACAAGTCATTATAACACACAACAAGTCATTATAACACAAGTAACAAGTCATTATAACACACAACAAGTCATTATAACACACAACAAGTCATTATAACACACAACAAGTCATTATAACACACAAGTAACAAGTCATTATAACACACAACAAGTCATTATAACACAAGTAACAAGTCATTATAACACACAAGTAACACGTCATTATTACACACAAGTAACAAGTCACTATAACACAAGTAACAAGTCATTATAACACAAGTAACAAGTCATTATAACACACAAGTAACAAGTCATTATAACACAAGTAACAAGTCATTATAACACACAAGTCACAAGTCATTATAACACAAATAACAAGTCATTATAACACACAAGTAACAAGTCATTATAACACACAAGTAACAAGTCATTACAACACAGGTAATAAGACATTATAACACAAGTAACAAGTCATTACAACACAGGTAATAAGACATTATAACACAAGTAACAAGTCATTGTAACACAGGTAATAAGTCATTATAACACAAGTAACAAGTCATTATAGCACACAAGTAACAAGTCATTATAACACACAGGTAACAAGTCATTATAACACACAAGTAACAAGTCATTATAACACACAAGTCATTATAACACAAATAACAAGTCATTATAACACAGGTAATAAGTCATTATAACACAAGTAACAAGTCACTATAACACAAGTAACAAGTCATTATAACACAAGTAACAAGTCATTATAACACACAAGTAACAAGTCATTATAACACAAGTAACAAGTCATTATAACACACAAGTCACAAGTCATTATAACACAAATAACAAGTCATTATAACACACAACAAGTCATTATAACACACAAGTAACAAGTCATTATAACACACAACAAGTCATTATAACACACAACAAGTCATTATAACACACAAGTAACAAGTCATTATAAGACACAACAAGTCATTATAACACACAACAAGTCATTATAACACACAACAAGTCATTATAACACACAAGTAACAAGTCATTATAACACACAACAAGTCATTATAACACAAGTAACAAGTCATTATAACACACAAGTAACACGTCATTATAACACACAAGTAACAAGTCACTATAACACAAGTAACAAGTCATTATAACACAAGTAACAAGTCATTATAACACACAAGTAACAAGTCATTATAACACAAGTAACAAGTCATTATAACACACAAGTCACAAGTCATTACAACACAAATAACAAGTCATTATAGCACACAAGTAACAAGTCATTATAACACACAAGTCATTATAACACAAATAACAAGTCATTATAACACACAAGTAACAAGTCATTATAACACACAAGTAACAAGTCATTATAACACACAAGTAACAAGTCATTATAACACACAAGTAACAAGTCATTATAACACACAAGTCACAAGTCATTATAACACAAATAACAAGTCATTATAACACACAAGTAACAAGTCATTATAACACACAAGTAACAAGTCATTATAACACAGGTAATAAGTCATTATAACACACAAGTAACACGTCATTATAACACACAAGTAACACGTCATTATAACACACAAGTAACAAGTCACTATAACACAAGTAACAAGTCATTATAAAACAAGTAACAAGTCATTATAACACACAAGTAACAAGTCATTATAACACAAGTAACAAGTCATTATAACACACAAGTCACAAGTCATTATAACACAAATAACAAGTCATTATAACACACAAGTAACAAGTCATTACAACACAGGTAATAAGACATTATAACACAAGTAACGAGTCATTATAGCACAAGTAACGAGTCATTATAACACAAGTAACAAGTCATTATAACACACAAGTCACAAGTCATTATAACACACAAGTAACAAGTCATTATAACACACGTAACGAGTCATTATAACACAAGTAACAAGTCATTATAACACACAAGTAACAAGTCATTATAACACAAGTAACAAGTCATTATAACACACAAGTAACAAGTCATTATAACACACAAGTAACAAGTCATTATAACACACAGGTAACAAGTCATTATAACATACAAGAAACAAATAATTATAACACACAAGTAACAAGTCATTAGAACACAAAGCAAGTAAGAAGCATGGCAAGGTTCTGGAGTAGCCAAGCCAGTGTCCAGACCTAAACCTAAACCAATAGAAAATTTTTGAAAGGAGCTAAAACTCTGTGTTTCTCAGCAACAGCCTTAAACCTGACAGATCTAGAGAAGATCATCTGTGTGGGGGAGTGGGCCACACTCTCTGCTGCAGTGTGTGCAAACCTGGCCAAGAACCACAGGAAACATTTGACTTCTGTAATTGGAAACAGGCTTCTGTGTAAAATATTAACATTGATTTTTTTCAGGTTTTCGAGTACTTATTTGCAGGATAAACGTAAAAATAAATTATTTAAAAATCATTCAATGTGATTTGAGGTTTTTTCGCAGGGTGTTCAAATACTTCTCCTCACTGTATATGACTCAGAAAGTATCATGTCGGAACACAACTCTGAGAAGCAGAATTTGTTTAAAAAGTTACTCAACCCGATGTACCTGAGTAGTACCCGTCACATAAAGTGGGTGAAGCGCTTTGCCCGATGGCACCGTGACAGAATGACCCAAGCTGGACTGGAAACGCCGACCTTCAGAACGCTCTAACCGCTGAGCCTCTGCCGCCCGGACAATCATTTCTAGCCAACCTGTGTGCTCTTATTTGGGTTTTATTTTATTACAAGGTAAATGTGGTAAAGTGGGCAGAACGTGTAAACATCGGCCTGCATTTGACCACACGACTGCCGGTTAAACCCACAGCAGCTTCCCTCACACTTTGACCTACATTTCTTGAGTTCCTGTGGAGGGAACCAGAATGCAGTATATAATATTTAACATCTGTCACATTCACTGTAAACACGTGGGTTTTATTAACTCCTGTAGGAAAGCTGCAACATAAATAAACCAGGATTGAATTTAGAGTCAACAGAACAAAAATGAGAAACATGACAGCAGTGTGTTCTTTAGAGGGATAGATTTTAAAATGTGGTGGTGTTTTAGGTTGTAGATGACCAGATACAGTACATTTAACTTTGTTTGTTGGTAGTTTCCATGATTTTGGAGGACATTACTTTGACTTCCATTCAGTTCCTGGAGACTGATCTTGACCATCAAAACTTGCCTGACCATAACCTTTAACTTAGGGTGGGATTCACACAGACTTTAGGACTCTAAGGACTTCCGCAGTCTCAGACCTCTCATCCACTACACGGTCCTGCAGACTTGAGCAGACTCAGATTCAGACTCAGCTCACTGCTTTATCTTCACTCAAGCAACTCTGGCATTGGGTGAATAAAATGTTGGCTAAACTCCGAAATAAATAGATTTCTGCAATAAATAAGGGTCAAGTCATTCTGACACACAAGTTTGTATGGACTAGTGTTTATCTTTGACGATGTATTTAACATTGATCTCACATCGTAGCATCAGACTGACTGAATTATGATTATTTGTATTATTATTTATTTTTATTTGTTTGGAGGTTGTCACAAACGATTATTATTATATTGAGAGTTTTAAAGATTATTATGGTGACTGAAGGCTTCAATATAGACTAGATAATTTGCAATGGCTGAAGCCATTGCTGGAGTGTCTGCGTCTCTCCCTCTCTCCTCTCTCCCTCCCCCCTCTCTCTCCTCCCTCTACTCCTCCTCTCCCCCTCTCTCCTCCTCCCTCTCTCTCTCCCTCCTCCCTCTCTCTCTCCTCCTCCCTCTCTCTCCCTCCCTCTCTCCCTCCTCCTCCTCTCCCTCCCTCTCCCTCCCTCTCTCCTCTCTCCCTCCCCCCTCTCTCTCCTCCCTCTACTCCTCCTCTCCCCCTCTCTCCTCCTCCCTCTCTCTCTCCCTCCTCCCTCTCTCTCTCCTCCTCCCTCTCTCTCCCTCTCTCCCTCCCTCTCTCCCTCCTCCTCCTCTCCCTCCCTCTCTCTCCCTCTCCCCCTCTCTCGTTGTCTTTATTGACGGGAAAGTAGTGTGAAATGGGGGATGAGAGAGAACAGAGGACATGCAGTAAAATGTCGGCTGGCATACGTGTGCTGTGCCTTAACAACTCAACCACTGGGTAGCACCTTTTTTGACATTTTCCCATAACAATGTCACTGTCTCGAGTCTGACTAGTCCAGATACTGATCAGGTTTGCTATGATTCTTTTTTTGATTATGATGTTTTAGCAGCTCTAAAAGGTAAGTAGCTAAAGACTTGGTTCGGTTTATAGGGTTTATTCCAGACTGGTTCAGGGGGTCGACACAGCTGCTCTGCTTATGGAATAGCGTGGACATTAGGACGCCACATGTGATTAAAACCACCTTCATGTGTCCTAGCAACCAGTGTATCCCAAACACAAAACCAATCTGCTGCTTTCCTTTCATATTTTACTCCAAGAGCTGATGCAAACCACTTTACATCCAAGACCGACACGTGCAAGTCGGGATTTCTCCTTTTCTGAGGCAAAAGTTAAGCAGCAATCAACCTTTTATGCTTCAATAAACCACCAATAATGTTATTTCAGCTTTTCGTGTCACAGAATTTAAGTTGTATTTCCTATAATCGTTTCCTCTTGTGAGAGTTTGACACATATGCAGAACATAAGTCAATACTCTTGAAATACAGCAGAACATTTGCACTGGCCCCAAGCGTTGTTTTAATTGAAGACCCGAAAGAACACCGCGTTCTTTCTATCCAAAATGCTCTCCAAAACATTTAATGACAGTACAACTGCCAGATACACAGATCACAGCATAAAAAATAAGCACATACAAACATGCATGGAAGAGCATGTGCTTTGGGGAAAAAAGAGTGCAGTTTTGCCAGAATATCCTGACCATTCTGCGTAGATTTTTTTTTCCCGCACCGGGAGAATCTGTGTGCTAAATCAATCTCATTTTTCCACATCATCTGTGATTCGTGAATATCTTTGGTCCATTGCTGTAGTTGATTTATCCATTGTAAGACATTTCAATAACGTGTTTTACGAGTTCACGGTAAAGTCGTGATGTCTCTTGCGCCGCACAATTCCTTCCATTTGATAAGATTTACGGACGTCGCACTTATTCAATACAAGAATGTGGTTTGTAGCAGAGTTCAGACATTGAAAAGAGAGATTTTGCTTTTTTTAATGGCAAAAATTGCTTATATTTTGTCTATGTTGAGGAAATCAATACTGAAAGACATTTTTGTTTGTTTTTTGAATTAAAAAATGTAGTTTTTTTGCAACATTACCCATCCTAAATACCAAAAGTTTGTCCGAGCAAATGTCAATGTCGTTGTACTGACGCGCTGAGGCATGCTACAGGTGCTTTTGCATTAAAATTTAGCAAATGAAAGGGAAATGAGGAGATATGGTCCCGTTCGTGGCTGAGCTCTTTGTCGCAGCGCTTGTGTTTCCTGTTGGTTACATCTTTGACAGAGATTGATCGTGGACGCAGCGAAAGGAGCGCTCGCCTAGCAAAATATCAGACACTGCTTGATGTCGTTTGCAGCTCGTCCTCGGTTGTTCGACGGTTCTAAGTTTAATCTTTGTCCCTGTCTCACTGTGCGATCCAGAACATGTGGATTTAGGCAAGGTGTGTGAAGAGTCTGGCCAAAAGATACAATGAACGCACTTGAGCGACTGCTGTCCGACCTGAAGTACTAAACCAGGCCCAACACTGCTAAAACCATCTCTTATGTTATTAAAAGGTGGTTGAAATATACTTTAAGACTGGAGTTCTTTTATCAACCGTTGTGTATTTACCATGGCCCAAAATGCACTCCTTCACCCAGAGAACACAGGCGGCTCAGATGGATGCGTACCTAGAAACACAGCTCTTTCCTTGAAGCTCTGGGACTCTGTGGGCCAACAAGACAAATTACTTTTTTCCATTCCGTCTTCAGTTTAGATTTTACAAAGTGGACTATATTGCTCTAATAGCCCACCGACCCCGTTCTACTTGAGACTTCAAACATGTATTTCTCATCAGAGCCAAGAAAATGTCATTATTACGCCGAGTATTTGTACCGTATGGACTCCTTTCAAAGTCCCTACACACTTTGTTTCAACTTCACTTGCTCATTTCCATCATAACATACGTTCGCGGAGCGCTGCGCTAAAGGTTATGCTAACAGCGACTTCTGTTTCCAATGTAGCGAACACGTGTATGCTGAGATCGAGCGTTAAATCATTTGTTTCTTTTCAACTGCATCGCAATAAGTGGGCGCCTACAAAGCCTGGCTCATGATTTGGAAGTGAGGGTCCGGGTGCTGCACCGTGTAACTGCTCCTGACAGGACGCCCCAGCGGCATGGAAGGATGGGTCAAATGCAGAGGACAAATATCCCAACAGGGACAATGAACACCTCACACTCACTACTGCAAATGTTTCACCAATGAATGATGTGTATTTTAGTAAACTGCATCCTCAGACCAGGACGTCCGAGACTTGAAGTGTTTGTTTTAAACTGGAATTCCCTCTGCATTCAGTTTATGATGAAGGAACAATGTTAGAACATGGTTAAAAGCTTGAAAAAAAGTAAATTTAGCATAATATGTGTCCTTCAAAGCAAACGTGTGTGGGTTCACTTCCTCTCCCCTGCGCCTTGGGTGAGCTCTTGCACAGTGGTTCAAATAGTGTGGGTCAAGACAACCCAGGGGGTCGCAAAGCATGAGCTGGGGGTCGCGATGATTTCAGGATGTCATTTTAAAATGATACTATTAATTACCGTAAAAGTCACGGACTATTGAGCGCTCCTGAACTAAATTTACAAAGAAAGAAAAAAATCAATAGGCCGCACCTGCCTATAAGCCGCATGAGATATTTAAACATTTATATTTTAGAAAGAGTACACACTAGTGATGTGCAGATTGTCTTTTAACCCACCAATTACGGGACAAACGTGTCGGATTGGGGAGGCCAAGATCCTCATTTTATTGCGGGGCGGGTTCTAAAATGCAGCCCGCCGTATTGCATGTCCGAGCTTCCTGCTAGAGCGCCCCTAGAGGCCGTTAGCCCTTAAGAATATATAAATTAGCCGCATCTAGACACGTGTTAGATAAGTATCGGCTTATAGTCCAAATGTACGCTTTTTTTGTTTTTGCTTTTTTTAAATTGAAAACCTACAAGAATAAAATAAATGCAAATAATCCTAATTTAAAAGTTGTACAACTTCAATTTATAAGAGTTTAATTTAATCTTAATGTAGGCTAGTGGTCGTCTGCAGCCACACAGACATAGGGCCCAAAGGAGAGACGAGGCCCCTTACCTCCATCAGGGGCCCACGAGCCAGGCCCTGCCAGCCACAGCCTACCACCGCTCCTGGGGCAGAGGGGCTCCTCAGAGAAACACTGATCAAAAGTCAAATTTGAAAAACTAACAAAATGAGTAAAAGCAAAGACCTAAAATAGATAGTATACATTAAACATTTGGTTAGAAAACAAAAATAAAACAGTAAACCTGATATCAACACTATTTTATCACAAATATCAACCCCTAAAACAGTACAAAGCTATGTTAACAGAATAAAAGCAACATCTATGGATTGCCCTTGGTGGCAGGGAACTTTAGCGGGCGAACCACAAACCTTTACAGACTGTATTTATTTAAGATAATTTAGTGTTGGTTCAAACTCAGTGAAAAACACAAACATTCATCTGACACACTTTTAAACACAGGATCCATCAGGAGGCCCTTTGCAGCAGGACACAGGGCCAGAGGGTCATGGCACCAACTGTTCTGAGTTACTACATAGAAGTTTTTATAGGTTTTCTTTTAAAGATTTTTTGGCCCGTAGGCTTTATTAGACGAGAGAGGAAAGTTTGAAATGGGGGATGAGAGAGAAGGGAGGACATGCAGTGAATGTCAGAGTCAGAATTTGAGCTCACGACACTGCGGCCGGCTGCACACAGAGCCCGATGTACGTGTGCTGTACCTTAACCACTCGACCACCGGACCAGGTTTTTATAGGTTTTCATGTATTTCTAATTAATATTCAGCACCGTTTTACATCAGTCAAGTGGCAGTTTGTGAACATTGGAATAAAAGGTTTCAAAATTCAGAACATTCTAAAAAGAACTCCCTAACCCAAAAAGGCTCTTGTTTAGAGTATGGTTGCTAAGTCAACGTTACCTAAATGCACAGTACGTTACATCTGCTTAACGTCAACACATTTGTCAAACCAGGAAAAATGTTTTTGACCAGAAATTATATATAATCCACATCAGTGTTAGGGGTAACGTGTTAGAGCACTCAAATTACTCTTTTAGAGTAACGAGGAACATCTTGAGTGCAATCATGTAATCCAGTACTTTTTCAAATCAGTAACACATTCGTTTTGGTTATGTCACATCTCCTCACCACAATCCCAGAGCTCGCCGTGTTGTGAGCATGCGCATTGTGCCACAAGAGATATTCTCACGCCAAAGAGAAATCCAATTGAAAAAGTCCTCCTTCGTTATAACTACTATTTTGTAGCTGAAGAGTAAATGTAGTGTAACAGTGATGTGGTGAGTTTGATTTAAATAAACTACAGGCCTAAAACAAGTGTGTTCTGTTGTTGTGCGTCGGTGCTCTTGTCAATCCACTCATTTTGTTTTAGTGATGTTTTTCACTGCTCAAGGACAGGCCGACACGGGCTTATTGTATGGCATTGTATTGTGGTAATCCGATGGTAACATAAAATAAAAAATAAATCTCTATACAAAAATAATGTTATTAATTATTTACTCTTTTTTGAATGTAGTTGGTTATTTATTCTATATTTTGATATAAAATAAAATGTTGTATTAGCAGTGAGAAATGAGTTAGCTTAGCCAACTGAGCCCATTGTTTTTCCTTCACTTAGGCCATATAAACTGTGCCTTTCACTCGGGTCCTCTGTGTTCTACATGCACTCTACAAGCTTTTATTCAAATGGATCAGTTTTCATCAGGTTGATGTAGGTTTTGATCGGCTTCCCCTTCTTTCTGTGCCCATTTGCTGCTTCCCAAAGAATGACCCAATCGGCTGGAGGCTTAAGGCTGTGGTTTCCATTTGTCCTTGATAAATTGAGTATCAGGCTTTTCTCTGGTCTCGCTGTCGGACTCAAACCTCCCTCAGACCTGACACCAGAGCCTCTGTCAGTCGGGACAATGCAGTTCCAAATTCTAGAACATCTTTTGGACAGTCCAGTTTCTCATCCAATGGACCCTGAACTCTGGTCACACGCTAAAGCCCTTTGAAGTGTAGGTTGCATTGCTGAGTTTCAGATGACATAAAACACCATAGAAGAAGAAGAAGTAATGCACTTGGGGGTTTATGTTAAAATGCAGATTTTGTTGTAATTTTGAAAGTAATATAAATGGTTGAAATGGTTTGTGAATTTACATTTTATATTTGTACATGTTATACACACACACACACACACACACGTTTCTTGGTTACTTGTGTTATGTCTTGGATGGACTTGCGACACACGGATGTTTTGAGGGAACATTTCTGGTTGGGACTCTGTTAAAGATGATAATTTGTTACTGTAAAAACTGCAATAAAAACAGCACGTGTCTTTCAAAATGCCATAAACGAGTCGCACATGTGACACTGAATCCAGAATATAAAGGACAAATTGTTCTGGAAGCAAATTTACAGATGTCTCTGTCGGAGCAGATTTACAAGGGCCCACATGGTTTTGGTTTGTTCTGTTCCCGTTAGGACCCCTTTCCCACTCAGCGCATTATTAAACGACAAGTGTTTCAGCTCACCTCTCAAATACTGTGTTATTAGCTTTACTTCTATTTGGGAAAAATATCTCTAGTGATCGAAAACTTAGGGTGAGGGGAATTACAACATTAAGATTGAAGTCTATTCTCAGTAAAATAGGGTTCAATGCTTAAGTAACATCATGAACTGACACGTAACAGAAGGGCCTGTCCCAATGCCGACAAGGCACTGAAGTGTGCGGAGCGTCCCAATCCTTAGATTGTTGTGATCACCAGGATCTTCTCTCTGAACTTCCAACGAGTGTGGAGCGATGTGGACTTCAGGCAATTACATTCCCCACAATGCATTTCACTGTAATGTTTTCAACATGCAACTTAGCAGCGAGAGCTAACTGGAGACAATGGAAAGTCTTAACAGTTAAACTGATGATATTTTAAATAAATCTGTGACTGTCCAGCAACAACACTGTCAAAACATCAACCCTGTTCTCATTTGTTTGTGGCCATTTCAGCAAATGATTCAAACTAATTGAGCAGTGGCTTTGTGATTAATCCAACTGTGGTTTAACAACACCCTGTCCAAAAAACAGCTGTTTTTTACCTGCTTTGTTTCTTTACCACATTCAAAACGGTTTGAAGTGCGGATTGTCCCAATTCCCAATTTGTCCCAGTTTACCTCCTGCTCCTTGTGCACACACTTTGTTCTCTTTCAGAAAACGCACACTTCAGTCAAGTGTGTAGTGTGAGTTTTGGGACAGGGCCTTACTTGAGACTTGCTATCAAATCCATCTTCATGGAGGTTTGATTTTGACTTTCTATCTCCATGGAGACGCATAGGTGGTGTACCCACCACCAGGGTCTGACGCAGTGCTGCTTTCACTTATGGAACTTAACAAGGTTAGATAGAATTTGATATTGTATCCACACACAGGTAAATTAAATCACAGCTGATCAACAGACCCTTGAATACTGTGTGTAGAACAACTGCACAACCTGGTACTTATGTAAACATTCGATCCCATTCATTTAAATGGAGGAATCTTCGTCATCTTTTTCTTCTTCTTTGGTGTTTCATGGCGGTTGGTATCCAAGTGTTACATTACCGCCACCTACTGTAGTTGTACTTCTTAGACTTTAGACTTTATTCTTCAGACTTTATTCTTTATTCTTTAAGTATTTTCTACCGTATTAAACATCTTTTAACTCCCTCTGATGGTTAAGTATTTTTGGGGAGTTTGGAGAGTCTTGTTGAAACAAAGCAAAAAAAAAAAGTCAAACTGTTGTGGTCCTCCATGTTTTTGGGGCATTATTGTCCTGCAGAACATTAGATTTAAGAAATGTTTATTATGAGGTGATGTTTGGAGGCTGAGGATCTGGGTCAATTCAAGATGCTTAAGTTAATGTTGAAGACCACATCAAACTTGACGTGAGTTAAAACAAGTTTACCAGTTTCATCTTAGCCTCTACTTTAAGCTCTGTCCGACCCTTACTCACTCACTGGACTCGCTCATTAGGCTCTCATCATTACGTAGACAAAGACGCTTGGACGTGTCTTGGCGCGTCTCCGTTTTGGCTCCAATTCAGTCCCGTCCGGTCAATCTGCCCTGGACACGACCCGCACTAATTCTTATGACCAGCATTTCCATGACAATTAGAACAGTTAACTTTTTTTCTTCTTTCTTTCTAAGAATGGTGATGAGGAGAAGGACGTGGTTTCATTACATAAGTTAGAAGTTGTATAACATTTTTCAAAATTGTTGATTTCCTTTTGGGTCACATTTAGAATAACTTTTAGTCTTGGGTTAGTCAGATTTTTTTTCAATAAGGCAAAGAAATAATCTACCCATACAATCATGAAATATACTGCATAGTTACATGTTTGGTTTTATTATAGGAAATATAGGTATAGGCTATAGCCCTATAGTTAATAGACTTGTTTCTTCTGGTTTGCTTTGACGGACCGAAATAGTCTCCTCTCCACGTGAACTGTACTGACCGGTTTAAGTTAGTCAAAGTGGACCCTGCAAGGTCTTGTTTCCAGGGCGGTCTTGCTTCTCACTTTGGGCCTCCAGAATGCTTAGAGGAGCCACAAGAGGAGCCACAAGAGGAGCTTACAAGAGGAGCCACAAGAGGATCTACAAGAGGAGCTTACAAGAGGAGCCACAAGAGGATCTACAAGAGGAGCTTACAAGAGGAGCCACAAGAGGATCTACAAGAGGAGCTTACAAGAGGAGCCACAAGAGGAGCCACAAGAGGAGCTTACAAGAGGAGCCACAAGAGGATCTACAAGAGGAGCTTACAAGAGGAGCCACAAGAGGATCTACAAGAGGAGCTTACAAGAGGAGCCACAAGAGGATCTACAAGAGGAGCCACAAGAGGAGCTTACAAGAGGAGCCACAAGAGGATCTACAAGAGGAGCTTACAAGAGGAGCCACAAGAGGAGCTTACAAGAGGAGCCACAAGAGGATCTACAAGAGGAGCTTACAAGAGGAGCCACAAGAGGATCTACAAGAGGAGCCCCAAGAGGAGTCACAAGAGGATCTTGTCGCCCTCCGAGGCAACTGTTGTTGTGATTTTGGGCGTTACAAAAATGAATTTAATTGAATCTACAAGAGGAGCTGCAAGAGGATCTACAAGAGGAGCTACAGGAGGAGCTACAAGAGGATCTACAAGAGGAGCTACAGGAGGAGCTACAAGAGGAGCTACAGGAGGAGCTAAAAGAGGATCTACAAGAGGAGCTACAGGAGGAGCTACAGGAGGATCTACAAGAGGAGCTACAGGAGGATCTACAAGAGGAGCTACAGGAGGAGCTACAGGAGGATCTACAAGAGGAGCTACAGGAGGATCTACAAGAGGAGCTACAGGAGGAGCTACAGGAGGATCTACAAGAGGAGCTACAGGAGGATCTACAAGAGGAGCTACAGGAGGAGCTACAAGAGGATCTACAAGAGGAGCTACAGGAGGATCTACAAGAGGAGCTACAGGAGGATCTACAAGAGGAGCTACAGGAGGAGCTACAAGAGGATCTACAAGAGGAGCTGCAGGAGGAGCTACAAGAGGAGCTACAAGAGGAGCTACAGGAGGATCTACAAGAGGAGCTACAGGAGGAGCTACAAGAGGATCTACAAGAGGAGCTACAGGAGGAGCTACAGGAGGATCTACAAGAGGAGCTACAGGAGGATCTACAAGAGGAGCTACAGGAGGAGCTACAGGAGGATCTACAAGAGGAGCTACAGGAGGATCTACAAGAGGAGCTACAGGAGGAGCTACAAGAGGATCTACAAGAGGAGCTACAGGAGGATCTACAAGAGGAGCTACAGGAGGATCTACAAGAGGAGCTACAGGAGGAGCTACAAGAGGATCTACAAGAGGAGCTGCAGGAGGAGCTACAAGAGGAGCTACAAGAGGAGAAAAAGCAAATCAAAACAGAAAAGAAACATTTCTCACCATATGCTAAGTTGAGCTTGTGCTAAACCTGCTTATTTCCTGTGATGGCAACGTTATTAAAACAACGTTTGGTAAAACATAGTTTGCGCACATTAGAAACAGCCATTTCCTGTTTATTGACACGTGGCACTCTTTGTCAAGACCCAAAATATTATCACCCATGAAAGAGATGTTAAAACATGCTGTAGAGGCAGCGAGAAGTGAAATAAATTGAGAAAAAGCCAACAATGAACAGCTTTTTTGTAGCTTTTGCCAGGTCTCACAGCTCCAAGAATTTGGAATTACAAAATGCCTTTTTGTAATTTGCTGAGATCGGCATTATGAAGAAAACGCTCACATTTACCAACCCAACTCAGAAATGTCTCTTTAAGGCGGTATGGACGATTTTTCGGCGATTTGAGAACGCAGTCAGAAGTCCACATGCGCACTCCCCCGTGTGGACTGATACAACACACACATGCGTTTGTTTATTAGTGCAACGGAGCGCATCGCATCTCTCGTCTCCCGTAGATTTCTGTCCACTTCTGCGTCAGCTCAAACTGTCTTTCTCCGTCTTCATTTTGCCCCGTACACTGAGGGAACTATATTATGATAGATCCATGCACTTAGGCACGCGGAAACATGAGGACGAACCTGACGCGGCTGCAGGTGAGCGGTAGGTGCGTTTTATGATTGATACGTGGCAGGACTAATGATTTATCCACGCCACGAGGAAATATGATAAAAAATTTGCTGAAAAAAATCGTCCATACCACCTTTAAACCCATGATTAGCGACACATCATCCCACTCTAATCCAACTCATTGACAAAAGTGAGCTTACAGATAAATGTCATCTACTCTGAGCCGGTGCAGCAAAACGTCGTTGGAGGAAACGGCATGTGACTAACCCCTGGAACATGTTTCTGTAACTGTCAGGCACTCCGAAGGCCATCTCACAACATCACCCCGAGACTCAGCAGTGCAGCAGTGGAATGGTTTATCTCACCGTTACTGGAACTCAACTGGAACTTTAAATGTCCAATTATGTCCATGATGACAAACAGGCGGCACCAACAGGCCACGCACTCAAGAAAGAGTATTTTCGTTGCGAGAATACACAGATATGTTTATTGCAAATCTCACAAACTCATTTTTTGCCCACTTAGAAGACATTAGAACTGCATCTGGGTGAAAAAAAAGTCTCCCAAACCCTTGTATTTCTGTAAATATGAATCAAATCAGTTTGATTTGCACACATTTATGAACCAATCATTTTGCCCGTGATGATCCTCTACATCTCAAGCCAAGGTAAGCGGCTAAGGTTAGCGACGGTTTATCAAGATGGGTTTATTCATTACCACGGGTCAAACGAGCTGTGTTCAAACAGCTCTTCTGCTTTCATTCAGATGATGTCACCTTCTTCATTTAATTTTTATTTTAAATTGATGTATGTATCTTAAATAGATTGTCCTAAAACCTAAATGATCTGTTCTGGCACAATAAAAACATTTACATGGAAAATGGTGACATAATACATTTGTTTATATTACCCTTCGGCTCGCACAGAGCCGCAGTCACATCCACGCTGGGGTTCAGGGTCAGAGGTTGGACTTGGGCCCCGTCTGGTTCTCAGCCTGAGCCACGGGAGTCTGAGGAGCAAGCGAGGTCATCACAGCTCCACAACGGGAGGCTCTGAGAGAGGTCTGGAGCTTTAAGAGGCTCATGATGCTGGGTAATTACCGGCCCATCTCTAATCTGCCATTTTGGGCCAAAGTCCTTGAAAGGGTTGTTTACCAACAGCTCACAGATTTCCTCTTAATAAACAACTCATTTGATGTTTTTCAGTCAGGTTTTAGACCTCATCACAGCACTGAGACTGCTCTTGTCAAGATGACAAATGACAAACGAGCTGTAAAACAGCTGCAGTTCATCCAGAACGCTGCTGCTCGGGTCCTGACTAGAACCAGGAAGTACCATCACATTAGTCCTGTTCTCAGGTCTCTGCACTGGCTCCTGTGGCTCAGAGAAGAGACTTTAAAGCAGCTCGGCTTGTGTACACGTCTCTCCATGGCCTAGCACAGGGGTGGGCAATTATTTTCCTCCGAGGGCCATATTCGAATCCAGACAAGTAGCGGAGGGCCGGCGCGCGATAAAAAAAATATATATATATCTATCTATAGATATATATATATATATCTATCTATAGATATATATATATATATATATAATTACGAATAATATATAACTTTTCTGTCAAATATAGGCTATTGAATCTATTATTTAATTTATTTCATGTCATCTTCATTAAGGATACAAGTGTGCAGACAGATGTTACAGAGTATACAGACAAAATAGAATGTTTGGCGGGCCGGATTATAAAGACAACGGGCCGTATGTGGCCCGCGGGCCGCAGTTTGCCCAGGTCTGGCCTAGCACCAAAGTACATCTCGGACGTTAGTGCCATATGAACCATCTCAGACTCTGAGGACCTCAGGGACCGGCCTCCTGCTGGTGCCAGAGTCAGGACTAAACTTCCTGAAGATGTGAGACAGGCTTCTACACTGACAATGTTCAAATCTAAGCTTGAAACAGTTTTGTTTAGCTGTGCATATGACTGAAAGGATTTTCTCTGCACTCTTCTCTTTTATGTCTTAAAATGTTTTGTGATTTCTGTCATGTTTCTGGGATTTTAATGAATTTTTACTGCTGTGTGAAGCACTTTAAATTTGTTTATGAGAGTCTTTTACGATGTGTTTAGTCAATCTTACAGACAGAACCAGTTTGTCACAATTTACCTGCACAGAGAAGTTACCAAGAACCAAACAACGAGTTCAAATGGTCATTGACCCCAGACCACCCATGTCCTAGTTCACAGAAGTTCAAAAAACCAAACAGGTGCGAACGGGGCCTAAGAGACATTCTTAGTCATTTAGCATTAGCCCTAAAACAGCTGCAGATACAATTGCCGATAAAAAACACTATCATACATTATCACAAACATGGATAAGCAACAACTCATTTTATTTTCTCAAAATGTACACAGAGTAAACAATATTGATAGCCTATAAGATGCTGCTTGTCCACGTGTGTCGGCGTAGTAAGAGACCAACGTTTACATACACACACACACACACATATATATATATATATGTATATATAATCCTGCACATAACTGCAGGGTGCAAGATGCTGGCAGGGACAGCATACATGGAGCGCCATAACCAGGTGGCTGGCATATTGTACAGAAACATCTGAGCAGAGTACGGGCTGGAGACCCCAAGGACAAAGCGAGAAACACCTCCAAAGATGGTGGAGCACGACCGAGCCAAGATCCTCTGGTGGTAATGGTATGAATGGTAATGGCGAACCAACCATAGTGGTGGTCAACAAGGTGCGAGGAAACCGTGGTGGTGCAGTATCATGGGATGGTAACATCCGGAAAAAGGAACATGAGAAACTAGAGAAATACAAAGGCCTCAGAGAGGAGTTGGAGAAGGTCTGGAGCGTGAAGATATCGGTGGTGCCCGTAGTGATCGGAGCATTTGGGGCAGTGACCCCCAAACTGGAGGAATGGCTTGAGCAGATCCAGGAAAAACATCAGACATCTCTCGGTCCAGAAAAGTGCAGAGCAGGAACAGCAAAGATACTGAAGAACCCTCAAGTATATATATATATATATATATATATATATATATATATATATATATATATATAACACTGACTAAACAGTAACAAAAGTCATCTACGACATAAGTGGAGGGTCTTATATGGATTCCATTATGTCCTGAAAGTGAGAATACATGATGTATTCAGACAATAGATAATGTTTTATTAATTGTCCAAAAAAGTGCAATACAAAGCCATGATGCGTGTCTGTCATTTTCACACCGTTTAAGACACCAAGAAAGGTTCCAAACTGTCTTGTTTTCGTTGGACTGAAACCTGTTTCCGTCATGGCGCTAGCGTCACTTCCTCCGTCATTTCTTTCATGTCTTTTGGAAAAATCACATTGTTTTGAAGACTGGTTCATACTTTGTTTGTCATGACATCAAACTGAGACAGAGGAATTCCTGACCGACAATATCACGGCAAAAAACTAAAGCACCTATATTCACACAAAATCACTACTGCAACAGAAACAAATGGGTTCTAGGTTTTTTTGTTTCAAAACACGTTATTTTTTTTCTGTAGGCCTACAATGCAACAGTTTGGTTTATAAAGCTAAAACTTAAGCTTTAACTATGCCCGGCTTTGAGTTTTACTAGATAATCCGGGCTCGTGTAAACGGTTTCCTGCTCGTTATCTCCGTTCTATTTGTGAAGTGAAGTGACTTTAATGTGGCTAAGATTACAGTCTTATCAAAGAGACATTAAAATACCAAGGGCAAAGTCCAGTTCAAAAGTAAACGAAACCAACTCTCTAATGTAACTGAGAAAAAGCTAAAAGACCTGCAAGAAAACTTGTTGGAGGATAGCCATGCCAAAAAGGGCTGTCCTGAAATGCTTACAAGAAATTAAGATAAGAGGAGAAATTAACGATCTGACTTCACAGGAAATAGTTAAGAAAATGCTCTTTACCAAACAAAGATATTATGAGAGTGGATCAAAATTTTCTAAATTATTATCTTGAAAACAACAAGCTTAAAACCCCATTTTTAGAATACGGTACAGGAAAAATGGTATAATCTTACCTAAGAAGACCAAATTCAATCAGCATTTGAATCCTTTTATAAAAGGACGATAAAGAAGAGAATATAAATTCCTTTCTGGACACCCTCAATTTGCATGTTATGCCAGAAGAACAAAATAATGGGAAAATGTTTTAAATAAAATACAGGAAAAACAGGGTGCAAAAGATTAAAGAACAATACATCTCTGGGGAGTACACTGACTCTGGAAAGGGGGGGTCAGGCAAGGTTGGGCCTGGTCTCCCCTCCTATTTGCTTTGTAATTGGAACCATTGGCCCAATTTATTAGAAATTAGAAAAACAATTCAAAGAGTTAAAATTGAACAGAAAATTGCCTGCAATGCAGATGATGTTGTATTGTATTTGACCAAACTGGAAATTTCCATACCTAATGTGAAGATTTTTCTCTGTCTGGTGTCTGGGTCTAGGTTCAATATGAATGAATATACAAAAAAACAATTCTGAAGAAAAAATATACTCCTCTTGTTATTATTGTAAAATGTATATTGAAAATTGTCAAGTTGTCTTAGTCAAAAGTTAGAAACTATAAAAATAAATGTTTTGCCCACATTTCTCCATCTGTTCCAAACTCTTACGACTTCCATCCCGAACCGGCTGTTTGATGAGTGGAAAAAAGCAATCTCAAGATTCATATGACAAGGAAAAAAACCTGTGTCCAATTTAAAACCTTACAATTATCAAAAGAAAAAGGAGGCAGTGATTTACCTTCTTTGAAAAAGGATTAAAGTTGTTCCGGGCGTTCCTGTGCAGGCCTTACTGACAGATGACAAGCCATTGAGTCTTTTGGGGGAGATGGAGAACCCTTGGGTGAAATCTGTTCTTACAACATGGAAGGAGCTAATCAAAACATACAAACTAAACAAACATGTTAAAATCTTAAACTGGCAAAGACTCAAGATTTAAAGTCTGGACAACAAAAGGTATAAAGGTCTTTTACCTAATTGTAAAGGAGAATCATTTGCAGAACTTTGGCTTGGACAAGACATTTATAGGTATTTACAAATAAGAGGTATTTTAACCAAGAAATTAAAAAGATGATGACCATCATAGCCTTTTAACTGAAACATTCATTAAACCTTATAAACCTGAACTTTCAATGGGATCAATATCAAAATTATACAAATGTATTAACAATCTGGGCAGCCACTCTACTGATTATATTAAAGCAATAATAGAGGATTTTTTGCCGATTTGAGAACTCAAACAACAGGTTTCTTTTAATGCGCATGCGCATACACACACTCACCCCCACCCTGCTGTTTTTTCCAAGAGGCCGCCTGCCATCAAACCTTGTGCGGAAGCACGCAACAGCCCCGTTGCTACACGTGCGTTTGTTTATTAGTGCGATCACATCGCATCTCTCGTCTCGGCAGATTTCCATCTCTTCTGAGCTCAAACACAGTCTTTCTCTGTCATCATTTTTGTACTGCACACTGAAGGAACTCTCTAAACACAAACCGGCATATCAACCACCCATGTGCAGCCAGGGAAACCTGCTGCTATCCTGGGAATTAGGCTGCAGGTGTGCAGTTGCACGCAGGGAATGATTGACATGTGGGAGAACGACTCGGCTGTCCATGCAAATTACTATCTCGTGTTTTGGGATTGTCCTGTTATTCACAAATATTGGACTGAGATCAACAAAGCCTTACAGACAATTTATGACATCACCATCCCAATGGATTTCAGAACTATGTATTTAGGCCTCAGGGCTCCTGCCATGGACACAAGCAGCAGATACCTCTGGACCCTCTAGCGGGCGCAAACCTCAAAAAACATGTAAGACAGAAAAGGGACTAACATCATAATGGAAATAGGTTTCCAGTGATTAATGATACAAAAATGTTATGAAGCTAAATGGAGCAAAACGTCACATATATTCACTGTTCCCCCTCTGCACCATATATTCACTGTCCCTCCTCTGCACCATATATTCACTGTTCCTCCTCTGTACCATATGTTCACTGTTCCTCCTCTGCACCATATATTCACTGTTCCTCCTCTGTACCATATGTTCACTGTCCCTCCTCTGTACCATATATTCACTGTTCCTCCTCTGTACCATATGTTCACTGTCCCTCCTCTGTACCATATATTCACTGTTCCTCCTCTGTACCATATGTTCGATGTCCCTCCTCTGTACCATATATTCACTGTTCCTCCTCTGCACCATATATTCACTGTCCCTCCTCTGTACCATATATTCACTGTTCCTCCTCTGTACCATATATTCACTGTTCCTCCTCTGTACCATATGTTCGCTGTCCCTCCTCTGTACCATATATTCACTGTTCCTCCTCTGTACCATATGTTCGATGTCCCTCCTCTGTACCATATATTCACTGTTCCTCCTCTGCACCATATATTCACTGTCCCTCCTCTGTACCATATATTCACTGTTCCTCCTCTGTACCATATGTTCACTGTCCCTCCTCTGTACCATATATTCACTGTCCCTCCTCTGTACCATATATTCACTATTCCTCCTCTGCACCATATGTTCACTGTCCCTCCTCTGTACCATATATTCACTGTTCCTCCTCTGCACCATATATTCACTGTCCCTCCTCTGTACCATATATTCACTGTTCCTCCTCTGCACCATATATTCACTGTCCCTCCTCTGTACCATATATTCACTGTTCCTCCTCTCCTCTGTACCATATATTCACTGTTCCTCCTCTGTACCATATATTCACTGTCCCTCCTCTGTACCATATATTCACTGTTCCTCCTCTGCACCATATATTCACTGTCCCTCCTCTGTACCATATATTCACTGTCCCTCCTATGTACCATATATTTACTGTTCCTCCTCTGCACCATATATTCACTGTTCCTCCTCTGTACCATATATTCACTGTTCCTCCTCTGTACCATATATTCACTGTCCCTCCCATGTACCATATATTCACTGTTCCTCCTCTGTACCATATATTCACTGTCCCTCCTTTGTACCATATATTCACTGTTCCTCCTCTGCACCATATATTCACTGTCCCTCCTCTGTACCATATATTCACTGTTCCTCCTCTGTACCATATATTCACTGTCCCTCCTCTGTACCATATATTCACTGTACCTCCTCTGCACCATATATTCACTGTCCCTCCTCTGTACCATATATTCACTGTTCCTCCTCTCCTCTGTACCAAATATTCACTGTACCTCCTCTGTACCATATATTCACTGTCCCTCCTCTGTACCATATATTCACTGTTCCTCCTCTGCACCATATATTCACTGTCCCTCCTCTGTACCATATATTTACTGTTCCTCCTCTGCACCATATATTCACTGTCCCTCCTCTGTACCATATATTTACTATTCCTCCTCTGCACCATATGTTCACTGTCCCTCCTCTGTACCATATATTCACTGTTCCTCCTCTGCACCATATATTCACTGTCCCTCCTCTGTACCATATATTCACTGTTCCCCCTCTGCACCATATATTCACTGTCCCTCCTCTGTACCATATATTCACTGTCCCTCCTCTCCTCTGTACCATATATTCACTGTCCCTCCTCTGTACCATATATTCACTGTCCCTCCTCTGTACCATATATTTACTGTTCCTCCTCTGCACCATATATTCACTGTCCCTCCTTTGTACCATATATTCACTGTCCCTCCTCTGCACCATATATTCACTGTCCCTCCTCTGTACCATATATTCACTGTTCCTCCTCTGTACCATATATTCACTGTCCCTCCTCTGTACCATATATTCACTGTTCCTCCTCTGTACCATATATTCACTGTCCCTCCTCTGTACCATATATTCACTGTACCTCCTCTGCACCATATATTCACTGTCCCTCCTCTGTACCATATATTCACTGTCCCTCCTCTGTACCATATATTCACTGTTCCTCCTCTGCACCATATATTCACTGTTCCTCCTCTGTCCCTCTCACTCACATTCAAATCAAATCAAATCAAATCAAATCAATTTATTTTTGTAAGGCCCAAAATCACAACAACAGTTGCCTCTGAGGGCCACAGGGAGAAATGTCTACGTTGCATGTTGTTTTCTCTGAGTGTACTGACATCTGGAGGCCATTGAAGGTAATGACTTAGCAATGGGGGGAAATAAAAAATAAAATCTACGTTGGGATTTATTCACAATTTTTACTATAAACTGTAAAACACTTTTTTTTTGTGTCTCAAAATTTGGTTTATTTGAACATTCAGTATAACGTCCCACTAACTGCTTGTCTACATGGAGATTTTAGTGATTTGTCTGGAACATTCTATATTATGGTATCAAATACATCTATTTCCATGGAGACAAGCAATTGACACCACCATGCCAAGTTATAGGTCAGATCTGGGGAGAGGATACACATTTTTAAAGCTGTTTTTAACGCACCTGAAATAGTAGCATAATTAAATGTAGGACTAATACATTAAATGCCACAGAAAACATTGCAGGCAAAGCAGTAACACCTCAATGGACAGAAAAGTAAAAGTTAATACATAGTGCACCTTTAAAACGTACCGGCTGCAGCAAAGGACATTTGCCATAGCATTTTAAAACATCTGAATGACAAAAAGACCATGTAATAAAAAGCTGAAACACCGTGTTCGAGTTGATCAATGTTTTTAGGGCACAAATCTTTTTACTTGCAGTTCGAGTAACGATATCAATGACAGTTTTAATAGCAAACGTGCAGTTTCTAAGAAGGAAAACAGAAAAGTAAGGTTCCACCGAGATTTGAACTCGGATCGCTGGATTCAGAGTCCAGAGTGCTAACCATTACACCATGGAACCACACGTCCTACAGGCCAAACTTACGTAGTAAAACCTTGTAAGCAACAACAATCATTATTATTTTAGTTGTGTAACCCATGTCAACAGATTGTAAACACGTTATTACTTCAAACAATTAAAAGTGATTGCGTTAGAAATCTACGTAAGCGCAGCGGTCCGTTCTTTTCCGAACGAACGCGACGCAGTCATGACGTGGGTTACGTTGCCTCGTTTAAAAAAGCCACGCATCGCTATGAAATGACTACAAAACGTGTTAAGAGTAATATACAATGTTGATTCTGTGCATAAAATAAGACAACAACAAGCAGACAGAGGTCCGTGAACTGAACTGCGGGTCTTTCTTCTGTCCACCAGATGGCGCTGTAAATCAAAGTATGTTTATTTCACATGGATCTATTGTGGTATTTTATTGATCAGAAATAACTGGCCAAACCACCAAACCTTTGCATTTGTACATCTAAACGTCAACACACAAATAGATTGGATAATTCAATGTAATTCAATGTAAGCTTACTGTATTTCTCTGATCACGTGACTTACTACTTACTACTGCTAAAATAAAAACAAAAAATGTGTGTAAAAACTAAATAAATGAACATAAACTTTCATTTAATTTCAAATCATGTGTTTTCTGTCATAATTTTAAGCCGACCAAACACCTGAGAGTTTGTGCGGGGAAGAGCAGGCGACACAGAGAAACATAATGACATTAAACTGATGCGACTGAAACGTGAGATTTGTTCTGTTTCGGGCCTGAGGCTTTTAGACACTTCCATCTGCCTGAGCCAAAGTGAAACATTGATTTTTTTCACCCCTTTAAACTAGGCCAGATAAAACATTTCCAGATTTGTTTTACTCAGAATCAACTGTTATAATGAATAAATAAAGGGCCACGTACCGTATGTCTTTTCTTCATGTTTGCTCTCCTCCAACACACACACAATAATGAACAACACAATCAAAATCATGTATAGTGTGAGTCAGATGGACATTTAGAGGTGCTTTAACAAAATAGACTCACTTTACATCAAGAAGAGCCTGACTTTGGTGACTAGGACTTCAATTTAATGTTACCTAGACTCTGTATATCGAATGTACTTTCAGAAAACACACACACACAAACACACACAATACACTGTAGTTCCCACCTCCTTTTAGGAACACCTTTGGACAGAGTTCCTTTTTCTACACACATGTTTTTGGAAGTCCTTCTCTAGTTTTCTTGGCTTAAGGTTGCACTTGTGTTGTTGTTTGTGTGCGATGTGGAGGTTTTCTGTCTTTTGCTGAGGAACTAGGCTCATAAACAGTTGCGTTAGGCCTAAATGTATATCTGTATTAACCTTTTCCTACATGAGTGAAATGAAATAAATAATGTGAATTGAAAGAAATTAAAGAAAATTAAATGAAATGTGGAAAGGTCAAAGGGTAATTCAATAAAAGGAAGATGTACAAACATGTACAGCTAACCAACTTGCTCTTAACCTGAAGCCATGATCCACACATTCACACCTTTACACATTCACACCTTTACACCTTTACACATTCACACCTTTACACATTCACACCTTTACACCTTTACACATTCACACATTCACACATTCACACCTTTACACCTTTACACCTTTACACCTTTACACCTTTACATCTTTACACATTCACACCTTTACACATTCACACCTTTACACATTCACACATTCACACCTTTACACATTCACACATTCACACATTCACACCTTTACACCTTTACACCTTTACACCTTTACACATTCACACCTTTACACATTCACACCTTTACACATTCACACATTCACACCTTTACACATTCACACATTCACACATTCACACCTTTACACCTTTACACCTTTACACCTTTACACATTCACACCTTTACACATTCACACCTTTACACATTTACACCTTTACACCTTTACACATTCACACCTTTACACATTCACACATTCACACCTTTACACCTTTACACCTTTACACATTCACACCTTTACACCTTTACACCTTTACACATTCACACCTTTACACCTTTACACCTTTACACATTCACACATTCACACATTCACACCTTTACACCTTTACACCTTTACACATTCACACATTCACACCTTTACACCTTTACACCTTTACACCTTTACACCTTTACACCTTTACACATTCACACATTCACACCTTTACACCTTTACACCTTTACACCTTTACACATTCACACATTCACACCTTTACACCTTTACACCTTTACACCTTTACACCTTTACACATTCACACATTCACACCTTTACACCTTTACACATTCACACCTTTACACCTTTACACATTCACACATTCACACCTTTACACCTTTACACATTCACACATTCACACCTTTACACCTTTACACATTCACACATTCACACCTTTACACCTTTACACCTTTACACCTTTACACATTCACACCTTTACACCTTTACACCTTCACACATTCACACATTCACACCTTTACACCTTTACACCTTTACACCTTTACACATTCACACCTTTACACCTTTACACCTTTACACCTTTACACATTCACACCTTTACACCTTTACACCTTTACACCTTTACATATTCACACCTTTACACCTTTACACATTCACACCTTTACACCTTTACACGTTCACACCTTTACACCTTTACACGTTCACACCTTAACACATTCACACCTTTAGCACACGGGTGAATGTCGACATCTCCGTTGCGCAGTGGCTCGTGTGCAGCTCTTACTGTACGCAGTGTAAAGTGTTGTATCTCCGCTCGGTCTCTCGTGCAGTGAGTGCTGAAGCAGCAGACACACCGTTATCTCCGCCCCGCTGCTCCTCGCTTTAATCACGATGAATGTCCCTGACTCGAGAGCCACAGAGATTCTGCTCGGACCGAGCGACCGAGCTCTTCACGCCACAAAAACACGGAATGAAACAGCCCGACGCAGCACCAAACATCCAGATAAAAGTTTTTATTTTCATTCTTTTTTCCGGAGGACATTTTTCGCCGAATGTCTGAAGGTTTTTAAAGAGGCAGGAAAAGGTTTATCAAAGCTGACTTTTACACTTACCACGTGAGCCCTTGAACTACAGGAGACTATGATTGTCTGAGGCACCGGTCACAACAACCACCACGAGTTTAACATGAAAAACTAGAGAAGCGATTTACACTGCGGATGTCCATGCTGCTCCCGTAGGATTGCATAGCTCTGATCTGTGTTGCCCTTTTGTGCTTTTTTTTTTTTTTTTTTTCAAGAGTAATAGGTTGCGTTCACGACATTCTACGGCTTGAAGTCGGACTGTGGGATGCGGGACGAATCGAGCTTGAAAAACGATAGCTCCATGGACGATTTTCTGCAGCAGTTTTGAAAGGAAAACACAAAAAGAATCGCCACAACTTTGAGGTGGAAACAAGGTTCGCGATGAAGTCACGCCGTAAAGAGTTATCGAAAGAAACGTTTAAAAGTAAAATTCACAAATGTTTGGACATCTTATACACCCATCATCATGTCACATATAATGTCAAGCAGGAACAGACTCGGGACAGTTACAGTCCTTGCAACGTTAAGCTTGTATAGGTCAATTCACTGTGACGCTTGTTTCGCCTTGATAATCGTCACATTTTAAAATGCGTCCAGGAGAACTGACAAAAGACTGTGAAAAAGGCCTTTGAACTCGCAAACTAATAGAAGAATGACATGTATTATTTCAGAACATGTTTGCGCAGATCTAAACTGCAGAGTCAGCCCATTTTACGCAGAATAAACCTGATATTTTGTCGTTTGTGGAGGATATGATGATGCCGTCTTAGCGATTTGCTGATTGCGTCGCATTCAGATTACAATTCCAGTTGCGATTAATCCTGCAGCTCTAGAGACGTCCTTTGTTTTTGGAAGAGCTGCATCGTCACACCTGTAATACCATAATAGTTCTGTGTTGTTGGTCACAGTTATTATCACACTTTCAAGTATTTTCAACCAACAATAATCATGGTTTTGTGTCTGAATAATGCTTCCACATCTTGGCCTGATCAAGTCAATTTTATCCACTTTTTTGTTCTCCTTTGCATAGTCATTTGCTTAAAACTATTGCAGCAATGATTTATTCCAGTTTTAGGCCTGGTTGAGCCTTAATTTAGATCTGAAAATAGACAATAGTTGTTTGAAACCCGGTTTAGATCTGGTGCTACTTGGAAAGCCGAATGTTTTGAGAACCACCGCTCGAGAGGAAACCGTCACCGTGTCTTTAGAGCAGACACTTCGCTCAAATTCCTGGTTTAAATCTGGTGCGCGAGTGATTTGTGGTGGTTGGAGGTAAGAGGAATTCTCACGATACTTGTGAGTCCAGAAACTTACGAGGACCAAAGGTGAAGCGCCCAAAGTAACCTAAACAAACATGGCAACGCTGACGGACGCACGACCTGCAGCCTATTTTAGGAACTGACTATTTTGTTTTAGAAAAAGAAAACGAGCAGAGTGAAGTGAAGTGAAGTGCTTTTCGCTCAACTGTATTTAACGAAAGACAGATCGTTTGGCTTGTTCCGCTGTTTCGCCCGATCAGCTTCAAATAGGCCTTTTTGTCACGACGTTCTGTCTTTCCAGAGTGATATGTGCAGGAGTCAGTGCAGAGTGTCGCACACATCATCGGCTGCACACGTGAAGAGAATAAGTGAATAAGTAATACAAGCAGTGTTTTCAAAGGGGTTAAAACAGGACATTAAAAGGCAAATACGACCATCTAAATCCTGATCTGGGCTTTTTCGAACGTTCTGACGTCGAATGAACGCAACCTATTATCACAGTAAGGGGTTTTCTGTCAAGCACAAAATTCAGAAAATCCCATTAAAGTCCATTTTTGCTGCCTTGACTTGTCCACGTCCGTTTTTACAAAGTTAGAAAGATGCCAGAACTCCAGCAGCGAAGCCCCCGCCGAGTCTGGTCGGGTTCGGGGCGTCCGCGTGTATCGTGAGTGTTTCGGAGAGAAATGCTTCATGCACAAATGTCCCGTTTCCCGTCTCCAGCTTCCGTCGGACGCTCTGTGCAGATGTGTGTTCAGGACAGGCACTGGGTCGCAGCAGGATCGCCTCAGATTCGTATGTGGAAATTACTGTGGACACAAAAGACAAAGAAAGGTGTTTAGAGACAAATATGTCAACCAAAATGCGTTAAACAGATTATTATTATTGATTTATTATTACTCATTTATGGGTCGGTGTAATCCCTCATTCGTCCAGGCGTGTTCCATAGTAGAAAAAGCTTCAGTTGTAGTCATCTGGACTCAGTTAGAAAAAATAGACGTTTCGACTCTCATCCAAGAGTCATTGTCAATAACAGAATTTAGGTCGAGAACTCCGATATTAATACTGTTCTGTGGTAAGACCCGCCCATTGGGCGGAGCCTTCCTGAAGTAGAAAGAGTTGTTGGTTTCAACAGAAACTCCCCTTTGTATCTACCGAGCTAGCCTATTCAGAATCTTAATGGGCTATTAGAATCCTCTTTGTCTTAGTGAGACCCTGGCTCAACCACCCTGAGTACCTGATTAGCATCTGAATGCCCTGGTCCTGCATCTCCATCTTGAAGCCTCTAATCACTCGTTTGAAGACGGTGAGGTGAAGGTTTTAAGCAGGGAGACAAGATGGTTTGAAAGAGGAGTCAAGGAAGCTATTTTTGTTAAAAAAGAAAGACCTTCTTTAAACAGAAATGGAGGGCTAAGGTTTAATCTTCCTGTTATCTATAATGGGTTACTGAACCCCTGGAAAGGTAAAGGACCAGGGCATTCAAATGCTAATCAGGTACTCAGGGTGGTTGAGCCAGGGTCTCACTAAGACAAAGAGGATTCTAATAGCCCATTAAGATTCTGAATAGGCTAGCTCGGTAGATACAAGGGGGGAGTTTCTGTTGAAACCAACAACTCTTTCTACTTCAGGAAGGCTCCTCCCAATGGGCGGGTCTTACCACAGAACAGTATTAATATCGGAGTTCTCGACCTAAATTCTGTTATTGACAATGACTCTTGGATGAGAGTCGAAACGTCTACTTTTTCAAACTGAGTCCAGATGACTACAACTGAAGCTTTTTCTACTCATTTATGTATTTATTATTATTATAATTTTGGGAGATATTTTTATTTTGTATTATTATTATTATTTTGTATTTATTAACATATTTTTGTATTTATTTTATTATTTTGATTGAATTCTTCTTCTTCATTATCATTATCATTATTATTATTAGGCCTGAGCGCCACAAGTTGGCGAGAGGCCAATTAGTTCTGTAAGGCCATGCAAAGCACGGCTGCGAAAGTGTGCACGTAGTGCGCACGAAATCGAGCGCAAAGCGCTCGCCCACTCCCAAACACTCACTAACGCACTCCTCCACTCATGCACGCCCCGTGCATACTAATTAGTAGTAGGAAAATGGAACATTATCGTTGTAAACGGGCGAAGCCCGTGCAAAAGTGCGCACTAAACGAGCGCTTTACATTGAGACGACGACCGCGTCACAAAGGCGCCGGTCCAGCTGGCAGCCCGATGCAACGCTCCGCTCTTTTTTAACACTTATTGTGCTTTATCTTTTGTATTTTGTAAATATTTTTTCTACTTTAGTTGTACGATCGGGACACGCGCTGGAATCGCTTTAATTCAACTTGTTTCGACTTTGTTCGGCTGGATTATTGAGTGTTTTTCGTCGTGTCGTCATGATGTGTGCTAGCTAGCCCCCCCGGCCCCACCGCGCCCCCCGGCGCGTTTATACAAAGGAGGAACTCATGAAACTGAGGGGGAAACCATCGTCTTACCCGGAGATCGTCACAACATCCTAATTTTTCCCTTTATCCCTTGTTGGGAAATGGGAGGTTTTGTCTATAGGAGTTTTTGTTTATAAGAGATCTTCTATTAAGAGTTATCTGTCCTTTTCCTTTTCTGTATTTACCTGCGTTGTATCAATGAAATTTCCCCATGTGTGGACAATCTTCCAATCAAGGATAATCTTATCTTAAAATAATTGCTATTTTGGAAGCAAATTTAAGTGCTTTTAATTGAATTAATAGTTAAAATGATAAATCTTAAATACAAAATAAAGTAAATGAGTCAAAAAACAGATAAAAAAATAAGTTTCAGTAATAATGAAGCTCGGAGCAAAAGGACCTGAAGAAGCCAAATACAACTCCAGGTTTGTTTTTGATGAGGAAACCATGTTACAACACGGATAAGACTATTGTCCTTTACATTTTGTCTATTTGGAGACAAACCTGGCCAAATGTACAGGTCAGATCTGTGGAAAAGCGAGCCTACTCACAGTATGAATTTTCAGCATGTTTTTCAAGCCATTTTTGTTCAATAAAAACCTTTCATTATAGATTTTACTTAGTATTCATCTGCAAAAAAAACATTACACTGTCACAATAAACGTAACATTGGTTCTGGGTTATGGGAACTTTACGGCCTGTACTGAATTTGACGAATGGGAAGCATAAAAAGAGTCGGATGCCACGCCTCGCTCCTCGGTTTTATCTGCGAAGGAGCAGCTTTATGCAGAGCAGCTTCAGTAAAAACACAAATGAGAGGAGAGAAAGGCTGTGCCCCCATGTAGACGTAATAGAATCCACTATATCACACGGAGAAACAGACACTAAAATGTGCAGAGGAGGTCACATGGAACAGGCCCAGCAGCCGTCACAGGCCGCAGTAACCAACGGCAACGCGTCTACCATAATGCAACTCATCATTTTATGTAACGTCGACACCACTGGAACAAAAAAAAGGAATTGCCGGAACCAAAAACTGGTCTCAATCACATTTTTAAATCCCAACAACAACGTTTCCAGATACAGGAATATTCTCAAACATGTTTAATGATGCTTTCCTTGTGTTGGCCTTAATTTTAGAGCTAATACTGAACAAATCATTTTATTTCTTGCCATTTCTGGGTCCAAAAAATGAATGTATGTATGAATATGAAGTGCGAGTCTAAATCAGGCACCGTGGCTTTTAAGTGTATAACTCTGATATTTGGAGTACAGCCTGAGGAAGCGCAACAGAATCATTTCGCGGAAATGAAACCAAAAGCATCTCACTGAGACTAGGACTCTCATACACGAGTCCTAAAGCCACAGACACAGGAAGAACATGCAACTCCACAGTCAGATGGTAAGTGCTCTGTTATCTCTGTGTTAGAATTGTACACGGCAGGGATTAAACATTTGATTCATTCTAACTATTTTTGATTCTTGGTGTTTCTTTCATAAACGAGCACGCCAACAACTGGAAGACCACCCCCAGAGACAAGAGCGGCGACATGTATTCACCTTTTAAACAATGATTAATGTGCAATGCCATCTTTGTTCATGAAAGACGTGGATGCGAGGGATTGTAAACGTCGCAGTCGGCCAACGCCACAAATAATGATCTTGGACACGCCTCATGGAATGAAATAAAGCTGTGTGTTACCTGATGAAGTCTGGGGCTTTGGAGATCATGTTTTCGAAGTCGGTGAAGGAAAGTTTGGTGTCTCCGTCCAGATCGGCCTCCTCCATGACCTTATCACAGACCAGAGACACCTCCTCCGCGCTCAGCTCTCCTTTGGTCAGCTTCACCATGGTCTGACGCAGGTCCTCCTTACAGATGAAGTTATCTTGGTTATAGTCTGGAAAACATAATGTTCATGGTCATAACATGTTCAGTGTCAGCGACATCAGAGCTTTCTGTTCGATATCAAAATGTCTGTAGAGCAGATGGTTCTTACCGTAGATCTTGAAAGCGTAGATGGTCTTGAGCTCGCCGGGGGACGCTTCACACAAAACAGAAAACATGTCCACAAAGTCGTTAAAGCTCTGGTTTCCTTCTCCGTCCTCCGAGAACGTCTCCACGATTCGATCTCGAAAAGGGTTTTCCTGAAAACAAAGAAACCGTTTAAATAAAGACAATGATTGTGTCACTTTAAGAGACTTTGGAGATCGTGGACCTTCAGCTGATCTTTTATAAAGCATTAACACTAGGTTTAAAATGAATATACCACGAAATACCAAAGGAGCCCAAAGTGTCCAGCACAGAGTGTTGGGACCTAAAAACACTGCGTTTAGCCCTTCTCACACGAGTCGTACCTTGAGCTCAGGCATGGTGACGATCAGAGCCAGAGGAACTCGGATGTCTGGGCTGTTTGTGTAATCCAGAGGGACTAAATGTGGCGCCAGCTCTCGGTATCTGCCATGTAACCTGCAACAGACACAATAAAGTTAAACAGGCTGCGTCAGTCTTGGAGTCTTGCAGTACAGTAAATGCTACTTTCTATCTGAAAAAGCCCTCATGAGCCTTTGAGATGATTGCTCTTGTCAAAATAAGTTTAATTCCTGCTTATTTACTGCACTGAAAACAACCATTTTATCACAATCTACAATATTGTGAGATGAGATGTCTGATATTTAGGGCTTTAATTATCAAAAGAAATTCTGCCGTTCAACTCTGTCCGCTCTGTGTCGCCCCCTGTAGGACGCTCTGTCCGCTCTGTGTCGCCCCCTGTAGGACGCTCTGTCCGCTCTGTGTCGCCCCCTGTAGGACGCTCTGTGTCGCCCTCTGTAGGACACTCTGTCCGCTCTGAGTCGCCCTCTGTAGCACGCTCTGTCCGCTCTGTGTCGCCCCCTGTAGAACGCTCTGTCCGCTCTGTGTCGCCCCCTGTAGGACGCTCTGTCCGCTCTGTGTCGCCCCCTGTAGGACGCTCTGTCCGCTCTGTGTCGCCCTCTGTAGGACGCTCTGTCCGCTCTGTGTCGCCCCCTGTAGGACGCTCTGTCCGCTCTGTGTCGCCCCCTGTAGGACGCTCTGTCCGCTCTGTGTCGCCCCCTGTAGGACGCTCTGTCCGCTCTGTGTCGCCCCCTGTAGAACGCTCTGTCCGCTCTGTGTCGCCCCCTGTAGAACGCTCTGTCCGCTCTGTGTCGCCCCCTGTAAGACGCTCTGTCCGCTCTGTGTCGCCCCCTGTAGGACGCTCTGTCCCTTCTGTGTCGCCCCCTGTAGGACGCTCTGTCCGCTCTGTGTCGCCCTCTGTAGGACGCTCTGTCCGCTCTGTGTCGCCCCCTGTAGGACGCTCTGTCCGCTCTGTGTCGCCCCCTGTAGGACGCTCTGTCCGCTCTGTGTCGCCCCCCTGTAGGACGCTCTGTTCGCTCTGTGTCGCCCCCTGTAGGACGCTCTGTCCGCTCTGTGTCGCCCCCTGTAGGACGCTCTGTCCGCTCTGTGTCGCCCCCTGTAGGACGCTCTGTCCGCTCTGTGTCGCCCCCTGTAGGACGCTCTGTCCGCTCTGTGTCGCCCCCTGTAGGACGCTCTGTCCGCTCTGTGTCGCCCCCTGCAGGACGCTCTGTCCGCTCTGTGTCGCCCCCTGCAGGACGCTCACTCTACTCCTGAACATGTATGATCCCTCATCATTATCTCTGTCTCCTTCCTGAAGTCAATTCTAATTAAGTCTGTATATTTCCTGCTCTGTACTCAACCATGGTCATAGCCACTTATTCTATAGGAAAGTGTTTTTTTTTATTGTTTTGCTCTACCTGCACATTGTGTTAGATTTAAGTCTATTTTTAAAAAATATTATAATTTAAAAAAAATATTTAAAAATGATATTGTTTTTTTTGCATATTCCTAATCTCCGGCTGTTCTTGAACTGTGCGTTTGAACACTGGAATTTTCCCATTGTGGGACAAAGGTTCCACTCCTGTCTCCAAACATTACTGTTGTCTCTTACTAGTTTTACATTTTGTCAGAGTGAAACACTGCTCTTCTCGATGCTTTGTAGGATAATGATGAGTATTTTGACAGTCTTTGGGTGACCATAAATGGTGTCTGAGTTGTAATAATATTTCATAAAGCGTTTGTTTTTACAAACAACCATCGCCAAGAGAACAATAATCTAAATGAGACAAACCTTGTAATTTTAACATAATTCTATCACTACTAGGCTGCTTCCCACACTGTTTACCTACTGGATGAATTAATGAATTAACTAAAGCTCGGAATGCACAAGAAACACAATCACTCATCACTATTGACCACGTCAACATGAGACATTTGCTACAAGCCTAAATCGTCCATTAGGCTCATTGAAGGGCGGCGTGCAGCGGTGTGGAAGCATTCACTAATCGACTTCAACAACCGTTAGCCAAAAGAGTGGAAGAAACACAGGCTGATTTACACAGGCAAATGTAAGAATGACCTGAAGCAGCAGCAGCGAGCAACAGCAAATGTTCATTATCGAAGCATAAGCGTAAATAATGCTCATAAATCCACAGCCTTCATTGACAAACCACGACCTACTGTAGTTCTGCAGCTAAACAAATGGGGCCCCGAGGAGGAGGTTTACAGCGTTTTAATTGGACCAGGAGACATTTTGGGTCATAATTCACTGGAACAGGAGAAACAGTGACGTGTAAGAACTAAAAAAGAAAAGGAGAAAGTAGAGAAGCTGGGAATGAAAATGGATTTAATCATAAAAAACTGTGATCATTGGAATTGGCTTTGTATAGTCACAATTCCACAACTGTAACCTAGCAACCATACTGTAAATAAGAACCAAAATCCATATACATTACATGACAGATTTGACAAACGACAGATTTGACAAACAATAATACCATATAACACCTTTATTTTGTTGAATGATTGTTTAAACTGTAAGAAGATTGTCCAGCACCCATACATAATAACAAATTAAATTAAATTAAATTCAATTCAATTCAATTCAATTCAATTCAATTCTATTCAATTCTATTTTATTTTATTTTATTTTATTCAATTTAATAAAATTAAACAAATAAATTAAATTAAATTAAGACATGGTATGGCAATTAAAAAGCTAAATATTTGAGAAGGCATTGTCTGAACATGTGACTTTTGAGCAGAAAAAAGCAGCTCTATAAAAGCTCACGTTTACATTTGTGCGACCTACATCCAACATCTGAACTAAAGTCAACGAGGACGTGTGTGTTCTGGACAGTGATGAAGCATGAGAGAATGAATGTTGTGTGCAGAAACTCACCGTAAGATTTCTTTCCGGGTGAAATAAGTGCAGTCCTGTACAAATGGAACAAAAATTACATCACACATTATATTCATACATTTTTACTGTTTAATTTACCTGAAAATGACCCTCTAAGCTCAGAAAATAACATTATAGTCATCATTTCAATATTATCACATGGACAAAGCCTAATTTTGTAAACTTTCTTTCCCAATCTACTGTGAGTTGTTTCAAATGGTTAGAATTAAAATAAAATTATCTGTTGATATGAATATGAAAATCCCCATGGTAATAGTTTTTTTGTACATCAATGGGACCTTTTAAAATTGGTAAACAAATACATAGATACATAGATTCTGGAATGGAGGCAAAAGCGAAGTGTGGAACATGTGATTTCAATGGAAAAAAAACAGGATTAGCCTCAGATTATAACAAAATATGAGAAATTAATGAGAAATGAAGATGTTTTTATGAAAACCACTCAGATACGTGTGAGTATTCTACATTATCTGTATTTTTAATTGGAGAGTATGATAGACACTTGGTATAAGGCAAAATCCAGATTTTTTTATTTTACTGGACAAATACAACCCCGCACACTTGTTTTTAAATTTACATGACCACAAATTATGATTTTTGCAAAGTTTAAACACTATTTTGAAGCCAGAAATATGCATTTTTGTCCTTTCCTATAAGAAAAGCAGAGTAACTAACATTTCTGCCCTGATTATGCAAAAGTGTGGCTTATTTTGGTTAAACAGACTTAAAATCATTACCATTTAGAGCTATCATTAGTTAATTATTGAAAATATATTACAGTTTATATTCTGGACATTCTGATGACATAGCTTTATAAAGGGCCAATTGTTAAATCTTATTGTTTCACTATTCCTGCAAAATACTGTAGATTTTACACTAATATCCTATTGAATTGGGATTATGTAATTTTGGGATTATTGTAAAAATAAAACCTCTAACTTCACTGTGCATATTAAATCTACGCAAAAATACCTATAACACAACATATTGTAAAATGCTGGAGTTGCAGTACCTGGAACGCCTCCAGCTGCTCATCGGTGAAGGTTGTCTGCTTGTTGCCCATCCTCGTCGACTGGCCCCGGCTCCAGGCAGATGCATCACACTGGAAGTTCCTCAGAAAAACATCAACAACAAGGAAATATCCGCATCAATCCGAGAAAACCGCGTCCAAAAGCGTTAGATCCATCCCAGTGTTTGAATCGTGTGCGTGTTTTTAGTCCAAAGCAGCGCAGGGGGAAAGGTGGGTTCTTCTTGCAGATGCGGAGGAGGTGAAGGCAGCAGCGAGGCGCGTTCAGGGGCCGCGATGGAGAGTGGGAAACGGAAGTAGTGGCGAATATTGACGTTTTGTTCAAGCATTGATTACATTTTACATTTTGATATTAAACCTATACAAAACAAAATGATGATGATGATGATGATGATGATAGTAATAATAATAATATTAATAATAATAATAATGATAATAACAATAAATATAGCCGCAAGCGGCAATGATTGGCCCTCGCCACGCCGCCGCCGCAAGAGGAGGGGGCGTTAACGCGCCCCAATTGTCCTTTTATTACGCCTACTGCTGAATCTGTGACGCTGTCACATCTTCTCCCCTTTGTTTTACCATCAAAAAGCAATTTTATTTTGAATTCTTGACAAAATGTGCGGCTTTGCCGCACAGACACCGTGACTCTTTGAATGAAAATGTGGATAACTTTTGATGGTCCACCACTGAAGATGAGTCTCACCAATTTCAGGTTAATAGGGCTAACGCCCTAAGAGGAGTTCATGAAAGTCTAAAGTGTAAACATGTTCTGGCGATTTCCCCATTGGAATAACATGGAAGGTTTTGGTCATTGCTACGGCAAAACCGTAACAATTATGACATGGCTCTCATTGACTTTTTTGATGGGGATGCTAAAATTGAGTTGTGTGTCAAATTTCAAATAATTTAGCAAAACTAAACATTTAACCTCCATATAAAATCTGTAGGGGGCGCTGTGGCGCCAAATTAATTTATTTCACTTCAAGTAGGTTTAGGGCAAAGAGTTTAACAACTGATTCTAATTTGACGCAATTCGGACTTTATCTGCGCAAACGGCAGAAATGTTAAATTTGGGAGATTTCTGAAATTCTAGCTACAGTTTGCGGCTTCGCCGCTCAGAGACCGTGAGAGGTATCAATGTAATTTGAATAACTTTTGATGTCCCACTCCTCAGTAGCATTTTCACCAAATTTCAGCTTTTTAGAGCCAACGCCCTGGGAGGAGTTCGTAAAAGTACGGCGTTTGGAAAAACTCTCGAGTCATGTTAAGCCATGTTTGAAGCAATATGGCTGACATTTGGTTGGGTGGACGGCGTTGCCGTGATAATATTTTTTACTTCTCTTGTCACCATCTACCTCTGCGCCAAATTTCATGATTCTACGATCAGATTTTTTTTGTGTCATTTCCTATCTCTCAATGCATTTTTGGTACATTTGGGGGCGCTGACGCGCCAATTTTTTTATTTTAGAAAAGGGAGATAGCCAGAATGTAGAGAGGCACGATTTTTAGAGGTGTGCAAATTTTTGTGACTTTTCGTCAATGTTCACTGGGTGAAAAATAGGGGGGTTGGTCCCGAGAAGAAAGAAAGAAAGAATAATATTCCGATGCGAAAACAATGTTTCCCATTTTTCAAATATCATAAACTATACATTTTCGGAAAGCGCTCGCGCTTTCCTACCTCATGGTGTGGGTCCCTGGTCACTGACGGGTACTTTCGTTAATTTTGAGTGGGCTCCGCCCACTTTGTGTTTTTGGCCCTCTATACAGTAATAATGTTAATTTTTTGCATTACATGCTTATATGCACGGAACATGCAAGAGATGGGGAACGTATTCGTGAGCTACTTAGGGCAAATGAGTGCTTTATATGGGGATGACGACCGCGAATGTAAAGTGCTCGTTTAGTGCGCACTTTTGCACGGGCTTCGCCCGTTTACAACGGTAATGTTCCATTTTCCTACTACTAATTAGTATGCACGGGGCGTGCATGAGTGAAGGAATGCATTAGTGAGTGTTTGGAAGTGGGCGAGTGCTTCGCGCTCGATTTCGTGCGCACTACGTGCGCACTTTTGCAGCCGTGCTTCGCACGGCCTTACGAGATTAATAGGCCTCTCGCCAGCTTGTGGCGCTCGGGCCTAATAATAATAATTATAATAATAGTGAGGTGCAACTTCACACAAAAACACACACAAATTTAATTGTAGATATATAGACAAACAGAAATCTGGCAGTTGGTGGAATTGCGAGTATAGTGTAAACTTTAGGCTAACAGTTTTAGCTGGTATTGTAATGGCTAATAATATTCTAGTAAAATAGCTGATATTAAAGTGTAGTTCCTAGGAAGCCTATTCATTTGTTATATGCAACATTTTGTCGACTTTTTCCCATTCAACCATTCAAAAGATACAATTTTGTTTTTAATCTGTATTCGCTATGGTAACAATTCAAGATTCTCATCACTCTGAACCTTTGATTTAATTTAAATAAATTTAAATTCATAATCATTCATTCTATTCTATTATTTCGTTTTTTCAAATGTTTGATTTGTGTAAAAGTATTTTGTTAATGTATTTTTCATGTTGCTGAAGGGCTCAAAAGGTTATGTCGCGGTGCTGCTTGTGTAGCTCCAAGTTCAGTCACAAGAGGGAGACAACGCTCATATTTCTTTACAATCCCATTTTACTCTTACAATCAACTAATTGGCTTCATACCTTGTGCATACTAAAACGGGGACAGCACCTAAATACACAAGTAATTTATTGAATAATTATAACTGATAACAATGGTCAAAAATAAAGAAACACAAAAGAAGAAACACACATAAAAAATTGATAACACAATTGTATACTTTATGGGTTTTTTTCCCAACACCTTTTGATTTATAGGGTATATTTTTTTGAAATCTTTTGTAGTTATGCTTTTTCTTGTTTTCTTTTCTTTTTGTTTTTCAGAAAATGTACAAATCTGGCAACTAAACTGCGTCACGGATTACGTCAGTGTTTCCGCTATGAGCGAGCTCCTCCCCCAAAGATCGTCTAACGGCACTCCAAAAAAGAGGAGGAAGAAAGTCTAAAGAAATTATAGTCTAAATAATAAAGTCTAAAGAATAAAGTATAAAGTATAAAGTCGATGGCGGAATGCACCTTTTGGCTGCCAACTGCCATTAAAAAGCAACACAACAACAACACCCTTCAGATTTTTAGCATTTTTGTATACGATTACATTTAACTATTCAACCACTCATCATACCATATTTCTATTTTACAATGAAGACAATAAAACAACAGTAGTATTTCAATTAAGTTCTGAGCATGGATGGAGTCTCATCGACACGCCTCTTCAGAGTGAACGATTGTATCCAGACACGATCTCTGCCAGGCTCATCCTCAGCGGCTTCTCCTCATTAGCATCATGGCAGGCAACGCGTGGAGGTCAATGGTGAGGAAACTACATTGTTTAAGCTACTAAAAGTCCATGTGGCTGTGGAACTTATTGTAATTCAGCTCTGGTTTTGTTGTAGCAGCAGATCTTGAGTTTTTTCCTCCTATTTCTACTTTTTTCTGTGACGTTCACCGCATTTAGCATTAGCTTCCGTGTTAGCCGGTGCCTGTGTCCTTCAGTATGTTCTTTCTTTTGTAGTTTAAAGGCTTCAATCAATTTGTGATTCCATCTTGTTTGTCTTATATCTAATATTATAGATTATATGGAAGACTCAATAGGTTGTTTTTACCTTGCGAAATTTCTTTATAAAACATTATTGCCCAAATAAAGGTTGAAATATAGTGCCTGAAGGCTTCTAGATATTCTATTATTGTAGATTGCTTATTCTTTTTTGGTATTTTGATTTAATAATGCCACTGTCTTTTTTTAAATATAAAAACGTAGGTGTTTTAGTATATGTATAGCACATCAAAATATGATCACTATTATTTTAAACGTTCACTGCAATTATACAGACTAAACACACACTTAAATACCTTTTTTATAACCTTTTATCAAAGACTGGCATTATTAAATGAAAATGTCAAAATTATCATCAAAAATATACTATTTGTAAATATTCTCTATCTAGAAGCTTTCAGTCACAATATTTCAACCTTTTATTTGGTTAAAAATGTATCAAAAGGTCTCTCTTCTGTTAAATGTTCTATTTGAAAAAAGTCTGTAATAAACACATTTTATCGGCTCATAGAGCAATACAATTGTACAGATCATATTTACCACGTTATCATTTCATATATCCCTTTATTTAACAGTACCTAACCACCCTTCTGGGCACATCAGTTTTATTTTGTTTTTTCTATGTTGCTTATGTTGTGCAATTAGCCGCGTGTGTTGACCTTGTCCTGTCGCCTGCAGCTGTCCCAGGCCGTGGCGGCGGTCAGGAAACCCACCGTGTCGTCCTTCTCCAGAGGGGTGAGTCTGACCAGAACCTGACACCAACAATGGACCTCTCACACACACCGGGACTAAACTTAACTCACTTACCTCTGACGAAGAGTAACGAACGAGCCTCCTCCAGTTTAGTATCCACATCTCGTGTTTGTAAATTTCGTTTCATTTATGTATTAAGGATTCATTTTAATTTGACAAAAACTGCCAGATAAATAATTTCTAGATGTATTTTTTGGACTTCAGATTGAAATGAGACTAAATTTTGCTTCTTAAAGGCGTAATGGATGAATTTTTGGCCCCAATCTGAGTCTCATTTCCTCGTGGCGTGGACTGCCGATTAGTCCTCATAGAACGCACCTACTGCTCACCCGCAGCCTCGTCGGCTTGTCCCCAGGAGAGCAGCATGTTTCCCCGAGTGTACGGGACAAAATTAAGACTGCGAAAGACCGTTCGAGCTGTCTCAGAAGAGACGGAAATCTACGGGAGACGAGAGATGCGATGCGATCCGTCGCGCTAATAAACAAACGCACTTCTAGCCGCGAGGCTGTTGTGTAGGTCCGCACGGGGGCAGTGCGCAGGCGCACTTCCGCTTCAGTTCTCAACTCTTTAAATGGACCGGATTATGATTTTCTTACATTACATTGTGAATTGTGTATTAAAAACATAGATACATGATATGTATAACAGTTTTTCCCATTAATAAGCGGAGACTCTATGTTGGCCTCCCGTAATCTAATCTATTTCTTTCTCATCGTCTAAAATCAAATGTGACGATGACAAAAGTGAATAATAATCTTATTGAATGATGTTGATTTTTAAGCTTTAGGCATTTGAAGCCGGGAAAGATGCAGAATTGAGCTCTTTAGTGGCCACAGTATTTGGACCGTTGCTCTGACTTGGACGGACTGGTGTGAACTATATTCCTGATGGTTTGAGAGTCTAATCCTGGTGCTGGACGTTCTCAGATGCAGACGGTCACTCTGATTCCAGGAGATGGAATCGGACCTGAGATCTCCACCGCCGTCATGAAGATCTTTGAGGCGGCCAAGGTAGAAACAAACAGAAAACACTGCTAACAACTGTCTTTGTTTTTCATTTGAACCTTGTGTGGCTGTTGGGATCTGGCGCCGGTGACGATCTGCTACTTTGGTTATGTTTTTATACCAGGACGGGACGTCAGGCAAAGGGGCGGGGCTCACGGGGTCAGTCGTGACGTAGTGACCGAGCTTCGAATGTAGTTGCCACAGTTGAACCCAAAGCAGGCACAGCTTTGGACCCAAAAGTCAGATTTTCATTTTAGTGACAATTTATTTTCACTAAAATGACAAAATAAGGCCAGGGATGTGTAAATGTATGTATAGTTTAGACCTGTTTACACAGTTAATCAGTTTAGTTACTCTTCTTATCTTAAACACTGGCACTTTTCTCCCTCCCACTCCTCCTATTGCTCCGCCTCTGTCCTGCCCTAAGTGAGGGATTTAACCAATCACGGTGAAGTGAATTACTATATCATGCATATGACAAATATCATGCATTATTTGTTTTTGTCTGAAGATCTGTGTGAGGAATAATGACACGCTGGAGGGAAATAAATCTGTGAATGTTGCAGAAACTTATTGAAACGCTCTGTGTATTTACCTGTAATTGTTCTGTGTGTATAAACAGGCCCCGATAAAATGGGAGGAGAGGAACGTCACGGCCATAAAAGGACCTGGAGGAAAGTGGATGATTCCTCCTGACGCTAAAGAATCCATGAACAAGAATAAGATGGGACTGAAAGGTATTTTATTTGGTGCAATTGTTCAGTCAAATAAAAAAAATTAAAAAAAAGTGACACTTGATGAGTTTTTGCCCAGTGGTTCCTGCGTAATTTCCTAGTGTGATGTCATCAAATACAACCAGGAAGTGAAATTATAAACCTAAAAAACATGCTATTCTGAAATAAAATGTTTATATTTTGCAAAATTCAAAATATATTCATCATTTTAGTTCAATGAGTCGTCCGACCTGTAGGGGGCACTTTCAGCCTTATTCCTGTGGATTTTGTATCTTTTAATTCTGGACCAGCTTTGTGTCTGAAATAAAGTCAATAATGATAACATATCATCAATATCAATATCAACATATGTCTAACTGTAGCTGATCTCTCACGCATAAAATTTCCTCTCTTGTGCTTTTTAGGGCCCCTGAAGACCCCCATCGCGGCAGGACACCCCTCCATGAACCTGCTGCTGCGAAAGACCTTCGACCTCTACGCAAACGTGCGGCCGTGCGTGTCCATCGAGGGCTACAAGACCCCGTACACCGATGTGGACCTAGTCACCATCCGAGAGAACACCGAGGGCGAGTACAGTGGCATCGAGCACATCGTGAGTCGCCGATCGGGACGAGTTTACCGCTGCCAACGCCACGCGGAATAATAATAATAATAATAATAATAATAATAATAATAATAATAATAATAATAATAATACAGTAAATATATGTAACGCAAAGAAGTTCCACAAAACAAGAAACAAAGGCGTAAGACGGGGAGAAGAGTCCTGTGTTTCATATAGATTTAAATCTTTCCTATTTTCACACTTTAATTGTGACTAAAAACAATCGTAGTTAGATTTTGAGTGTCGTAATCTGGACATAAAGACTAAATCTAAATCGCCTACAAAAATACGTTTCATCGCAAAGACGGTGGTGTTATTGCATCAATATGTCAAAGGATTTTTAAAAAAAAACTGCTTTATCTGATAATATTCTGTCTCGCCTTTTATCAACTTTTATTTGGTTGATAATTTAACTAGTCGAGTAATAAAAAGAATAACGTTCGCTAAAATTGCCAGCTAAAATAATGGTTTGTTGCAGCTTTTATTAAACAGTCCTGGACAAGGATTGCACTGACGTGACTTATTATTTATTTTGATGCTTGGCCTTTCACAATAATCAAAATATTAACTTTGTTCAATAAATTAGAGATTAGGGCTCATTATTTATTGTGTGAACGTTTCCTTAACAAAATTTTGTATTTTTTTCAAACTGAAAGAAAAGAGAGAAGATGGGGAAAAGAAAAAAGTCCTTTGCACATTTATTTTTTGTAGAACAATAAGTTTTGAGCTGCAGAGATTAAATATACTATGAGTAAATAGACTCTTAATAAATTCAAAAATGTTTCATAATATTAATAATACTTTTTCTTGTTTGTCTTGTCCTTGTTGTGATTATTATTATTAAGTCTAGAAATTAATGTTTAATTACAAAATAACCCCAAAAAAAGGAAACAAATCTGTATATCGACATGACTGAAGTAGGGTTCATGAGTGTTGTTACAGTATGTCTTTACTTCAATCCTCTCCAATGCAGTTTTTCAAAGTTATTGTTTTGATCAGATTGTTGACGGCGTGGTTCAGAGCATCAAATTGATCACAGAAGACGCCAGCCGACGCATCGCGGAGTACGCCTTCGAATACGCCCGGAACAACCAAAGAGCCAGCGTCACGGCCGTGCACAAAGCCAACATCATGTGAGTCGATATGAGCGACGCTTCCCCCCACGTTTAGAGCCGATTCGTGACTGCTGGGCTCTCAACTATGAAGGATTTAGTCTGAGAATGACTTAAAACTGTGTGTGGTGGTGTTTTTCTAAGACGTTAGGCAGTCGCGACGCATCTTTAAATACACGGCAGAGAAGAGAAGTGTCTGCAGCTAAATGGATAAGCATAAAACTAGTATTGTTTAACTCCTGCTAAACTAAACCGTGTCACAGAATTAGGGATTTCAAGATTATTCATTCAATAAGATCAAGAATTTAAATAAAATTATAATTCTGACAATTCTAGAAACAAAATTAAGATTTTTTTGTTGTATCTATCTCTCAAAAAAATATACCTAAATGTAAAGAACTTTATTTTATCTGGCTGTTTTTGTCACATTTAACTTTATTTTGTCTTTCAGAAAGTTTAATTTTGTAAAGCCGTTCACAAACTTAAAGGCGTAATGGACGATTTTTTGCAGATTTGAGAACTGAAGCGCATGCGCACTCTTGGAACACAGATTCCCTCACCTCAGCATAAAGTAGTTTTTATATATTTAACTGTACCTTTTCTTAACTGCTTTTACAATAATAACACAATTATGCATTTTTAGCCATTCATCTTTCTTTATATGTTCCTTTTCTTGTGTGTAGGCGAATGTCCGACGGTCTGTTTCTCAGGAAGTGTCGCGAAGTGGCGGAAAACTTCAAAGACGTCAAATTCACCGAGATGTACCTGGACACTGTGTGCCTCAACGTGAGTCCACTGGAAGGGAGTAACTGTACAGCCAGTAAATCACAGTATCGTGTCTTTTGAATGGGCAAAAAGTCCTTCAAATCATGAAGCACTGACCCACGTTTAGGCGCCTTAGTCCCAGTTCACGGCAGGTCAAAAAGAGACTGGGTGTGGGAGGCGTTCAGGGACGTCCAGTTATTTAGCATTAAACTTTGTGGCTGCTAATAAACGCACATAAACTGTAGATGAACGACACATTGGCACATTCGGTGGTTGGTATGTGGGCTCAGAAAAGAGGGTGGGGCAAACGCGCTCAAAGGATGACTTATCTTTATAAATCTGACCGAGGGCTTTGGTCGACCAAAGACATTCTTGTGAGTTTCTTTTATTTACTACTATTTATTTTTTAAACAAAAAACGTACATAAAACAAACTGACCTATGCAAAGAGAGAGAACGACGGAAAACAAAAAGATGAATTATATATGTTCCAGAGATATCTATTATGTCCATTTTTTTGAGGCTTAAATACATTGTTCCAAAATTGAGTGGAATAGCGCTATCAAAAATAGTCTGTATTGCCTTGTTAATTTGGTTTTAAGTATGTGGATAAACGGAACACAATATATCCTGTTTTGCTCTTTTGCGTAGATGGTGCAGGACCCCACTCAGTTCGACGTGCTGGTCATGCCCAATCTGTACGGAGACATCCTCAGGTGAGACAGAAACGGCCAAAGAAAGACCACCTGTGCTTTTGTCTGCTGGACGAATGAGGGATTACACGACTTGTCTGCGTTAGAGTTGCAATCGGATCATTATGTTGTGTTTTGGACACGTTAAAACGCGACATTGACCTAAAATGCTGCCGAATCCTGCGCATGTCACTGAAATACAGAAGGAAGTGGGTGCTGAAACTGCCGCTGTGTCCCATTCCCCGACTTTAACACGGACACTACCAGAAGTTAAATTTGGGGGCGCTGTAGAGTTAAAACAATTGCGGCTTTAAAGTTACGAGCTGTAAAAACATCCTGTGAATTCAGTAGTAAAGTCCATAAAATGAGCCAAACAAACGGGCCGGATAGATGGGCAATACAGTGGTCACTTACCCCCCTCTAGTGTTGAAACCAGATAGTGCCAGCTAAGGAAAAAGAAAATGTCTTTGATTGGTTAAAAAGGATAAACAACGTGGTTTAAAGCTCCATAAAGTCCTTTTGAAGGACAAGTCTCCTTTTACAGAGCATAAATGTTTGTCCCAGATTAGTATTGAATTAAAATAAAGTATTAAAGTGCTGTCTGTGTCTGTAACAGTGACCTGTGCGCCGGCCTGATCGGAGGACTCGGAGTCACACCCAGCGGCAACATCGGAGCAAACGGAGTCGCCATCTTTGAATCGGTTTGTGCGCTTCTTCTTTTTTTTAATACATTTTATACCCAAAGATTTGACTGTAAAGGACATTTATTTGACGTGTCTGTTCATGCTGAAGGGAGATGCAAACTCTGAGAAAACGTCTCTCCGAGGTCCAAGTCCCGGCCTCGAACGCATCCAAATCCAAAAGTTGTTCACATTTTAGTCATTCCTGGGTCAATTTATGTCAAATGAAAAGTGAAAGAAAGATAAAACTACTGTGTTAGAACATGGCTGCAACCGGCGGCAGGTTTAAAACTTTCCCGCGCCGAAACAACCACAACAATGTAAGAGTCGAACCCAACGCCAGAGTCGCATCGCACAACCAAACGGACTGTTCCGAGCGTTGTCCCCTTTGTAACCCGCCCCTTCCTTTTGACGCGCCCCCCGCAGGTCCACGGCACGGCTCCGGACATCGCCGGACTGGACCTGGCCAACCCCACGGCGCTGCTGCTCAGCGCGGTGATGATGCTGCGACACATGAACCTCCACTCGCACGCGGACAAGATCCAGACGGCCTGCTTCGACACCATCAAGGACAAGAAGGTCAGATTTAAGGCCTTTTCGTTTCTGTGCCGCGGCGTGTGAGACGAGGCCATTTCAGGGTTATCAACATCAAACAACAGGGAAATTGTTAATGAATGATGAATGAACCTTTTTGAATGATAAAGTAAAGGGTAACAGGGTAAATGTTTGTTTTAATCAAGAGTTGGTAGAGAACACGTTTTAAATCTGTCTATTCCTTAAAAAGATCGTATGGTTTCGTCGGTGCTTTGTAAAGTCATAACGATTACAGCTTTACCACCACAGCCAATAAGAAATCACTCCGGCAGCAGTCCACATGTATCACTCACTTGCCTAAAGCATCCTAAATATTCACCGCAATGAGTTTTAATAAGCGCTTTTCTCAAATTTTCAGAGGTGCGCTTCCTACTTCTTGGAGAAAAAAGTGCTCTATAATTAGATGCAGAGTGAATGGGCCGCTACTAACGATTATTTCAGCAGTCGACAAGTCAGAAAATGTGTATTTATTAAACAATGAGACGTTTTAAACACATTACCAACAAATAAATGTGGAAAATAGTGACTGATAAAAGTGAAAGAAAGTGATGAAATTTAGAAATTGGACTTTGTGATTTTATAATTTTGATCATTTCTTTTTGCATGTGTTTTAGAGTCTGTACAGTCCAGATAACAATGATAATTATTAAAATACATCATCGATTTATTTAGATTTTTTAATTATGATTAGTCCTTTTAAATCAAATTGAATAATTACAGCCTGTCAAGCCAGAAAGCGCACATCGGTCTCATTTTCATCCTTAGCGCTGCTATCATAGATCTCTGCTGGGGCAAAACAGATTTTACTTAATACATGAAAGAAATCGGGATCTAGTGTTAAAAGTATTAAATCTGGTTCGAATCGATGCTTGAACTAGTATCAAAAGACTAAATGTGTTACTTTTTTAGTTTTAGAACGTTCTTGCGCTTGGCAAAAACTAAAATAGACATACACTAAAATGCAAATACAGTTATTTATTTTGTGTTGAAACTGAGCATTTTGTGATATCGAAATCGGTGTCGAGAATCGAGTTTATTCCTTAGTATCGACATTTGAAGTTTTAGTGCCGTGACAACACAGTACAGCCCCTTTAAGAAAACACACACTTCATCTGTAATGGGGGGAATTCTAAGTAAAGAAACATTGAATCATTGTTTTTTTTCTCTCAGGTTTTGACCGGGGATTTAGGAGGGAAGTCCAAGTGCTCCGAGTTCACAGGCGAGATCTGCCGCAGGGTTCACGACATGGACTGATTCACTCAGACTGAGCTCCGGTTTGACCCGTCTCGGCGCCGACGGTTCAGTTGTTATTTCTCTGAAGACGCGGAAGGAAAACTGAGGTCGGCGGAGGAGAGCTCTGTGCTGCCATTTACTGCTTAGTTCTGTAACATTTAATTTACTGCAAACGGAGCCCAAGTCCCGTCATGGTCTGGTGAAGCACATTGGAGTTTAGGAAAGGACAGTGAACGTGGGATCGAAACCAGGGTTAAACTATCGCTAAAGTGGGCCTGAAACTGGACTAAACTAGTGCTTAACAGGACTCAATATGGTCTAAACGTGGGCTTAAGTATGTTTAACACTATATTATACTTGGGCTAAACCAAGTATTAAAGAAACTGGACTGAAACTGGTTTAAACTTGAACTTCTGTGACCCTTAAGCCACATTTCGACTGGTTCACTTTGATGTGGTTCGAGACACTGTCATAAATTAACTGTACCTGTCACTCTCCGGTCTTATGTCACTTCCTGTGCCACCAGAACGCTCACGCCCCCTTTTGGGTGAAAACGAGAGACACAAATTGATAAAATCTAGTTTTTAACCAAAGTACAACTAAATATTGATACTGGCGACACAACAGCCACGGATGGAGAAGTTGGTGAATATTTGAATTCAATCCTGAGAGATGGAGGTATATAGTGTCAAGTAAAAGATGTCTGGGTACGACACTGGTCTGGGGGCCAGGGCCAGTCAAAACATGGCTTTATTTAACTATGACCAAAAGTGGGCCCACGTACCACACTTTGAGAACCAGCTCCAATTCCTTTTTTAAAACATACCAACAGTTTATGTAAATGTACAGACTTGAGCAAATCTGAGACCTAAACACTAAGCTGCCTTTGAAATCTCCTCATTATGCCTAAACTCAACTTTATAATAAACATTTCCATGGCCTTAGATGGAAGAATGTAACATTAAGCAGAGGTTTGCAGGTATTTTGAGGCTCTGTTTGTAAGACGCAGTTGCATAGATTGTTGGTATGGTTTTTCAGCGTGGCTTACTTTGACACATTAAATATTAGTTCACAACCAGACAAAAAACAACTATTAAGTATGTATTGCAGAGGATATTTGCCCATATAGTACTGCAAATATAATATATGTAGTGTTCCTGGTTTAATCCCATATTTTTTGCTCCTGTCTGATTCTCCCGAAATAATACATTTTAAATATCTAAAGATTAATTTTTTTTTACAATTTTTCTAAAAGAAAAAACTTAAAAGTTGCACCACGTGACGTTTTTCACTTAAACTTTACTATCTCCATGGAAACGAGCAGGCCAACACATTACAGGTCAGATCTGTGATGAGGCGAATCTGCTCACAGTAAAAATGCCTGTTTTTGAGCAATAAAACGGCTATAATTGTCAAAAATGTGTTAAATTTTAGGGAAAGTAATGTCATTTTCATGAAGATAAAAAGGGGCAGACAGAAAAGTTACAAAGGCAGCTTTAAGTAGGCTAAAGGATGATTTGAACATCTTTTACGTTGACAAAATATCAAAACTAATAGTAGATTCCAATGTACTTCACCAGTTTTAGGGACTTGGGCCTTTTCTTCTCAGACTTACCATCGCTGCCTGTTTTTCTCTACATTTTGCTTTCTTATTTGCAGCTTCGTGGATTCAAACATTCACAAATATACGCACAATTTTTCACCACATGACCAAGAACGATTGCGATTATTTCTTAACCAAAAACGTATCTTCATATTGTCCTCTTTGTCTGTATCGTCTTCGCCATGAAATAATCACTATTTTTTTTACAGTAAAACCACTGTAACCGTTTGAAATATCGTCTTATTTATTGTTAAATGTTACTGTCACATGCTGCTCTCTGCAAATATTGGGTTTTAAATAATATATATATATATATATAAATGTCTATGATAAAGGTATTTTTCTGTTCCCTGATAGAAATGCTAAATCATGGCTTACAACAAAGTGCTGTAGTTTTCACTCATCACATTTAATTTCACTGTGACGGCAGCAAACAGGACTTTTAACATTGTTTGATGAAAAGGCTCAATAAATCTAGTATTTATCACAATTCAGATTTTTGTTATGGAAGTTTTTTAGTTTTTTTGCATTTGGCGGGCTAAACATGCATTACTTTAGTCCGCATTAGTACTGCTACACAAATACATCGTAAATATTTAGCTTTTACCATTTCTATTTCTGCCTCTGCTACATGTTCAACTATTGCCTATTATCAAAGGCAAATTCACATAGTATTTTTTTTTTTTTAGAATTGTTCTTTCTTAATAAATAGGTTGAGTTATGAATGAGGAAATCATAAAACGTCCAGCTCGTTTTATCACACACCAGAGATTTGTACAAATATTGAATAACAGTAATTACCAATAGCTGCCACTACAATAACCAGGTAATTGCAGAACCATGTTGACAACCACATAAACATTATAAATTAAAAGGTATTGTTACTAGTGTTCCTAATCTTGGCAGTAGGGTGACGATCATGGTTTATTACTGCAATATAATAAACCATATGACTTTGTTTTTATCAATAGTAACTCGGATTGGAAGAGCAGTTGGTGCAAACACTTTACAACCCTGAAAGCCACTACACTCAAAGTATTGCAGAAAAAATATGTAAATCTCACTTTTCATGTTGCATATTAGTGGGATGAGGGACCAAGGCCTAAATGGCTTTGCAGGAAAATCAAAAGAGGGACCGGTGATCACTCTACTGGTAATTAGAAGTAATAGGAGGCGGATGTGGATCAAACCTGGCAACCATTCAAAGGACACACCCCTCTGTGCTGCTGACTGATGTTACCATGGATGTTACGCCTCTTTAAAGTCAAGTAGCAGAAAATACAACTGTAAACTCAGCACATTCCACTTCAAAATAAAACGGAAAATATTTGATCTACAACTCGCATGAAGCAATGCTCTTTGATAGTCCCAGAACATGGAAATTAATTTAATTAATGTGTTTGAGAAGCTAGTCAATTAATAATTTATATTTGAACAGAAAGCCCTGCGACAAGTTGGCCACTGTCCAGGATGTACCTCCGCCTAAGGCCCGAAGTCACTGGGATAGGCTCCAGTCACCCGCGACCCCTAAAGGGAACAAGCGGTAGAAAATGGATGGATGGATGGATTTGAACAGAAAAGGTTCATTCACAAAAACATCTCCGTTTGAAAAATTGTTACAAAGTTGTTTTCTTTTTTATATTGGCTTTTATAATATTTAATTTGAAATGTATTGTTGGAAAGCTCCTTGATATGCCATCTCATTTTCAAGTGGGTCCATGACACTTAACACCGATAACAATACATACATATACAATATAAAATACTATAAATAACATACAGACAACACAAACCTGCTCCCTTATATCCCTCTAGGGGTCTCTAGGAGTTCCCAGAAATATTCTTGTGGTTTAGGGCTCAATCGGCCTATATTCTGTTCGGCTGTCTTTAATGGTAGCCCACTGCAGAAATGACCATCAACCATCTTAGCGGACTGTAATACCCTTTCCATGAACTGGTCTTCCCGTGAGATGTCAAGCGGGTTCTCTTGTCCGCCTTCAGGAATATCCAACTTGAGGTGTTGGTGCCACACATCGTCCAATTTTGTGACAGAGAGGTATTAGGGGGGTAGTCATTCCTGTCGTGCCTCATGTGGAGGAACCTCTTCCTGAAAAGGCCCATTAATTGTCCAACCCAGACGTGTCTGTACTGCAGAGGGCCCATCATCAATGCTCTTGACAACCTTCTGGCTAAGTTTAGTCTATAACAGACTGAGTTAGATTTGTGTTTGGCAGAGTAATAGTTAGGGTGTGTCATCAGGGTCAGAAGATGTGCAGGTTGTTTAGTAAGAGCAGATGCAATCATGCGTTCTACATGTGATCTAAGACAGGGAACAACAATCTTAGTCACAAGGATAGTGGTGAAAACGGAAGCAACTGGCAGACCATGAGTTATCAGAAGTATCGGAGTTCAGCTGAGAGAGATTTGAGACTAGCTAGAGCTTTACCAACACTGTCATCAGGAGAAATATTAGGAATAAAAGTGCAGCAATCAGTACCAAACATTGAGCAAATACCAGATTCAGTTCAGAGCATGTCAAGAGCAATGCCAAGCCATACGTGAGATTGGTGCCAATTGTTCCTTGAGCTTGAGGGAGGGCTGGGTCGGCCGGGGCAGTGTGGATGGTCTTTAAACAACAATAATTATTATTATCATTCAAACAATAATTATAAGCGTAATAATTAAATAAAATACGTTTAGGGGGGAAACAATTTAAATCAAATATGAAATTTAAATTTAAAATCAAAAATTTCAGCCCTGCGACGAGTTGGCCACTGTTCAGGGTGTACGCCTAAGGCCCAAAGTCAGTGGGATAGGCTCCAGTCACCCGCGACCCCTAACGGGATAAAGCGGTAGAAAATGAATGAATCTAAAAATTAAAAATTAAAAATGAAATACAAACTTGAAAAACTAAAATTAAATAGATCAAAATTTCACCTAGCCACAGAGATTAGTTAATCTTATCAGTAGAGTGCTTTTAGCCAAGTAGTAGCTTTCTTAGTTCCCTCTAGTTACCTACATGTCCCAACTGACTCCTCTTGTCTCTCTCTCGGCTCGGTGTCCTTGTTCTCCCATCATTCCCAGCTGAACCGTTACTGGACGCGATGCGTTGTCAGCCAACATCTAGAAGGGAATGTTTTAGAGCAAAATTCGAGAGTTTCTTCTCCAAGCACAATGAGAGGCCCACATTCTCCACCAATTCTGTCGAAGATTAGTCTATAACAGAATGAGAGAGGCAAGGATTGTTCTCAAGGTCTTTATTTGATGTAAACAGGTGTGACATACGAGCGGTGAGGCGCCCTCTAAAGACGCTTTCAGATGCACCTTTATAGGGAGTGTCAGCAGAGCCGCGGCTCCTGAAACTGCTGCGCTATTTGACGCCGTTTTAGCGCCGTTTTAGACCGTGCCGGGTTAGGGTTAGGGTTAGGGTTAGGGTTAGGGTTAGGGTTAGGGTTAGGGTTAGGGTTAAGGTTAAGGTTAGGGTTAGCCATGAGGCTATAACGGGCTATAAGGGAAATGCCGCGGTCCCTGAAACTGCTGCGCTATTTGACGCCGTTTTAGCGCCGTTTTAGACCGTGCCGGGTTAGGGTTAGGGTTAGGGTTAGGGTTAGGGTTAGGGTTAGGGTTAAGGTTAAGGTTAAGGTTAGGGTTAGCCATGAGGCTATAACGGGCTATAAGGGAAATGCCGCGGTCCCTGAAACTGCGCGGCCATTTGACCGCGCCGCGGCTCTCCAGCCACGGCCTTCTTTATACCCAACAAAGACCAACAACGCCACCTGGACATGAATGGGCCCAGGACCATATTGGAAAAATTGAAAGGCGCACAGGTTCATTCACATTGATTGAAAAGGAGGCCATTCAGATAAGTTACATTAATTTATTATATATTAAATACTTAGTTGCAGATATAAAACGTACGAGTCCTTTGAGTTAGTTAGATACAATATTGCTCAGTATCGATGTCCACACATGAAACGGGCCCGCGGCACAGGGCGGAGAGCACACAGAAGGGACAAGCAGCGGCAACAGAGAAAAGAAAAGTCAAGGCAACGACGGGCCGGTGGCTCAACCCCGAAGCTTCATGGAAAGGCTGTGAACGCATACCCTTGACTGGTGATGGCTGACCGCATCATAGCCGGCTACGACACATCGGACCCCAGCTTCAAAAGATGTGCCAGCCACCAAAGCGATGGACAACAAGCGCCATGAAGCGGTGTGTGATGGGGCTAAGCCACACCGCGGCACTGGCGCAGCGAGGACGCAGGACTGGAAATGCAGAGAGAGAGACGAAGAAGACGAGAGGCTTTTATACACTTTCGCGCCACCTACTGGATTTCTAATTGTGGCACAACCCCATACTGCCACACAGGGAAAAACAGGCAAAACTGTAGCATGTTTGTCTTGCAGCTGAGAGATTCTCCTCCACAGTTTAACTGTGTTTTATATAGCTGTTGCTTGGGTCTGATAAAATGGCATGACGTCAGCTTCAAGACTGTTTGTACCAGTTCACAGATAATCAGAAAGTACACAATAAGAACATAGTGACCCATATGATAAATAGGACACAGAAATATAATATAAATGCATGACAATAATTTGGTCAATATTCACAATTCCCCCTTTTGATCAGATTCACATGTGATCACACAAAAGAGGCGCCAGACTTTGCAACCTCACAAAATAATAGAACGGAAACCCCCCAAAATCATAATAAATGTATAAAAATCAAATTAAATCATTATATAGTTAGGAAAATCCATAAAAGAAAACATATTATAAAAAAATAACCCATCATGGACATAAAACAGTGTCAGACAAGGAGCATCCCCAGTTAGCGTAAACACATGGTGGGCTGTAGTAATCAGATTAGTCATATTCAGTATGAGTATAGTAGTCTTGTCATTATCAGAGTTAGGTCCGTGTTTGGCAGAGTAATAGTTAGCGTGCGTCATCAGGGTCAGCAGGTTGTTTAGTAAGAGCAGATGCAATCATGCGTTCTACAAGTGATCTAAGACAGGGAACAACACAGCATCCAATCATAGTCAAAACACTGATAATAACAAGGATAGTGGTGAAAACAGAAGACAGGCAGACCATGAGATAAGATAAGATAAGCCTTTATTTGTCTACGCAGTGGGGAAATTCCAGTGTTATGACGCAAGTAGGTACCGAAGTGAAAGAACAGATAACTTATAGAAGATTTTAAAAAAACACTCTAATAGATAACAAATTCTTAATAAAAAGTAAAAAGAAATAATAGTAACAAGAGTAACACTCTTATTTACAGCAGTTATATGGACAAAGAATATTGCACCAATATGAGTGACATTATGTCAGAGTATTGCACATGAATGTGACAGTATTGTTTTGGCTTCTAGTCAATCTTCGCTAAAAACTGCTTAGTAGCCATCCTTTGGGTGTCCGTTTCTTGACTCACACAAAAATCCTCACGAACAAAAACTCACGTAGTCCGTGGTGCGTTTATTTCTTTTATTTTGCACAATCAAAAGGATGCACGATGTTCTGCGATGTTCTGCGATGTGCGGGGATGTGCGGGATATGCGCGGATATGCGCGGTCAAAGACCGTGTCGGTCGCCCTCTGACTTCCCTCTCGACCCGTCTCACCTGTTCCCCTTTTACCAATTAAGTTTGGCCTACTTCTCTGGCCCCGCCCTCTCCCGCTCCATACTGAAGCATGACATAAATTATACATTTAACTTAAGAATTAGGCTTTGTTAATAATTAGAAAATTAGGAATTAGCAATTACATTAATTTAATACTTATTTATACTTAAACAAAAATACTTTTCTTAATTAATTCCATTATTGCTCTAACAAGTATTGCGTATGGATATGACAGTATTGCACATGATAAAGTCAGTATTGCACATGATTATGACAGTATACATGTGTTCAGGGCTAACAGTGTTTGTTGTAAAATCTGACAGCTGCAGGAAGGAAAGACCTGCGAAACGTCTCCTTCACACAGCGAGACCTGCGAAACGTCTCCTTCACACAGCGAGGGTGGATCAGTCTCTCACTGATGCTGCTCTCCAGAGTGTCCTGCAGAGGGTGAGACTCATGGTCCAGCATAGATGTGAGTTTAGCCAGGACCCTTCTGTCCCCCACCTCCTGCACCAAGTCCAGAGCACAGCCCAGGACGGAGCTGGACTTCTTGATGACTTTGTCCAGCTTCCTCCTCTCCCTCTCTGTGATGCTGCTGCTCCAGCAGGCCACACTATACAGGAGCTGATGCCACCACAGAGTCGTAGAAGGTCTTCAGGGGTGGCCCTGTCACTCCAAAAGACCTGAGTCTTCTCAGGAGGTAGAACCGACTCTGGCTCTTCCTGTACAGTGCGTCTGTGTTATGAGTCCAGTCCAGTTTGTGGTTCAGATGAACACCCAGGTACTTGTATGAGTCCACTCTCTCAATGTCCCGTCCCTGGATGTTCACTGGTGGGGGGGCAGCAGAGTGGCGTCTGCGGAAGTCCACCACCATCTCCTTGGTCTTCCCCGCGTTGATGAGGAGGTGGTTCTGCTGACACCAGTCCACAAAGTCCTGCACTAGTCCTCTGTACTCTGCATCATCGTCGTCCGTGATGAGTCCAATGATGGCAGAGTCGTCAGAGAACTTCTGCAGGACACAGCTGTCCGTGTCGTGTCTTAGGTCTACAGTGTAGAGGGTGAAGAGAAAGGGCGCGAGGACTGTGCCCTGGGGCGCCCCCACACTGCAGGTCCGAGTGTCAGACACACAGTCCCGTGCTCTCACAAACTGGGGTCGGTCTGTGAGGTAGTCCAGAATCCACTCTGCCAGGTCGTACCCCACACCAGCCGTCTCCAGCTTGTCCCTCAGGAGCAGCGGCTGGATGGTGTTGAAGGCGCTGGAGAGATCAAAGAACAGAATCCTCACAGAGCTGCCAGACTTCTCCAGGTGAGAGCGGTGCAGCAGGGAGATGATGGCGTCCTCCACTTCAATGCCAGGCCGGTATGCAAACTGCAGCAGGTCCCATGGACTGGGCTCACGGTGGAGCCGAGGTGGTCCAGGACCAGCCGCTCTAGTGTCTTCATCAGATGGGATGTGAGAGCCACCGGCCTGAGGCTGTTGAGGTCTTTGGCGAGCGGTGTCTGTGGTACCACCCTCAGCTTCAGGCTCATGTTGAAGACATGCTCCATAACTCCACACAGTTCATCTGCACAGGACTATAAGGAACCTGGGGCTAATGCCGTCAGGTCCTGCTGCTTTCCTTATTTTAATCTCTCTTGAGCTCTCTCCTCACCTGTGCTGCTGTGACAGTCAGTGGTTGGCAGGGGGACTGTGCGCTGGGGGGATGGGTGAGTCCAGGTGAAGTGGTGAGCTGATGGGCCGGGGCAGAGGTGTGAAGAGGGACGGGTGTAGGCCATTGTTCAGCTGTGGAAGAGAGAGCATGCAGCTGTGCAGGGGGAGGGGTGGGTGACTGATCGAATCTCAGGAAGTAAGAATTCAGTTCATTCGCCCACTGAAGGTCCCCCTCCATCTGGACAGGGGGAACTTTGAAACCCGAGATGGTTTTCAGGCTCCTCCACACTCCCTGAATGTTCTGCTGCTGCAGCTGATCCTCCATCCTCCTCTTGTAGCCGGCTTCCGCCTTCCTGATCTTCCTCCTCAGCTTCTTCTGCACAGTCCTCAGCTCCTCCTTGTTCCCTGACCTGAAAGCTCTCTTCTTCTCCTTCAGCAGAGCTTTCAGTTCACGGTTAATCCACGGCTTATTGTTTGGAAAACACCGCACCGTCCGGGTGGGTACAGTGTTTTCAAAACAGAAGTTAATGTAGTCTGTGATGTACTCTGATGGTGTTGATGTCCTCCCCATGTGGGTCATAAAGCTCAGTCCAGACAGTGGTGCTGAAGCAGTCCCTCAGAGCCTCCTCGCTCTCAGCAGACCACCTCCTCACCACGCGGGGCACCACAGGCTGTCTGTGCACGATGGGTTCATACACAGGCCGCAGATGTACAAGATTGTGGTCCGAGCTGCCCAGGGGAGGGAGGGGGAAGAAGAATAAGCCTCCTTGGTGTTGGCAAAGAACAAGTTCAGTGTTTTATTGTCTCTGGTGGGGCAGGTAACATACTGCAGGGTTCAGAATAAGCGGTATCGCATCGCAAAATGCGACGCAATTTCTCTCAAATGCGATGCATTCGTCAGAAAAAAGTGCTTTTGTATCGCAGCTTTTGCAATACAAAAATGTGTGTTCAATTGTACAACCAAAGCCTAAAAGTACTGATCACTCGTCAATCGATCGTCAACAACGTCATGACACACGTAGGACGCTGTGTTGACATGACGAGTCCCGCTGCTGTCTCAGATCGCGAGTCTGAAAGTGGTAGGAGCCACAGTGCGGTAAAGTTAGTGTCACAGATTCAGACTTCCGAGGTCAAAAGCTTCTAAACGCAAAAGTCTTTGCATCATTCACATGCCAAAATACTCATATTTACACTGCCAAGTGACTACAACCTCGTTTTTAACAATCAGATGTGTATTTTGGGCGCAGCGAATTACACAGCTCTGAATGTGCAGCCGGAGCCGAGACGAGTGCTTAGGGACCGTCATCAAATAGCAAAACGAAAAATGGAAATGTTTTATAGCTGGAATAGAACGTCAAATTGAGCCGTACAATTTGAATAACACAGTAAATACGCCATGATGGACGCCACAGCAACCTTTATTTTTCCATCAGAAGCTTAATAAATATTTTTGTAAAGACAATATGTCAATGAGACTCCTGCAAACAGTCATCTGATTGATGATGATATAGAAGAAAGTTTTAAATAAGGCAATCTAACTTTAATTAATAAACTTTGTTAATTAATTTGTTCAACAACTAATTTTATTTGCAATTTTTCTTTTTTTTTTAAATGTTTAAAAAGTGTTTAAAAGTTCTTTTGTTGGGAGTTTTTTTTTTTAAATAGAATGTTTACAAATACACTTGAAATAAATCTTGTTACATCAATGGAAAATATTGATTGTTAGTCACTTTCGTGTTTTGCTATGCAATTATCAAATTGCTATACAAATTTGAAAAAAATTAACAGATTGTTTAGCAGCACCACTATACAAGTGAAATTCCTTAATCTGAACCCTGTACTGGGTGTATTTTGGCAGGACAGAAGAGGGAGAAGCGTGGTTAAAGTCACCAGAGACGAGAAAGAGGGCCTGTGGGTGCTTTGTCTGTAACCTGCTGGTACAGGAGAGCAGTGGTTCACAAGTATTTTCAGCATTAGCAGACGGGGCCACATACACTGCTATCACAATAACATGTCTTTGTTACACAGCTGCTCCTTTACTGTACAATGGTCAGGTTTGGACCACTTTTCATTTACAAACACAGCCAGGCTGCCTCCTCTTTTCTTTCCGCTCTCCCTCGTTCTATCAGCGTGCAGTAGATGAAAGTGGTCCAAAGCGATAGTAGAATCCAGAATTTCAGGGGTTAACCACCTCTCTGTGAAGAGAATGACACTGCTGTCTCCGTACTCCCGCTGGTACCGCGTGAGACTCCCCTGTCTTGTTCTGGAGCGATCTCATGTTTCCCGGGACGATCGTGAAGAGAACACGTCTAAAACATCTCTTCTTTTCTCAGAGTCTGACCCGCGCTTGCTGACCCCTTCGTGTCTTCCGTAAAATATCCGCCGGGATAGCATGCCTATCTCGGGGAAAGACCGCCGGCGGCGGACCGCGCAGTTCCTAAAGCTGTTCCTTTGTGTAAACCAGCGGCGAAAAACACGCAATAATCCAGCGGAATAAAGTTGAATCAAAGCAGGTCCAGCGCGTGTCATTATGTACACATCCAGCAAGTGGATGTATATAAAAATATTTACAAAAATACGATAGAAATTAGAGCACAAAAGTTTTAAAGAGGAAGAGAGCGTTGTAACAGGCAGCCAGACCTCACCGGCTCCGGAAGTAGGTATCAACAGTATCTGAGTTTTTCGCAAGTTCAGCTGTGAGAGATTTGAGACTGTCATCAGGAGAAGTATTGTTAGGAACAAAAGTGCATCAATCAGTACCAAACATTGAGAAAATACCAGATTTTTCATGTCAAGAGCAATGCCAAGCCTTAAGTGAAATTGGTGCCAATTGTTCCTTGAGCTTGAGGGAGGGCTGGGTCGGCCGGGGCAGTGTGGATGGTCTTCAAACAACAACAAAAATAACAATAATAATAATAATCATTATAATTATTATCATTCAAACAATAATTATAACAGTAATAATGAAATAAAATACGTTTAGGCGGGGAATTAAATAAAAAAAACTTACAATATAAAATTTAAATAAAATGCAAACTTGAAAAACTAAAATTAACTAAATAAATAAAAAAATCACCTAGCCACAGAGGATAGTTAATCTTGTCAGTAGGGTTAGTGTGCTTTTAGCCAAGTAGTAGCTTTCTTAGTTCCCTTTAGTTACCTACACATCCCAAGTTTTTTGTTGTGTTTTTTTTTCAGAGTCTTACTCCTCTTTAAATCAGTCCAACTGATTGTACGTATTTTTACACGTCCAACGTGTTTTGGAGTCCAATTCCCTTTAAAATCAGTCCAACTGATGAGCTCACATTCACTAAAATCATACTTGTGAGTTTAACCTAAAAAAATATAGCATTTTCAATGTGCAGCTTTTCGTAATAAATAGGACACAGAAATATAATATAAATGCAAGACAATAATTTGGTCAATATTCACAACCACATCAACATCTTGGGATTATGCTTTTATCAACTTCTGAGTGTAGACTTCTGGTTGCTGTGTGTAGTTACCACTGTCCAAACAGCCCACCTCCTGTCCAGTTAACATATAAGTCAGTACTGTCCTTACTTCCCATTTTGGGTTACGGTTAAGGAGAAGAATCTCCATTCTTTGTTCCTGAAGATTTAGTTCATTAGTTTTATTCTTTAGTCTTTCCGTGCAAATAGTAGCTGTGCTACCAGAGCCAAGAAGCATCTGCACACACTGCAAAGGTAAGACCTGCTCCAGCTTTGGACATACCCAAATGGCATTGCTTATTAAAAGAGGATATTACATTCTACATGTGAGTGTGATGCATTAGCAAGCTTAGGCCTTCTAGTTTCTGCAGATGGGCATATGAACATTGTCAGGGCTTCAGAACTTACAGTACAGAAGCCCAAATTTACAAAATACATCTTTTTTTTAGTCTCGTCTTAATATTGTCAATTTGTAAAGGTCCTGAGCAAGACATACTTCATTGTGTGCTTGATGTTTATCTTGTTGACAACAACTGTGTAAAGTTTCAGATCTTTAGGAACAGGCATTTTGGTGCTGTTGACCTTTTTGTATAAAAAAGTATATTCGGAACAAGTGATCCAAATATGCGCCAACTGTGCAAACTGTTTTACCACAATTTTAGCACCTCTATGATCATAAAACATACATTTTGATGTTTTGTATGCCACTAATACCCAGTACAACTGCTAAAAACAATGTATGTGAAAATGTGTAAATATGAGTTTACCCATGAAGTTCCCATATAGAGGTGAAAAAAAAAAAGTTTTTATTTTATTTTTTTATTGGTATAATAATACGTATATCCAACAAAATGTGCGTCCAAAATGCTTACAAAATCAGAAAACGTGATGCGTAAATCTTGTCGCCGCATGCCGAAAAAACTGGCTCTTGACTGCCTTTGCGCATCTGTATGGTAAACACTCTGGCTCTTTCCTAAAACCCACCCACCGTTTGAAAGCTTGGCTCATTGGCTAGAATAATATGTCAATCAAAATCTTCTACGTCATCTTTACAAGACGCTATGTGCATGTAAACAAGATTAACGCGTGCGTCGGAAGCTGCACTTTTTTTTCCCGGAGGCTGTAAAAAACAAACCCGTGGACAAAAAAAAACGTGGATCATTTCTTATGGACGGAGAAATGCGCCGGACGAGCGTTTGTTGTGAATATTGTCACAGAAGAAAACTTTGTTCACTTGACAATATCTCGAAATCTGATCACTTCAGGAAAAATACAAGTGGATATTGTTTTTCAGTGGATTATTACGGACAGAACGAGTCCACTTACTGAAGGATTGAACGCAGATGAGTCCGTCATAATTCGCAAAACAGGTAGGAAATGTTGATGAAAAGTTGAGACTTTATGACAAACTATTGGTAATTGCTTATTAGGGCGTATTATTGGTTACCCCCCACGAGTCCGAAGGTTCGCTAGTCCGAAGGTTCGCTAGTCCGAAGGTTCACAAGTCCGAAGGTTTTAAAGCAGTGGTCCCCAAACTGTTTGACTCGAGGGCCACATTGGGTTCTAAAATTTGGCCGAGGGGCCGGGCCAGGAAAATATGGTGTGTTTGTGTGAACTAATGCATTACTATAAATTACACGCAAGATTTGACCTGTAACTTGTAACAAAGCAACAAATGCAAGGCTCAATGTACAAATTGTTTTCCAAATACATTAAATAATGATTAATTTAATCACATTTCAGTTGAATAAACACAGCAGGAAAATTGACCTTGTATTTCAGTGGGAACAGTGTTGTTGATCTCCCTGTTTTGCATCAAAGTCTGGTGTAAGTTTTGTTGTGGCAATTCTCAGGATCGATCCTTTGGTGTTGGTCAGTGAAGCTGGATCTGTGACGGGCTTTGTTCATGTTCATGACACTGAATGTCTCACATATGAAGGTCGAGCCAAACAAGACCAGCATCTTCTGTTCGTCCTCCGGAGGTTTTGTTTCATTCAGTGAAGCATAAAAGTCGTTAAGTTTAAGAGTGTTGGACGTTTTTTTTATTTTATTTTTATTTCTTATACCCATAAATGATCTAGTAGTAACAGCATGGAATGATTAATATCCATAAATAAAAAATCTTAATAAATGTCACCAGAATATGCAAACATTTTGACTTTAATGTTACATTTTTGCACTTCTGTCCTTCTCATGTCTCCAGTGGTTGGACACTTTGTCCAGGTTTATGCTTCTTTTGCTTCTTGCTGTGACTTTATGCTCATCAACTTCTCCAAAATGTGCCACTTCAAGACCATTTCTGGATGATATTATTCATGAAACTACCGCACCTGTCATAAACAGCAGGTGCCCACGTCGTAACATGAGATATTTACACATAAACGCAGTAGTGATGCGTCTTTTAAACCGGGGGTCTCGTGGCGCACCCCGTGGTCCTGCTTAGTCCTGCTTTAGACCCGCTTTAGAACAAATCACAGCTGTCTCTAGTGTCCCCTCTGTATCCTCTGTCCTTGATGGGTCTGTGTGGCTGATTTACCTGTGTCTTCACATCAGGATCATCTGCTCCTGAGCTCGTACTCATCGAGTGAGTGTTACGTTGTGACATGAGATATTTACACAGAAATATGGTCCAGATAATGATGCACATGTGTCTTTTGACTCGTGAGTCAGGTCTGGCCAAGAAAGTCTCATTTACACAATAGTGACACGCCAGTGTCTATTGAACGTGCGCCTCGGGCCGCGGTCCACTCTGCGGGACTAATAAGGCTAATTTCTCAGTAAATATGATTCTGATTGTAATAAAACACATAGCGTTTTGAAACTAAAAATGTAGAGAACACGAGAACTTCTACTGTCCACAAGATCTACAGTGTGTCAAACACTTGCGCTTCCTGCTTGATTTGCCCCAGTGGCCGTTTGTGGTGAATTTTATTTTCTGCGCGCCATAGATCTTATGTGCGAGCAGTGCGCAATTGCGCAGGCGCAGCTTAGAGGGAACAGTGCCATCTCTTGGGGAAATGTGAGCATTACAGGCGAAAGGGAAAATGAACAGCCAGCCACAGTATCGTGAGTTTGACTCCGACATTTGCTAAAAAACAATATTCTTTTAAAATATTTTTTAATATAACTTGGACAAGCTTGGCGGGCCGGATTGAAAGGCCCAGTAGCCGTAGTTTGGGGATCACTGTTTTAAAGGTTCGCTAGTCCTAAGGTTCGCTAGTCCGAAGGTTCGCTGGTCCGAAGGTTCGCTGGTCCGAAGGTTCACTGGTCCGAAAGTTCTCTAGTCCGAAGGTTCACTGGTCCGAAGGTTCACTGGTCCGAAGGTTCGCTAGTCCGAAAGTCCCTCATAGGGCTAAAGTGAAGGTGCAGACGGCATCGGGATGTAGTCAGCCTGTAAAATGCGCACGAAGCACGAAGACACGCACTGGGGCTCGTCACAACGTTTTGTGTACCAACTGCTCACAACTATACACAGCAAGTTGTACTGTGTATATAAAATAACAAGGGAACATATCGAATCCTCCGCTTTATGCCCTCATTTGATCATAAGAAAAATGCGTGAACAGAATCCTCCACTCTATGCCTTCATTTGATCTTAAGTATAGAAATATGCGTGATCCGATCACCGTAGCATTGGTAGTCAAAAAGGAAATTCAGATCGCCAAGACGGGAGTGTCTACAGAGCCACGGCGAGCAGCCGAAACTGCTATACTATTTCGTGCCGCGGCTCCTGAAACGGCTGGGCTATTTGAGTTAATTCATTCATTAATAATACGATAAGGAGCTCAGGCTATGCACAGAAACAAACAAGTCGGTTATGGAAAATACGTGAGTTTAATCATAAAAAGTGCATCAACACTAGAAAAGTCTTAAAGGTGCCATAACATGCTTTTTTTCACGTTTCGTAGTCTATCCTAAGTGTATAATTGATAATAATAAGGGTTGTGCAACACCCTTAACATAATAGTTAAGAAATATCACCCAGACCTTGGACCCCCTCACCAACCCGGAAATGCAAACGGCTTGGTTTGATATTCGCCCCCACCCTTGCGAGTGAGAAAGAGTCTACTTTGAGACTGAATAAAAACGTGTTGATTCTACAGCGTGCGCAGAACAGATATATCTATATATATATATATATATATATATATATATATAAAAGTCTTATGTCCATCCCCCCTTTGGGATGGTGACGCGTGCTTGCCCTTATGACGCGGTCTTGCCCCACCGCCCGTCAGTTTGGAGATTCGAGGAAAGGAGATAGTCTGTAATATAGCTAAACACTGCGGGAATCAATCAAAAAAACACTCTGGGTACATATATGAAGCACAAATAGCAATGTAAGAAGGTTAAAAGCTCTGAAAAGTCGATTTTGCATGTTATGGGACCTTTAAAAGCCAGTGTGTAGGGCAAAGGGAGGCGAGGAGAGCCCGCTGCGCGGACACATCTTTGGTGAGGAGAGCCGCGAGTAGAGCCCGCTGCACGGACTCACACCTTCGGACTAGCGAACCTTCGGACCAGTGAAACTTCGGATTTGTGAACCTTAAAATTTCTGGTAAATTTCGGACCCGTGAACCTTCGGACTAGTGAACCTTCGGACTAGTGAACCTTAAAATTTCTGAATTTTCGGACTAGTGAACTTTCGGACCAGTGAACCTTCGGACTCGTGGGCAGCCACCGTATTATTAAATGTAAATCAATGATAAATTCGTTTTGTTGAGAAAATAATCTTTAAAATGATGTAAAAGTGATGATGTAATAGAACTTCTAAAGTATGGTTTTCGCCCACACGGGTGGGCGTGAACAGGTTAAATAATTTATACAGTATATCATTGCATATATCAGTCACAAAGAAGTCTCCCTTTCTCTGTCTTTCTCTCTTTTTTACAAAAACTATATAGCGTAAAACACATCCACCATCAATCACAACATTCTTCTGCAGAGGTTAGAATGTGATGTAGGTGTTGGAGGAACAGCCCTCAGCTGGTTTAAATCCTATCTATCTGATAGGTACCAATTTGTTAATGTAAACCAGAGCTCCTCACCTTGCTCTAAAGTAATTTACGGCATCCCACAGGGATCAGTACTCGGTCCAATTCTGTTTACTCTTCATATGCTGCCATTAGGCAACATTATCAGAAAGCATGGCATTAACTTCCATTGCTATGCAGATGACACTCAGCTGTATTTATCAATGAAACCTGATCAGGGCGATCAAGTAGACAGACTTAGTACTTGTGTGAAGGATATAAAAACCTGGATGACACTTAACTACCTGCTTCTTAACCCTGAAAAAAACGAGGTCATTGTGCTTGGCCCTACGCATCTACGAGACGCTCTATCTGAGCAGATAGTCACACTGGACAATGTCAGTGTAGCCTCCAGTTCTACTGTAAGAAACCTCGGAGTCTTTTTTGGCCAGGTGCTCTCATTTAAAGCACATATAAATCAAGCCTGTAAAACAACCTATTTCCATTTGCGCAACATAGCCAAAATCGGAAGAATCCTGCCTAAAAGCGATGCTGAAAAACGTATCCATGCATTTGTAACGACTAGATTAGACTACTGTAACTCCCTGCTTGCAGCGTGTCCTAAAAGCTCCATAAAAAGCTTTCAACTGGTTCAAAATGCAGTACATTACGCCGGTGCTGGAGTCTCTTCACTGGATCCCCGTCGAGTTTAGAATCAAATTTAAAATTCTACTCCTGACCTACAAAGCCATAAATGATGTCGAAGTTTAGTCTATACAGACTGCGAGACGCAAGGATCGTTCTCAAGGTCTTTATTTGATGAAAACAGGGAAAAACAGGCAAAACAGCAGCATGTTGTTCGTCTTGCAGCTGAAATTCGACTCTTCACAAGATTTAGCTGTGTTTTATAAAGCTGTTGCTTGGGTCTGATAAAAATGGCCTGACCTTCGCTATGACAGCCGCTTTGATTGTTTAGACTAGTCCACAGATAATCAGAAAATACACAGAATAGTTAAAATACACAGAATAGTTAAAATACACAGAATAGTTAATTGTGACACATATGCAGCAAGATCGTCTTGACTCATGATAAGTAGGACACAGATATGACAATAATTTGATCAATATCAACAATGACATGGCCCCAAACTACCTCAAAGATGCTATAGAACCATATCATCCAAACTGAGCTCTTCGCTCTCAAAATGCAGGCCTTCTGGTGGTGCCAAGAGTCTCTAAAAGTACTGTAGGAGGTAGAGCGTTTAGCCACCAAGCGCCTGTGTTATGGAATCAGCTCCCGGCCCATGTTAAATATGCCGACAAAGTCTCTTCATTTAAGTCCAGGCTTAAAACGTTCCTCTTTGAAATCGCTTATGGTCAGGCCAGTTTGGAACATAAATATAAACCTACAGCTTCAGCTATGCTGCCCTAGGAGTAACTGTGCTGGGGGAAGTATGGCAGCTTGAGCACTATCCTCTTCTTCCTACTTATTCTATCTAACAATATGTATTTTTAATCCCATTTGCAATCTGTTAACCGCCTTCTTTTTCTTTTTCTCACTCCTGAGGACCTGTGGACCCAGATGCCCCTCTCCTGGTGAAGTGGTCCCTGCCCCGTATGGACGGTCCTTCATCTGCCTGAAGAGTAGGTCCAGCTCGACTCTGACACTCCCTTATCCGCCTGAAGAGTGGGTCCAGCTCGACTCTGATGGTCCCTCATCCGCCTGAAGAGTGGGTCCAGCTCGACTCTGTTGGTCCCTCATCTGCCTGAAGAGTGGGTCCAGCTCGCCTCAGACGGTCCCTCACCTGCCTGAAGAGTGGGTCCAGTTCCAGTCTCCCTCGCGTCCGTCTGTCCGTCTGTGAGAGTCGGATCTCTCCTTCACTGGAACTCCTATAGGTTTCTACTTTTTCCCAAGGAGGTTTTTTGTAGTTTTTCCTGGCCGAGAAGGAGGGTCTAAGGACAGAAGACTCGGGGACATCGTCCCTCGCCACCACAGACATTGTTTGACTCCCTCGCCACCACAGACATTGCTTGATTCATTTTTCACTGTCGCCCTCAGAGGCAACGGTTGTTGTGATTTTGGGCGTTACAAAAATAAATTGAATTGAATTGAAATACTTTGAAGACGTACAACTACAGTAACTGGCGGTAAATGCACCTTTTCAGTTGTCTGCCAACCATGACAGGGAGATGAGCAGAGGAGAAAGTACACAGCCCTGTGGAGATCCTGTGCTGGTATTCCGTGTGTCTGAGACATTCTTTAGTGCTGGTTAAGCCCTGGTTTAGTCCAGGTTTAGTCCTGGTTCAGCCCTGGTTTAGCCCTGGTTTATTCCTGGTTTAGTTCTGGTTTAGCCTTGGTTTAGCCCTAGTTTAGTCCTGGTTTAGTTCTGGTTTAGTTCTGGTTTAGTCCTGGTTTAGTCCTGGTTTAGTTCTGGTTCAGCCCTTGTTTAATCCTGGTGTGTTGGTCGAGTCATGGATGAGTCCGTTAAGCTTATATTTGTTGCAACAACACTCCAGGTCTGGAGAAAAGTTCCAAATTAGGCATGCAGATAAGTATATTTTATAAAGACAGCCTGGCCAGGTTTCATTTAATTTACAGAGTTTTTATTTAACAATGATTTCATCACAGAAAACAATATTTTAAATTAAAGTATTTAATTGGTAGTTATGACGTAAAATCTTTAGTTAAACACTTTCCCGCTTCTCACTCACTCAATTTCCTGAAAACTAGCCTTAAATGGTCCGCCATCTCAGCGCCACGGAGCGGCAGGTAAAAGTACCCTCAGCACAGGCCCCCACAGCCCTTCTTGCCACATTCCACCCCCCCGAAATGAATCGTTGCCCCGACGATGAAACACAACTTGGCACCAAGGCCTAAAAACTGCATGTGTCAGCCTGGATGATGATACAGTAGCACCTGCTCCGGATGGCTGTCCAACTACGGATCTTGAGAGACGGTGGGGATTTAGGTGTTGGCCAGGGGTTGTGCGAGTTGACCTGCGTACAGATGCCTCGCTGAAGCCAGGATTGGCAACAGGCTCAATTGCTGGTGGAGCCTGGTCAGTGACACAGGTAGGGGAGAGGAACTAATGGCTCTCAAGCACTCGGGACAGGTACTGGGATGTGGGAGCATGTTTGCGGAAAAGCTATTGGCTGCTTTACCGGTGGCTGCAAAATCAAATCATCCTCAAAGGACTTTTCATCCTCTATGACTGGGGCTACAGGTGCATCAGGAGGACTCACACCAGGGAAAGCAAGGCCTTCAACAGGGATCTGTGGACCTTTTTTACTTTGGTCTGCTGATCCACAGGAGCCACAGTGTACACCACGCCATCTTCCCTTAGAGCTTGAAGGACTACATAAGTTAAGGGGCCCATAGGTCTAGGGTCTTCCGACGACCCGTAGTACTGTAGTCGCAAAGTAGTACCAGCTGGCCTTCCTTAAGTGCCACAGCCCGGACCCGTTGTTCATGATTTGCCTTTCTGCGTGAGGTCGCCAGGCGCAATCGCTCTCTTCAAAAGTCAAAAGCCACCAGAAGGCGCGTCTAGTGCTCTTTCACCCACTCATACACACTCCCGCCCACAGGGTCTTGCACTCTACCCAACAAGAAGTCAATAGGGAGAAGTGGTTCTTGCCCAAACATCACAAAGAATGGAGACTCTCCGGTTGACTGGTGAGGAGTGGTAATATATGCGTACCTGGGACAAGAAAACACTCCAGTCCCTCTTACGGGATGCAAGAAGAGCAATTGTTTTCTGTCTTTACATATTAACTACTGGTTTTATCTTAAGTCCTGGTGTCGTTTGGTCTTTTGACATTTATTAAAGCCACAGTCCAGCGTGGTGAGGGGAAGTTGGCGCGCGCTTTGGGGCGCTACAGGAATACGACTCATTTGTGGCGGTGGCTGCCCACGAGTCCGAAGGTTCACTAGTCCGAAGGTTCACAGGTCCAAAATTTCCCCGAAATTTTAAGGTTCACAAGTCCGAAGGTTCACTGGTCCGAAGGTGTGAGTCTGCGCAGCGGGCTCTCCTCGCCTCCCTTTGCCCTACACACTGGCTTTTAAGACTTTTCTAGTTTTAATGCACTTTTTATGATTAAACTCACTCATTTTCCATAACCGATTTGCTTCTGTGCATAGCCTGAGCTCCTTATCGTATTATTAATTAATTAATTAACTCAGGGATTAAACTGTTTTCCAGTAGCCGGTCAAATAGCCCAGCAGTTTCAGGAGCCACGGCACAAAATAGCATAGCAGTTTCGGCCGCGCGCCGCGGCTCTGTAGACACTCCCGTCTTGGCCAGCTGAATTTCCTTTTTGACCAATCCTACGGTGATCGGATCACGCGTATTTCTATACTTATGATCAAATGAAGGCATAGAGTGGGGGATTCTGATAACGCATATTTCTTATGATCAAGGCATAAAGCGGAGGATTCGATATGTTCCCTTGTTATTTTTATATGCACAGTACAACTTGGGGTGCCACCTGTGAGCAGCTGGTGCACTAAAAGTTGTGACGAACCCCAGTGCGTGTTTTCGTGCTTCGTGCGCATTTTACAGACTGACTACATACCGATGCCGTCTGCACCTTCACTTTAGCCTATGAGGAACTTTCGGACTAGTGAACCTTCTGACTAGTGAACCTTCGGACCAGTGAACCTTCGGACTAGCGAACTATCGGACCAGTGAACCTTCGGACTCGTGAACCTTCGGAGTAGCGAACCTTCGGACTCGTGGGGGGTAACCTTTGTGGCGCAACGTTAAAATGCGTCCATCATAAAATGTGACGGAGCGCCGTAAATGCCGGAAAATGTAGGCCCCGACCAACCTGAGAAAAACAGTGTTTTATTTTTTTTCCCCCCCAATTTGTGATTTTGTTTTTTTTGCTTTATGTGAAAGTTGAAGTTATGAAGCAGCCATTCAATGTATCAGACAACAGTATTTGCAGCATCAAAAGCCGTTTAAAGTGTGGTAGTTTCGGCTCCTCTCTCGACGTGCGGAGGGGTGTGACCTGATTCACCTTGGAGAGACAAAGAGACCACGAGAATGGACTGTTTAGCAAGCTTTATTCGTGAGTTATTTGGCGCTCAGACCCCGGTGGAAGACGTTGCAATCATGGGCACTCCATGATCTATTTGTATTAGATGTCTCCCCCCGGAGCCTGGAGACTGGTGGTGGTAGATGTGAAGGGAAGGTAGAGGATGAGGGGAATGTAGAGGAGGAGCTGGGGAGGTGGTGGGTCGCAGTACGGTTTGAGCGGCCGAGCCATCTGAGGGCTTAAATGTGACCGCCTGGGCGCTGATTGGGAGCGGGGAGGAGTCACTTGAGAGCGTTGATTGGGGATGAGGAGCAGGTGCGGGGGCCATGATGCAGACGCCCCCTGTCCTTTCACCCTCCTTCTTTGGCCGGGAAAAACTGCATAACCTCTTTGGGATAAGCGCAGAAACCTGGGAGAGTCCATGGTGAAGTGAGGGATCTGACTCTCACAGACGGACAGGCGGGCGCCCGCTTGAGTGCGATGATGGCGCTGGGGAGAGGGGTCCTTCCATGGTGGCCTTGATGTAGATGGGTGGAGTTAGGTCTTCCAGGCTGAATTTACGCAGGCTTCCTTTTCCCTATGAACAGCTGCGCTATTGTAGTCGGCCAATGGGCTGGGCGGCCAGCCGCATGGTTACTTAACAAGCAGCAACACACCCTGTGTAGCATTAGTTGAATCATGGATCAAGCTGCTATTGCTACCGAGCTTAACCGCAGCTGTTACAGCGCCACTCTACTTTTGCGACAAGTCCGCTTTTCCAGATCGCTATCTAACTTCTGAATCTGAAGATGAGTGCACAGATGACGAACGCGATTTCATCCAACTGGAAAACATCCCTAGTCTACAGCTGACCTTAGACGAGGACGAAGATGAGGAAGAAGCGCCCGGTCACGCCGAAGAGCTGGAGCGTGAAATAACGGACGCTATTGCCACGGTTACATTTGCAGGGGAAAAAGAAGAGATGGAAAAAATCCGTAACTTTGACTGCAAATGTTACGCAAGAAGAAAAGAAAATTCTCTGCTCTCAAGAGAATCGTGTAGCAACAAACTAACTCCAGAACTGATGCACAAGCTACGGAGCGATTCTCTAGCAGCAGAAAGAGAGTGGCAAGATATGAGGATAATTGGACACATGGAAGCAAACAGACCTTCTGTCGTCACTTCTGAGCTGACAACTTCAACCAAAAAGCCCCAGACAAAGCGGAAGTTTGCCCGGACCACCTATTTCATAGGAGGCAAAGAAGTCTGCAGAAATACATTCCAGTTCCTCATGGCGTAAGTACTGATTGTGTCCTCTGCTTGTGTAATAATTGGCATCACAAACACGCTTGAAAGGGCCTGTTTTGGTGTGCTGTTTGTGTTTTACCACTAACTATGACCCATGTTATCACAAGCTAGCTAGCTAGCCCTGCTAGCCAAGGGCCGATGCGCCGTCACTTCTCCGCGTTTTAATCTTAAATACGACGTAAACGTCACAATGTGAATAATGCAGAATAATTGGCATCACAAACACGCTTGAAAGTGCCTGTTTTGGTGTGCTGTTCTGCTAGTGTTTGTATTTTTACGGCCAATATGAACTGTTATCTGTGAAGCGTGTTATTCCCATATTACTGTTAACCCTAATCCTTATTTTTTTTCCCCTTTCCAGAATTGGCAAAGAGACCCTGACTGACATAATCAAACACTATGACGAAAATGGAGCGACACCACGGTTGAGGAAAAAGCGTGCACAGCCACAGCTACATTCACGCAGGTTCATCAGCCACCAAGTGATCCACACCGTTGTAGAGTTTATCAAAAACTATGCCGAAGTCCAATCGATCATGTTGCCTGGTCGACATCCTGGCCATAAGGACTGGCATGTGAAGTTGCTCCCAACCCATGTGACTAAAGGCCTCAGTTATGCATCTCTACGTGAAGTCTGCTAAGGAGCTTGGTAAGGCTACCCCAACTAAATTGTCTGTTTGCTGTAACCCCAGTCAACATTTTTTAAGTGGCTCAGACGGTAGGCAAATTCTTATTTTTTTTACTTTGAAGGCAAAAAAAAACATCCAAATTTTGTCATTTTTTTATTCGGAGTGACCACCAGGGGTCAGGCTTCAACAGTCAATGATGGAAAACGTCTTTATCAACCCGATCGGGAGACTAAATCTCACGATTTTAAGATATTTCAATCGACCTTTTGTACGTCGCTATCCTTTATTTTGGTAGTGAAGGCGAGCGGGGGGAACATGCGGGGGACACGGGCGCCGCCATGTTTGTTGTGATGACGCTGCTGGGGGTGTTTCAATCCCAGAATGCATTTGCGTAAGTCAAATTTCACACCCTGACAGAGAAACACATGTCCTATTCAATGGTGCCGACTTAGCCAGACCAACTTGTCAAAAGCAATATAACGACTCCTACGTGCGTTCCGTTTAGTAACAGATGCACGTGGAGGACTGAAAATGAAGATGCGCTTGAGCTGTAAAGTGCGTTGTCAGTCCTTTGAGATGAAAGTCAGGTTTACAAAAGTGACAAAAATATTCAACACGGTGGGTCAGGAAAGACCAGTCGGTGAGTCGGCGAAATAATTGAAAAATAAAAGATTTTGATGTTTTTTCAACAAAATGCTGATATTTTTTTTTTCAGTCGGCTAGTTTCATAGCGGGTCGGTCGGGTTACGGCAAACAGACAGATTATTTTGCCTAGCCTAAGTGTAAAACATTATTTTGGTGATTTTCATGTTTTAATGATCAGAGTATAATTAACCATAAGCAACATCTGTTTTTCAGGTGAGCCTGCAGTTTGTAAATCAAGCTTTAGATCACTGTGGAAACAGCTTCTCCCATACATCAGAAGCAGCAGGCCACGCACAGATCTCTGTTGGCAGTGTCAGAACAACAACGAGCAGCTGATACGAAGTGCAAATGTCCCAGATGAAAGAAAATCTGAAGTGGTCCAGAAGCAAATGCATCATCTTGCAATGAGAGGACTTTTTACAACACTTTGATTGCTGCCTGCAGACAGACAACAGAATCTAATGTGCTGTCTTTCGGACCCTCATCGCCAGCAAGCAAAGACATCAGGATGCATTACAGCTTCGACTTTGCACAGCAGGTACTAATAATAGTGCAAATGCAGAATAGCAATTATAGACAGTTACTGTATGAAAAGACATAAACGTCTTAATCAAATGTCATATGTATTAATCTAATCTCCTTTCTCTCTCTCTGTCTACACTTTCCGTCGAACCCTCTGCAGCCGGGGCCAATGTATTTCCTGACTCCACGAAAATGTGGCCTTTTTGGTGTCTCCTGTGAAGGGATGCAGAAGTACGTCAATTTTCTGATTGACAAAGGCATGTCGTCAAGTAAGGGAAGCAATGAAGTCATAAGCTACATGCATAATTTCTTCAACAACTTCGGTGTTGGAGAAAAATACGTGGATCTTCATTGTGACAACTGCAGTGGCCAAAACAAAAACAATTTCATGTTGTGGTATGCTGCCTGGCGTGTTGGACACAAGCTTCACTACACAATGGACATCCACTTCCTCATTGCTGGCCACACCAAATTCTCCCCTGATTGCGGCTTTGGACTTATCAAGCAAGCATACATGAAGACCAGGGTTGACACTATGGAAAGACATCGCTGAGGTTAGTTTATATTATTTGACTACTGTAATGTGTAAACATTAGCCTGGCAAAACGTCAGTGTTGCTCTCTGTTCTGCTTAAGACATGTTTCTTCTGTTCTCATTTTTTTTTACATTGTCGCCCTTGTCATCAGGTAGTGGAAAACAGCTCTCCTGAGTCTCACCTTAATATCCCACAGCTTGTTGGAAAAATAGTTAATGTCATCAATCATTTCATAAATGTCCTGTTATTTGTTTACAGCTTTGATGCCAAGAGACCAGGTGTGGTGCTTGCAAAAAGTCACTGTGAAGCAGAACCTGTGGAATTTCAGCTACTACGCAATTCAGCTGTTAAACCCTGTCTCCGGTTGACATTCTCCATGTCCTGGTCCCACCTGGACTGAACATTGACAGGCAGACCAATCTGCATGAAAAAATCAGGCCTTTATGTGCTGACGAGGCAAAAGACATCACATGCCCAGCTCCAGGAGTCACAGCACAGAAGAATGCACAGACGAATGTGCAAAAGAGGATGCGGATGTGATCTCCCGATGTAATTGGACTCTGGTGGTGTACATATCATGTCTATTATCTCATATCTCATATATTCAAAGCCATGGACCCGTTGCAGTTCGTATACCGGCCTGGTATCTGTTTATAAGAGTTCTTCTATTAAGAGTGTTTTTAAACTTCCTATATGTTGTTTGTGTTGCACTGAATCACCTGTGAATTCTGTTTATCGACAAATGGCAATAAACCCTATTCTGATTCTGATTCTTTGATCCAAGTATTTCCATTTTAATATAGTAACTTCTAATTCTGATTCAAGTCCAGTTACCATCAATAACAACACTCCTCTTGAGTCTTCAGTGACAGCTGTAGGGGGAAGGTGCTGTCAGTGTGACAGGGGGGAGGGCTTATCTCAATGAGATGCAAATGAGCCCCCCTGTGACTCTGGCCTCTCACTCAGGTGAGAATCTTTAGAGGCAGTTATCTCAGTGAAAGGTTTTGAGAGTTGTATACATTCAAATGACCACAACTTACTCAAATATTATCAGATCTACATGGGTGGGACATCATTGTATAGCTTTGAATTCACACTTTCGGGATCTGTGAATGTCTCCGGGTAGACATGTTACTGCTTTATCCACGGTCAGTCACAAATGTTTCTGGACGCACGTAATAATAATCATGTTACGATGATGTGCTAATCGATGTCACAATTAGGAATATCACAATGAGATTTCAGTGTTTACAATTATTGTGAGAAGAAACATCACAGTTTTATGATTTTTCTCTGTGAAATCCTTACTTTTCTTTCATGTCTTTAGTCTAGTACATTTACAAACTTTCTGAATGAAAATTATATTTTATTGTTTTATTCCTCTAAAATAAAAATCACAATTCTCTATATATTAACCAAATAATCTTTACTTCCCTGAACACGAATTAAAAGTGGAAATAGGAAAATAATTAAGATTTTAACTATTGAAATTTAAGTTTAAAAAGTAGGTCACTGTTCAAAGTGCACATGATAAGTCTGAAACATGAACTTAAACATGTTTGTAGATATAAAAAAAACAAAAAACTGTCAAGTAAATTTGTATGTGTTTATGTAGTTTTCAAGAGAAAGACTAGGTATTTAGTTTTGTTGCCTAAATAAGTGCGATCTTTGATAAGACCTGCTCAAACTGTGATTTTGATTGTGATGTTTGGTGACGGGCCTGAGCGACTGTGCTGGAGCAGGTGAGTCACGAGCGCTTCAGAAGAACAAGATTGTAAGTAAGACAAAAGGCATGCGGGACATAAATAATAAGTAAACGGACTTCAAAGATTGATTATTGTAGTTTTCGACACTTTTATACATCCACAGCTGAATATGAACATGAGACTGACTGAAGACATTTTGTTGGAATATTTACAAAAGAGTTATTAAGAGTTGTTATAATAAAAATAACAATATTTACTGTAGAGAGCGGCAGCCCATGCAAAACACACAACTGGAAGAAGGGGCACAATTAATTATTGTGGCAACTTCCTGAATAAGGTGGATATAGATGATGTGACATAGTGTTTTCTTTTGAGGACATATGCTGCAATCTTTCTTTCATGTCATGTTCATGCTCTATTTATTGTTACCATGACCATCAAAGCCAAATCTTTCATACCTCAGCTGGATGTGGCACAACCTGGGTAAGTGAATCCAATTCTCTGAAATCATGTGACCACATACGACACCCTCCCTACTGGTACTCAATAAAACTACAATACACTGAAGAATCAGGCAGCATCCAAGCACCCGCAGCAAAGGTAAGACCTGCTTCATATATATATATATAAATATTAAAGCGTTAAGTCATGTGATTATTATTTATACAAACCGTACCCATTAATCATGAAGTGATGCAGATTAATCACACGGCTGGTTTTACCAAACTAGCTCCTTTAGATTATGCAGGAGGCTGTACCTGAGCAAGAGGCAATGAAAAGCCTTTAACCCATTAAACCTGTTTAGTTCTGAACATTTACCTAAAATACTTGACCACCTAAAATACTTGATCACACAGATTAATTATACAATATAAAGTCTTGACTTAAATTATTGTCGGCTGAGATTTTTCTTTAGATTTGTGAATAAAAAATACAAAAATCTGCATTCCGTGGGGAATGCAGACACTCGCCATCGAGCGCCCATGCCAGGCCTGGCTCCAGGGTGTGGTCTTGGTAACGCCAATCGCCAGGCAATGCAACTGGTCTTGTTTTTTACAAAACGGAGCTAAAGATTTTTTTTATTTAGACAAGCTTTTAATTGTTAACTTTTTGCTTTGTCAGCACTCTTGTGTGTTAGAAATATATCTATTGAAATATTATTATTATTATTATTATTATTATTATTATTAATATGTATCATGTTACTAGTGTGTCATTATAAACATAGTAGTTGTACACTCAATGTTAAATTTGAAAATGTCTAAAGTTTTGATTGTGTGTTACTCATCCACAGATCTCACTGAAGGAAAAAGAAGTTGATTGCCAACCATCTTTGTGCTTTTATTAAAAACAATATGTCATTTTTAAGGAACATTCCTTTTAGGAAGATTCCTTTTCTCTTTACGGGAAAAAAGTTCCAAGAACATCTTATTGATGTCAATAAAATAGACGATGGGCCACCAGCTCGTTATAAGCTGAAACCAGAACAGATTGATTTAGACAAACGATCAGATGAAGAATCTAAACTTGTGAGGTTTACTTTTGGAAAACGTGACCCCAAACACCAAAACAGAACTATCCTTCTGGTTGGAGCAACTGGAACTGGAAAATCCACTCTGATCAACGCTCTGGTGAACTATTTGATGGGAGTGAAGTTTGATGACCAGGTTTGGTTTGAGATTATTGAAGAGAACGATAAAGATCCTAAATCTCAGTCTCACAGTCAGACGTCTGCAGTGTCGGTCTATCAAGTGTTTGGATTTGAAGGAATAACTGTTCCTTATTCGCTGACCATCATTGACACTCCTGGATATGGAGACACTCGAGGATTAGAATATGATAATCTTATCAACAAGAAACTGCAGGATCTGTTCTGTGCCGATGACGGCGTGGACATTATTGATGCTGTCGGTTTGGTCCTGAAGGCCACAGAGAACAGACTGGACGAGAGACTGGTTTACATCTTCAACTCCGTCACTTCTCTCTTCGGGAAAAACATGGAGACAAATATCGTGGCCATGATGACTCACTCAGACAGTATGACACCAGCGAATGCTCTACGAGCTCTAGATGAGGCAAAGATCAAATATGCCAAAAATGAAAACAATGAGCCAGTCTATTTTCTGTTCAACAACTGTCAAAAAAGTATGAAAGAAAAGTATGAAAGGGGAAAACATGTTGAAAGAGCAGCAAGACATGCCTATGGAACAACAGAGCAAGGTTTGTCAGACTTAACTAAATTTGTCGGCCAATGTCAACCTCAATCCCTGAAGACAACAATAAAAGTCATGAAAGAGAGAATCCGACTCAGCGCCTGCATCCAGAATTTAAATGAACGGATCACTGATATTGAGACAAAACAGAAAGTGATACAAAACAACAAAAAAGAGCTGTCAAAATATGAAGACCAGATCAAAAATAATGAAAGTTTTACCATCAATGTAGAAGAAACCTTCAAAGAAAGAGAAGAGCTAACCAACTTTTGGGATTACAAAGCTGTCTGCTGCCTTGAATGTCAAGAAACCTGTCATTACCCAGGGTGCACTTGGGCCTCAAATTCATCTTGGTGTCATGTCATGGACAAAAATGGTAACTGTACTTCCTGTACTAAGAAGTGCTCAGTGAAAGATCACGTAAAAGAAAAGTGGAGATACGTGACCAAGACCAGAACTGTGCCAAAAACCAGTGAAGAGATGAAGAAGATGTACGATGAGAACAAAGCCAAGAGTGAATTGACGAGCACAACGCTGGAGCAAATGGAGAAGGAAATCACTGACCTTCAACAAAGCAAACATCAGATTCTGGATGAAGCATTCAACATCATTGTAGAGCTGGAGAAAATTGCCCTGAATATAGATTCAGCTTTAACCTTTGTCCAGCTGGACTTTCTGATTGAGAAGATGAAGGAGAAGAACGACCCAGAGAAGGTCGAGAAACTGGAGACAATCCAACGTCAAATAAATGAGAGTACAAAAGCTGGGGGCAGTTACTTCATGAAATCTGTTTTGAATTTCAAAAGTATGATAATGTAACACGCCCCTCATTTATGGCTTTAATATTGTTTTATTCAGCTTTTTAAAAAAAAAATACACCATTTACACTGCATGTATTTGACACAATATACTTAAGAAATGTATGTGCATGGGCAAGGTATGAACTGCACCATCAGTAAATGTAGAATACACATTGTGGTGAAGCTGTGGGCTGTTGTCAGGGCGGGAAAGAAATACGCATATTTAGTATTTTCCTTTGCTTATTCCATTTCATGTAACACTGGTGTTGTATTTACTGATTTACTGCTATACCAAGCATGAAACAAAACAATACAATAATTAAGTGTCTGTATCCAATTATAATACTTAATAAAACTTGTGAAATCAACATTTGTATTTGTTTCTGTTGTAGTTTTTTTGTGTCATTTTAGTGACTAGTTATGATAATGATAATGATAATGATAATGATAATGATAATGATAATGATAATGATAATGATAATAATAATGATAATGATAATGATAATAATAATGATAATGATAATGATAATAATAATAGGCCTCTCACCAGCTTGTGGCACTCGGGACTAATACTAATAGTAATAATAATAATCTCTGAAAGGAATAGGAAATGAAACATTACAAGACCAAATCTTTATTGACTTTCCGCCACAGAAAATAAAGGCTCATTTTTGCTTAAGAGAAAGTAATGATCATGACTGAACAGGATATGGCCATGCATTACGGTCTTGAAGATCCTCGGTCCTTGGTATTCCTCGGTCTAGCAGTTTTTTCGGGATTTGTCATCAAAGTTGCAATTTTTCCTATCTTTTAGTAGTAGTAGAACAGTAGTAGTACTGGTAGGTAGATCTAGAACCACTATGTTGTTGCTTTTAATGGCGGCTGGCACCCAACTGCAAAGGTACATCTACTTTATTCTTTACACTTTATTCTTAGTTCTATAACTTCTAGTACTTGTAGCTTATGCATTGTTTTGGTCATGCAATGATGATCATTACATTTTACTATACCGTATAAAAAAAGTATAGTATGACGGAGTATAAGGGCCAACCTGAACAAAAAAAAATTGCTAGGGGCTGTAGCAAAATCCACAATGAGCATGTAAGAATAGTGATTGTGCGCAAAGTGCCCATCAACGCAATAGAAGAGCAGAGAAGATGTGTGAATATAACCGAGGCTGCTCCACCTGTCTGCGGGCTGCTCCTCCTGTCTGCGGGCTGCTCCTCCTGTCTGCAAGCTGCTCCTCCTGTCTGCAGGCTGCTCCTCCTGTCTGCGGGCTGCTCCTCCTGTCTGCAAGCTGCTCCTCCTGTCTGCAGGCTGCTCCACCTGTCTGCGGGCTGCTCCTCCTGTCTGCGGGCTGCTCCTCCTGTCTGCGGGCTGCTCCTCCTGTCTGCGGGCTGCGGGCTGCTCCTCCTGTCTGCGGGCTGCTCCTCCTGTCTGCGGGCTGCTCCTCTTGTCTGCGGGCTGCTCCTCCTGTCTGCGGGCTGCTCCTCCTGTCTGCGGGCTGCTCCTCCTGTCTGCGGGCTGCTCCTCCTGTCTGCGGGCTGCTCCTCTTGTCTGCGGGCTGCTCCTCCTGTCTGCGGGCTGCTCCTCCTGTCTGCGGGCTGCTCCTCCTGTCTGCGGGCTGCTCCTCCTGTCTGCGGGCTGCTCCTCCTGTCTGCGGGCTGCTCCTCCTGTCTGCGGGCTGCTCCTCCTGTCTGCGGGCTGCTCCTCCTGTCTGCAAGCTGCTCCTCCTGTCTGCGGGCTGCTCCTCCTGTCTGCAAGCTGCTCCTCCTGTCTGCAGGCTGCTCCACCTGTCTGCGGGCTGCTCCTCCTGTCTGCGGGCTGCTCCTCCTGTCTGCGGGCTGCTCCTCCTGTCTGCGGGCTGCGGGCTGCTCCTCCTGTCTGCGGGCTGCTCCTCCTGTCTGCGGGCTGCTCCTCTTGTCTGCGGGCTGCTCCTCCTGTCTGCGGGCTGCTCCTCCTGTCTGCGGGCTGCTCCTCCTGTCTGCGGGCTGCTCCTCCTGTCTGCGGGCTGCTCCTCTTGTCTGCGGGCTGCTCCTCCTGTCTGCGGGCTGCTCCTCCTGTCTGCGGGCTGCTCCTCCTGTCTGCGGGCTGCTCCTCCTGTCTGCGGGCTGCTCCTCCTGTCTGCGGGCTGCTCCTCCTGTCTGCGGGCTGCTCCTCCTGTCTGCGGGCTGCTCCTCCTGTCTGCGGGCTGCTCCTCTTGTCTGCGGGCTGCTCCTCCTGTCTGCGGGCTGCTCCTCCTGTCTGCGGGCTGCTCCTCCTGTCTGCGGGCTGCTCCACCTGTCTGCGGGCTGCTCCTCCTGTCTGCGGGCTGCTCCTCTTGTCTGCGGGCTGCTCCTCCTGTCTGCGGGCTGCTCCTCCTGTCTGCGGGCTGCTCCTCTTGTCTGCGGGCTGCTCCTCCTGTCTGCGGGCTGCTCCTCCTGTCTGCGGGCTGCTCCTCCTGTCTGCGGGCTGCTCCACCTGTCTGCGGGCTGCTCCACCTGTCTGCGGGCTGCTCCTCCTGTCTGCGGGCTGCTCCACCTGTCTGCGGGCTGCCCCTACTGTCTGCGGGCTGCTCCTCCTGTCTGCGGGCTGCTCCACCTGTCTGCGGGCTGCTCCTCCTGTCTGCGGGCTGCTCCACCTGTCTGCGGGCTGCTCCACCTGTCTGCGGGCTGCTCCTCCTGTCTGCGGGCTGCTCCACCTGTCTGCGGGCTGCCCCTACTGTCTGCGGGCTGCTCCTCCTGTCTGCGGGCTGCTCCACCTGTCTGCGGGCTGCTCCTCCTGTCTGCGGGCTGCTCCACCTGTCTGCGGGTGGCTGTGGCACGGAGCACGGCTGCTGTTTGAGCTCATGATGCTCTACGGCTACGACATGGAGAAAGTAACGCGTTTATCCAACAGTTTGTGGGAGATGCGTAACAGGAAAGGTGCTGCTAAACGCAGTGTCTTGTCTTGTAATAAACACACACGAAATACATCGTTTTAAAGACCAGGAAACACTTTAACATCTATTGCAGGCTTTTATGTAGTTTTAAACTGTCAACTCATCCAAGCCCGTTCTTTTGAGTCCTGGACGTGGAGCTGAAAGTGAACTGCTCACGTCACTTTGAATCGGAACATTGACACCGGCCCCTAAACTACGACTTTATTCTTAACGAGTTTATTCTCGTTAAATTACAAGTTTATTCTCGTTAAATTACAAGTTTATTCTCGTTAAATTACAAGTTTATTCTCGTAAATGTAGGATTTTTTTCTGGCTTCGACTTTAATCTAATAAAATTATGACTTTAATATGGAAAAGTTAGGAGTTAATTCTCGTAGTGCCCCGCAATTTGGGTTGGCTCTTATACTCTCTCATAGTAAAGAGAGAAAGAGAGAGCAAAAAAGATAGGAGAGAAAGAAAGAGAGAAAGAGAGAAGAGCAGCCTCTGCGCGTTGTTATTGTGTTACTTTTAATGGCGGTTGGCAGCCAACCAAAAATGTGCATTTACCACCACCTACTGTAGTTGTACGTCTTCAAAGTATGTGTTTTACGCTATACTGTTTAAAAAAAAAAAAAACAAGGAGAGAGAGAAAGAAAGAGAAGAAAAGAGAGAGATAGAAATAGACTCTCTAATAGCAAGAGAGCACCGCCACCTACTGTCCACACAACTGTGTTTATGTTTCATTGTCTTCAAAGCCCATGGGATCAAAGCAGAAAGGAACTGAATGCATGGGACGATATATGGCATATCAAAGATAAGAAATGTGTCAAAAAAGACATACCAGCCGCCATAAAACACCATAGAAGAAGAAGATGATGTCAAGAAAGACATACAACTACAGTAGGTGTAATGTAACAGTTGGATACCAACCGCCATAAAACACCAAAGAAGAAAAACATTTGATACGTCAACATTTGTTTTTCTCTCCTTTTTCTCTCGTTTTTGTGGTTGTTTTTTTTCCTCACGGACTAGCGTAAAACACATACATTAAAGACTTACAACTGCAGTAGGAGGCGGTAAATGCACCTTTTCAGTTGGCTTTCAACCACCATTAAAAGTAACAAAATAAGGGTTAGTATTGACAAATTCTTGCTTGCGAGAAGGATTGAAAAATATGTAGATTATAAAAAAGAATTGCTAACATTTGATAATCCAGTGTATAATATTATAGCACCATATTCTTGATACTTTCAGAAGTCAGATTACTTAACGGCGTTATGGAAGATTTTTCGGCGATTTGAGAACTCAGGCGGAAGTGCGAGGCGGAAGTGCGCATGCGCACTCCCCCGTGCGGACTGATACAACACACATGTGCGTTTGTTTATTAGCCCGACGGATCGCATCGCATCTCTCGTCTCTCGCAGATTTCTGTCAGCTCGAACAGTCTTTCTCCGTCCTAATCCCAATTTTGTCCTGTACACAGACGGAACTATATTACGATAGATCCATGCGCTTGGACACAGGGAAACGTGCTGCTCTCCTGGCCACGAGGAAATAAGACTCAGATTTGGGCCCAAAAAATCGTCCATTACGCCTTTAAATGATTTCTTTAATGTATTTTTTGTGTGTGTGAGTACGTATAAACAAAAATCACACAATGATCATTAAAATGGTCCAGATTACCACAGCGGCGAGTGGAATAAATAGAAGAAATGATAAATACACTCACACATATGATGAAAGATAAAAAACAATGTTGTATATACTGTCAAATAAGCTTTAAGGTGATATTTCTGCTATTTTGTGATTCATTTTACAAATATTTCACATTTTGTCTGATGATTAAACCTAAACCAATACGTTTAAAGACACATTTTTGTTGGAGTATTGATCAAATATCGTCTGAATATTGAGAGGTTTTATTTTGAAGATTGAGCGGACGTTGCTGCGCGCGTCTGACCTCCAGCTTCACTTTGGTGCGTTTCCTGCTCAGACTCGCTCCTGTTACGGGAAAAACCCAGACGGTGTGAGCTGTAGCCGGGTGTACAGCGCTTCCTCTCGGTGATCCGTGCGTGAACCTCCACCGCTCCTGACGGCCTGACGGGGCGACAGCGGCGGTGCACACCCGGGCACAGAGCGCGGCGCACGGGCGGAGCTGTGTCCGAGAGGCCGCTGCTTGGAGACGGACCCAGAACCCCGGGACCGGAGCCCGAGCCATGGCCAAAACCTACGACTATCTGTTCAAGCTGCTGCTGATCGGAGACAGCGGCGTCGGGAAAACGTGTCTGCTTTTCCGATTCAGCGAAGACGCGTTCAACACAACCTTCATTTCCACGATCGGTGAGGAATTACGCACAACATTACGCGCGTGTGAAACACCGAGGTCCAAGGCGTTGACCCGGTTTGGTTTAGTTTGAAGTGGATATGATTTGGTCCTGGTTACGTCCTGCTGGAGATCATGACTAGTGGACCTGTCTGGTTTAGTCCTGGTTAAGTACAGCTGTAGTCTGGTTTAGTCCTGGTTAAGTACAGCTGTAGTCTGGTTTAGTCCTGGTTAAGTACAGCTGTAGTCTGGTTTAGTCCTGGTTAAGTACAGCTGTAGTCTGGTTTAGTCCTGGTTAAGTACAGCTGTAGTCTGGTTTAGTCCTGGTTAAGTACAGCTGTAGTCTGGTTTAGTCCTGGTTAAGTACAGCTGTAGTCTGGTTTAGTCCTGGTTAAGTGCAGCTGTAGTCTGGTTTAGTCCTGGTTAAGTACAGCTGTAGTCTGGTTTAGTCCTGGTTAATTGCAGCTGTAGTCTGGTTTAGTCCTGGTTAAGTGCAGCTGTAGTCTGGTTTAGTCCTGGTTAAGTGCAGCTGTAGTCTGGTTTAGTCCTGGTTAAGTACAGCTGTAGTCTGGTTTAGTCCTGGTTAAGTGCAGCTGTAGTCTGGTTTAGTCCTGGTTAAGTGCAGCTGTAGTCTGGTTTAGTCCTGGTTAAGTGCAGCTGTAGTCTGGTTTAGTCCTGGTTAAGTGCAGCTGTAGTCTGGTTTAGTCCTGGTTAAGTACAGCTGTAGTCTGGTTTAGTCCTGGTTAATTGCAGCTGTAGTCTGGTTTAGTCCTGGTTAAGTACAGCTGTAGTCTGGTTTAGTCCTGGTTAAGTGCAGCTGTAGTCTGGTTTAGTCCTGGTTAAGTGCAGCTGTAGTCTGGTTTAGTCCTGGTTAAGTGCAGCTGTAGTCTGGTTTAGTCCTGGTTAAGTACAGCTGTAGTCTGGTTTAGTCCTGGTTAAGTGCAGCTGTAGTCTGGTTTAGTCCTGGTTAAGTACAGCTGTAGTCTGGTTTAGTCCTGGTTAAGTGCAGCTGTAGTCTGGTTTAGTCCTGGTTAAGTGCAGCTGTAGTCTGGTTTAGTCCTGGTTAATTGCAGCTGTAGTCTGGTTTAGTCCTGGTTAAGTACAGCTGTAGTCTGGTTTAGTCCTGGTTAATTGCAGCTGTAGTCTGGTTTAGTCCTGGTTAAGTACAGCTGTAGTCTGGTTTAGTCCTGGTTAAGTGCAGCTGTAGTCTGGTTTAGTCCTGGTTAAGTGCAGCTGTAGTCTGGTTTAGTCCTGGTTAAGTACAGCTGTAGTCTGGTTTAGTCCTGGTTAAGTGCAGCTGTAGTCTGGTTTAGTCCTGGTTAAGTACAGCTGTAGTCTGGTTTAGTCCTGGTTAAGTACAGCTGTAGTCTGGTTTAGTCCTGGTTAAGTACAGCTGTAGCCTGGTTTAGTCCTGGTTAAGTACAGCTGTAGTCTGGTTTAGTCCTGGTTAAGTGCAGCTGTAGTCTGGTTTAGTCCTGGTTAATTGCAGCTGTAGTCTGGTTTAGTCCTGGTTAAGTACAGCTGTAGTCTGGTTTAGTCCTGGTTAAGTACAGCTGTAGTCTGGTTTAGTCCTGGTTAAGTGCAGCTGTAGTCTGGTTTAGTCCTGGTTAAGTGCAGCTGTAGTCTGGTTTAGTCCTGGTTAAGTACAGCTGTAGTCTGGTTTAGTCCTGGTTAAGTGCAGCTGTAGTCTGGTTTAGTCCTGGTTAAGTACAGCTGTAGTCTGGTTTAGTCCTGGTTAAGTGCAGCTGTAGTCTGGTTTAGTCCTGGTTAAGTGCAGCTGTAGTCTGGTTTAGTCCTGGTTAAGTACAGCTGTAGTCTGGTTTAGTCCTGGTTAAGTGCAGCTGTAGTCTGGTTTAGTCCTGGTTAAGTACAGCTGTAGTCTGGTTTAGTCCTGGTTAAGTACAGCTGTAGCCTGGTTTAGTCCTGGTTAAGTACAGCTGTAGTCTGGTTTAGTCCTGGTTAAGTGCAGCTGTAGTCTGGTTTAGTCCTGGTTAAGTACAGCTGTAGTCTGGTTTAGTCCTGGTTAAGTGCAGCTGTAGTCTGGTTTAGTCCTGGTTAAGTGCAGCTGTAGTCTGGTTTAGTCCTGGTTAATTGCAGCTGTAGTCTGGTTTAGTCCTGGTTAAGTACAGCTGTAGTCTGGTTTAGTCCTGGTTAAGTGCAGCTGTAGTCTGGTTTAGTCCTGGTTAAGTGCAGCTGTAGTCTGGTTTAGTCCTGGTTAAGTACAGCTGTAGTCTGGTTTAGTCCTGGTTAAGTACAGCTGTAGTCTGGTTTAGTCCTGGTTAAGTACAGCTGTAGCCTGGTTTAGTCCTGGTTAAGTACAGCTGTAGTCTGGTTTAGTCCTGGTTAAGTACAGATGTAGTCTGGTTTAGTCCAGGTTTAGTCTTGGTTTAGTCTTGGTTTAGTCCAGGTTTAGTCTTGGTTTAGTCTTGGATTCGTCTTGGTTTAGCCTTGGATTCGTCTTGGATTCGTCTTGGTTTAGTCTTGGTTTAGTCTTGGTTTAGTCTTGGTTTAGTCCAGGTTTAGTCCAGGTTTAATCTTGGATATCTTTATTCTTCTTCATTTCTAGAGTAGGCCTGGTTCAGATCTGGTTTAGCCTTGGTTTGGACCTGGTTTAGACCTGGTTTAGTCCTGGTTAAGTACAGATGTAGTCTGGTTTAGTCCTGGTTAAGTACAGATGTAGTCTGGTTTAGTCCAGGTTTAGTCTTGGTTTAGTCTTGGTTTAGTCCAGGTTTAGTCTTGGTTTAGTCTTGGATTCGTCTTGGTTTAGCCTTGGATTCGTCTTGGATTCGTCTTGGTTTAGTCTTGGTTTAGTCTTGGTTTAGTCTTGGTTTAGTCTTGGTTTAGTCCAGGTTTAGTCCAGGTTTAGTCCAGGTTTAATCTTGGATATCTTTATTCTTCTTCATTTCTAGAGTAGGCCTGGTTCAGATCTGGTTTAGCCTTGGTTTGGACCTGGTTTAGACCTGGTTTAGTCCTGGTTAAGTACAGCTGTAGTCTTGGTTTAGTCCTGGATACCTGGTTAATTCTTATTCAGTTCTGGGTTAGGCCTGGTTCAGATCTGGTTTAGTCCTGGTTAAATCCTTATTTAGACCACATTCATACATAGACCACATTCACATTTCAAGTTAAGTTTAAACTAAATTCAGAACTAATCCTGGCCTAGACCAGGACTAGAACAGAACCAAGTCTGCATCAGAACTAACCTGGGCTCAAACCAGGTCCCAACATGGACAAGTGTGGATGATTTGTCCTTTTTACATGATTAGTCCTGGTTAAGTCCTGCTGAAGACCTTGGTTCATAGTTTAGTTATGGTTTAGTCCAGGATTTGACAGGATCAGACCTGGTTTTGTCCTGGTTTAGTCTGGAGCTACAGATCGAATTAAATGTCTCCTGTGATGCTGATTTAGCTGTATAAAGAAATACAATATCACAAACATGAGCTTCAGAGTCAGAAAAGGTTTATAGCCATTGTCGATGAACAAAATTCAATCTTTTGATCTTATGTTTTTGAGGAGGAAAAAACTATTACAATTATAGTTTTTTTTCTGGTTTAGTTTGGATATAAGTTTAGTCCTTATGTAGAGTTGGTTTGGTCCTGGTCAAGTCCAGGTTTAGTTCCGGATTCACCCCCAGTTTGACCCAATTTCATGTGTCCAAGTGTGAACGCAGCATTACTTTAGCATTTCTGATTTGTCCTCCTTTCCTGGCTCAGTCCTGTCTTAGATCTGGTTTAGCATAGTCTGGATGTGGTTTAGTCCTGGTTTAGTCCTGGTTTAGCCCTGGTTTAGTCTGGATCAGTCCAGTTTTAGGGCGGGTTCACACTTGTCCTTGTTAAATCCCAGTTTGAGCTCAGTCTTTGTTCAGATGTAGACTTGGTTTAGTCCTGATTAAAACCTTGTTTTGTCATGGATTAGTTCCAAATCTAGTCTCAATGTAATCCGAATTTGATGTGTTTTTTTTGCAATTGTGAACTCACAAATAATCTTGGAATTAACTTGGATCTGGTTTATTTTATATAGTTCAGAATTAGCCCTGGTTTAGTCCCTGTTTAGTCTTGGTTTATCCTGGGTTTAGCTGTGGTTTATCCTTGGTTTAGCCCTGGTTTATCCTGGAGTTAGCCTTGGTTTAGCCCTGGTTTAATCCTGGATAAATCCTGGGTTTAGCCCTGGTTTATTTTTATGGTTTATCATTGTTTTAGCCCTGGTTTATAATTGGTTTAGTCCTGGTTTATTATTGGTGTAGTCCTGGTTTTGCCTTGGTTTATTCTGGGTTTAACCCTGGTTAATCGTTGGTTTAGCCCTGGTTTATTGTTGGTTTAGCCCTAGTTTAATCCTGGTTTAATCCTGGTTTAATCCTGGTTTAATCCTGGTTTAATCCTGGTTTAGCCCTAGTTTAATCCTGGATTAGCCCTGGTTTAATCCTGGTTTGATCCTGGTTTAATCCTGAATTAGCCCTGGTTTAATCCTGGTTTAGCCCTGGATTAGCCCTGGTTTAATCCTGGATTAGCCCTGGTTTAATCCTGGTTTAGCCCTGGTTTAATCCTGGTTTGATCCTGGTTTGATCCTGGTTTAGCCCTGGTTTAGCCCTGGTTTAATCCTGGATTAGCCCTGGTTTAATCCTGGTTTAGCCCTGGTTTAATCCTGGTTTGATCCTGGTTTAATCCTGGTTTAGCCCTGGTTTAATCCTGGTTTGATCCTGGTTTAATCCTGGTTTAGCCCTGGTTTAATCCTGGTTTGATCCTGGTTTAGCCCTGGTTTAGCCCTGGTTTAGCCCTGGATTAGCCCTGGTTTAATCCTGGTTTAGCCCTGGTTTAATCCTGGTTTGATCCTGGTTTAATCCTGGTTTAGCCCTGGTTTAATCCTGGTTTGATCCTGGTTTAATCCTGGTTTAGCCCTGGTTTAATCCTGGTTTGATCCTGGTTTGATCCTGGTTTAGCCCTGGTTTAGCCCTGGTTTAATCCTGGTTTAATCCTGGATTAGTCCTGGTTCAGTGGTAAATTACTCCAGCTGTGATTGTTTTATCAAACCATTTAAGGCAATACACCATATCTTTTAAGAGCAAACATTTCAGAAGAGGAACAAACTTTACTTTCACTTGCCTGCATTTATACTCGCCATATTTTGTGTCATATTTGTTACCACACTACATTTATTGCAGAATACGCACATTAAATACTGGTTTTAGCTGGAGTCCTGGTTTGATTAAAGCCTCAGTTCAGCGCCGTGAGGGGAAGTCCAGGAACACGACACGCCAGAAACACGAGAGCGTTTCTTAAGACGAGGGGCCAAAAGGGAAGTTGGGCCAAGTCACTAAATGGTGGATCCAAACACCTCAGAGGTCATTTAAAGCGGGAGCCGACGTTTAATCTGGACACGTGACACAAACTGGAGTAATAGAGGACTAAAGGACAAAACCGTCATTTTACCAACACATTTCAAACTACAACAGCAACAAAAACATTTCACATTAAGGCCGCAATCGAAGTGAAATCACAATTTGAATGGATTTAATTAGCAAATCGCAACGGCTGTAATGTTTGAAGCGCCATAGCAACAGAATATCACATCTTATTGTCAGAGTTTGTCCGTTCATAGGCCTTTTTGAGAGTTTTTTAGTCAATTTGTGTTTAAATGTGAGCTTTGAACAGAATCTTATTGTTAAAACTTAAATCGCAGTTTTTATCAGTATTTAACATTATTGTATTATTATATTTATTCATCCGTCAATGAGAGTAAAGTCACAAACCAAAACTAGATCTAACATTGGTCTAAATCAGGAATATTGAACTGTTTTTTTATATATCAAAAGAATAATCAGCTTTTTGTGTTTGAGAAATGTGTTCTTGGTAAATAAATACTGTTGTATGTTATAAACGTAGAACTTTAGGATTATTCCATTTAAGCTTTAATACAAAAGAATGATGTTATTCGATAAGTTTATTCAGGTCACAATATTGATGTTTGTTTGAGTGTCTGTCGTTCTGTCTCCTTCATAAAAATGTTTCTGGACGCACTTAATAAACATATTACGATGATACTCGTGCTAATCCATGTCACAATTATATCACAATGAGATTTCAGTGTTTACGATTATTGTGAGAAGAAACATCACAGTTTAATGATTTTTTTTTCTTTCATGTCTTTAGTCTAATACATATAAAAACTTTCTGAACGATAAAGGATATTATTATTGTTTTTTTATTGCTCTTTTTTTGCTTTTTATTGCATGTTTTTGTCTTATGTCTGTTTATACATCCCTGAACACGAATTAAAAGTTGATTTCACGGCTTTGCAAATGAACTCTTAACAGATTCAAAAAGATTTAAAAAAAAGAAAATAATCAAGATTTTTGTGACGACGATTGCAATTCATGTTTAAGAAGTACGTCATTGTTCAAAGTGCACATGAGAAGTCTGAAACATGATCCTAAAAGTGTTTGTAGAGATGTAATATACTAAAGAGTTCAGTTATTTTTAATGTGTTTATTTAGTTTTCAATAGAAAGTCGAGGTGTTTAGTTTTGTTGCCTAAATAAGTGCGATCTTTGACAATTAGACCTGCTCAAACTGTGATTTTGATTGTGGTGTTTGGTGACGGGCCTGAGCGACAGATTGTGCTGGAGCAGGTGAGACACGAGTGCTTCCTGTCAGAGAGCGACACTTCCTCAGGAAACAGGAAGTGGCTTTGCTCTTCGGTCACAGATCATGCTCGAGCTGCTGTCGTTATGGTTATGATGAAGAGCAGAGTTGTAATGGTATTATTGTAACTTCAGCTTTACTAAAGAGTATTTTTATTGTTCTTTTTATTATAATAAACGGGTCTGTCTGTGATAAAAACTCTTTCTGCTGCACAATTGCATGTTTAAGCCATCGTTTATGCCCGTTATATCATAAGCAATAGTTCAGTTCCTCAAGTGACTAGAAACTAGTGTCACAATACTCATATTTTAATACCAGAGAAAAGACTGGTTTAAATTATGCTTAAACCACACCCTTTTTTGTTGTTTAGTTTGCTAGTTTCTTTAATATTATCCCCGTGTGGACTTTTACGTTAGATCAGGAGGAAACTTTGTCCTGTTTACACATATTTCTAGTGTCATTACTTGTTTGAATGATTCTAGTTTTAGTCTGGATTAGTTTGTGGGTTTAGATTATTTTGACCACTCTACAACAGTCTTCTCTACTCCAGCGGTCAGTTAGTTTTAAACCGTGTCCAGTTTGAATGCTGCATATTTATACCATATTTCCCATGATGCTTTGTGGTGTGGACAGTGGCTGTTCTGTGTCCGAGGCTCGTGGGTGTCAGCTGACCTCTGTCCCACTGAGGAAGAGGGAAGTGCTCCGTCAATGTGTCAGACACTCATCTCATTTAGAGACAATGGTGTGTTCTAACCTTTAATGCCACACTGCGGAGCATTCCAGGCACTGACACCTCACACAGACACGCTGGTGCAGTCACATTTAAAATGAACTGGCTTTAAGCCTTTACAGCGTTTTAAATACCTTTGGAACTGTTTGTGAAAGATGTATTATATATATATATATATATATATATATATATATATATATATATATATATATATATATATATATATATATATATATATATATATATATATATATATATATATATATATATATATATATATATATATATATATATATATATATATATATATATATATATATATATATATATATATATATATATATATATATATATATATATATATATATATATATATATATATATATATATATAATATATATATATATATAATATATATATATATATATATATATATATATATATATATATATATATATATAATATATATATATATAATATATATATATATATAATATATATATATATTATATAAATATATATATATATATATATATATAATAATATATATTATATAAATAAATATATATATATATATATATCTTTTTTTTTTACATAACAGACCTCAGGATTAGAACTCACTAAGGTCAAGGTTTAAGGTCGGGGGAAGTTTGTTCTCTGCGTTTGACCTGTCCTTCAAGCAGTTGGGACCCATCTCTAGATCTTGAGCTGGTCCTGGTCAGGAGCTGGTCCTGGTCAGGAGCTGGTCCTGGTCAGGAGCTGGTCCTGGTCAGGAGCTGGTCCTGGTCAGGAGCTGGTCCTTTGCATGTTTTGGGCTGGTTAAGCTGGACATGACTGGACGGCTTTTGCACTCGTCTCGTCGTCATCATTCACACTGTGAAAGGCTTTGGAGATGGAACAGAGTGAGACACTATGATGTTGTTTTTGGTGGAGTTTATCAAAATGACCTCATTCAAATAAATTCTATCCCGCTCTGGATTTATATCTGCACATTTGGATCTCAGGGCGTAAAGTGAGTCAGGCCTGTGGTATTTGTTAGACATTTATCTTTTAAGTCGGACTCGCTCCAGACGCTGCTGTAAATGTCACAGAGAAGAAAAATCCACAAGATCAAAGTGTAAAGAGCGCGACACAGCCTCAGGTCATTACAATCTTGAATTATGTCAGTACGTTACGTGTTCAGCGCTTTTAAGTTCTCCAAGTCACTGAACTTCTATTTGGACTCATTTATTCATTTACACTTCATTTGGGAAACTTGGGTTTGAAAACCTGTAGTAACTGAAAATGAACATATCATATCAGTGAGGAGAAAATAACCATGAATAATACTGTGTGATATTGTGTGTGTTTGAGATGTTTAAAACGTGTGAATGAGGAGTGTAAAGTCTATGATTAAAAAATAGTTGAAATCCCTGCAAAAATATTTTTTTCTTGAACCTCAAACGAGAGAACGATGTCTTTAAGATGATCCAAACCTCCTAAAACTTAAAATAACAGTTCACTTTCCATGGAATGCTTTCATAATGTCGATTGCTATCTCCCAGGATCAATTATACTGTATAATCTGAAGCCGCAGTTTTATTTGAGACTTACATTTTAATTTCCCCAGCAAACAACAAAAACCTGTTCATTATATCTTTACAAATATGTCCTGAAATGCAGTAGTATTACCGTAGCATTTCAGTCTCTCAGAGGTTTTGCTCTTGGGTGTGTTGAATGTGAACTTTGAGCAGAATCCCACTGTTAAAGCATAAAATAAAATTGCGACGCTCATCAAAAACGCCGTGATCCAAGGTGTTTGTGACGTCTGGTGTTGCCCAGAAATATGTTATGTTGAAATATTGTACAGCTCTCGCGTCGTGGCGGAGGACATTGACCTCGGCTCGTTTCCGTAGCAACCACTCGACACAGTTTCACTTCCTGGTTACGGAGAAACTGCTGAGAAGAATGAGAGGAAAGGCACAAATATCATATAATAATTTACAATCCACAACTTTATGACCAATGAAAAGGGGATTTATTCTGTCTTGAGCAGTGTTGTTGTTGTTGTTGTTGTTTACTAAAGATATTATAGGACAAGGTGTGGACAATATTGACAAAAATTTAATATCTCAATGTTTTTTTTTTAAAGTTTACCGACAACAATATTCGGATGATATTACGTGAATGCAACAGAAATGTGATAAAACGTCTTTAAACTTCTGAGTTGAGGTTTGAATGTAATTAATTATAAATGTATAATGTCACTATTATTGTTTTGGAGATTAGCACAATTAGAAAATTGTGTGTTTTGTCTAATTAAAACTATTAAAAATGTAAGTGTAATCTAAAAAAAACAAGCTTCATAAAGTGATTTTTCTTAGATTTTATGGTAAAATTCTTTGTCACATTTTGTGCGACACTTCAAAAAAGAACCTCAAAAAAGACATTTACAGAAACATTTAATGAGATAATGCAAAAAAAAACATTTGAAATATGAATTTGGGTTAATATTGTCCACCGCTAATGTAAACTCGCAAACGTTTCACCGTCAAGGTTGATTTAATACACTTTAATACAATATTTTTCTGCCATAAATCAGCCCCACACACACCAAACCTAACAACTGAACAATGTTTTCAGGGATAACGCAGAAGGATTTGTCCATGTCTTAATTCTAGACTTTATTTATTAAAGTTTCAACGCCAAAAATTAGGCGAAATGAAAGTTTTACTCAAATTTTCTGTAAAATCTAGTTTGCTCGAAAACTAAATAAGATATTCAAAATACCCTCAGTAAATATCATTGTTCTAACGTGACAGCAAAATGAAGCAAGAAATTAAAACCTTCATTAATACATTTTTCAGATTTATAGTATTTCCCAAATATGTGCAATTTTGTCAATTTTATCCATCATTTTAATTTTTTCACTTGCAGCGTCTCTTCTTAATTATCTTTATTATAATTTTTTTTAAATTCATTTTTCAAAATAAAGGTAGTCATTTATTATTATTATTATTATTATTAACAACAACAACTACTACAACATAAACAACAACAAAAAACAAATTTAAAAATATGATGCAAAAGACAAGACCAGAAAAAATAATAACTCATTAAAAAAAAAAAAAAAGGTTAAAGCACATTAAGTCTAAAATAGGTGTCGGATTCAGTTCGGTTTACGTTAAATATGTGAAAGAGTGGGGGATTTGAACCGACAACCTCCGTCTCATCAAACGCACTCAAACCCAGGTCACGTTTCAAAACAGGAAATCTTGAGTCCGTTATATTTGTTTCTAAAGTGCACATGGTCTGTAGATCTGCTCAGCGGTCACACCCAGCGCTGCCCCCTGGAGCGAGCGCTTGTTTAGACGAGCCGAGCGTCCGAGCCGAGCGTCCGAGCCGAGCGTCCGAGCCGAGCGTCCGAGCCGAGCGTCCGAGCCGAGCGTCCGAGCCGAGCAGCCGAGCGTCCGAGCCGAGCGTCCGAGCCGAGCGTCCGAGCCGAGCGTCCGAGCCGAGCGTCCGAGCCGAGCGTCCGAGCCGAGCGTCCGAGCCGAGCGTCCGAGCCGAGCGTCCGAGCCGAGCAGCCGAGCGTCCGAGCCGAGCGTCCGAGCCGAGCGTCCGAGCCGAGCGTCCGAGCCGAGCGTCCGAGCCGAGCGTCCGAGCCGAGCGTCCGAGTCAAGCGCTTAAACACGTGCGGACAGAGTTATTAGAGCCGCAGGAGGAAGGAGCGCGAGTCCTTGATGAAAGTTTGTAGTCAGCAGCTGGTCTTCCTGTAAAAGGGAACGTCGGAAACACAGTGGACCTGCCCAAATATGACCAAATATATGAACGTTATATGGTTGAATACTCCTGGACACTCCTTTTAACAGCGATCAGTTCATTTATTGTACATTTAGAGGTTTTAAATACATTTTTCTCAGGAAATAAAGGTTGAAATGTGGTGACTGAAGGCCTCTACATGGAGAATATTCACAAATATGGAGGAAAATCTTGAATAGTTTATTATTATTTGAGATTTTAGTTTAATAATGTGACTGATTTTGTCTTCGTAGTGATTTTGGCATGTGTTTTACAGTTCAGATAACAATAAGTCCTTAGTTAATTCATGGTTAATTGATTACAGACCTACATAATACTAATGGATGCACTTAAAAGTAGCGTTTAAAGGCCGGACTGCAACAATTAATTGACTAAAGAATCATTGTAGTTGTATTTGATCATCATTATCTGGACTTTCTATTGTGCATTGAGACTTTTTAAACACATTTTTAACTAATAATAATACATTTTATTAATATAGAGCATTTCAGGACACTCAAAGATGTTTCACAGAACAAGAATAAATAAATAAGAAACTGTCAATTTAAAGAACACTGAGAAACAAATAATGTAGAACGATAAAACGTAAATGGATGAAATTGGGACAATGAAAATTAAAAGTGGTTTAGTTTATTGAATGTAGAGATGTCAAGATTATTCGGTTAATTGATAAATTATTTAGGATTTAGGATTATTCAGGTCACAATATAATCGTAAAAGAACCAACAAATAATAATTGCGGCAATTTTAGAAGCAAATGTAAGTCTTTTTTGTTCAATATACAGCCCAAAAACAGACCTAAATGAAGAAGTTTCATTGATCTGGTTGTTTTTGTCACGTTTAACTTGATTTTGTCTTTCAGATTTTTTGACTTTGCCATAAAAGATCTTTTCTTATGTGTTTTAGAGTCTGCACAGTCCAGACAATGATTATTATGATTATCAAAATACAACTATGATCATTTTTTACGGCCGGCACTTCACAACACAGACTCGAAAACGCACAGTTTAACAAAGACTTTATTAAATCGAAATGACAAAAAAAGGATGAACAATTTGAGATTGTCTTCAATAACGCATTTTATTCATAAATATTTTCTGACTAGATGCTTTCTGTCACCTTATTTCAACCTTTTATTTGGTTTAAAAAATGTATTTAAAAAGTCGCAATGTGCAATAGAATTCAACTAATCGATAAAAAATAACTAAAATAATCATTGGTTGTTGGTGCACCATGTCCTTTCTCATTACACTCCTCTATCTCCATGGAGACCAGGTATTTTTGACCAATAAAAATGCCCACTTCACACAGTGGAACATTCCAGTTAAAGCCATAACATCACCACGGAGACGACAAAGTGACTCCAGAAAAGTGGCACAGTGCACCTTTAACATCTTCAATTCTTAAAGTGTCTTTTTTTTCTCTGTCTTTAGGTATTGACTTCAAAATCAGGACGGTGGAATTGGACGGCAAGAAAATCAAACTTCAAATATGGTGAGTGTTTGCAACGTGCGATTTAACGACTGATATTTATCCCGGTAATAATCCTTTTGAGTGCGAGTGGAATAACTGGACACAATGTGCAGAAGAGCAGATCCTGATCATCGTTTTCTGTCCGTTTCAGGGACACTGCAGGTCAAGAGCGATTCAGGACAATTACCACGGCCTATTACAGAGGAGCCATGGTGAGTCATGCAGATTATACGCTCTCGTTTGTGTCATAAGGAAACCTGAATAAATCCAAGTGACTATTCATACCAAGAAAGCTTTAAAGAAATGTCCGTTGTGTTAATACTTATTTTAACGGTCTTACTTTTGTCCTGTCCAATCATATTCACAGGAAACTCATTAAAAGACAGAGGTTGACGCAGTGGTACAAATAATACCACTTGTATAATGATTTTTCGAATGATAATGAAGTGCATGGATATTTCGCACACAAAATGGTCTATTATAGTTTAGTCTTGTCTTTATTTGAATATACAGACTAATTAAGCCATATATTTTTCATTCTCAGCAGTTTGAGCAGTTTGAGAGCTCTAAACTGCTGCATTGTTCTCGTCCCGCTCCTGACCTTTCCCTCCAGCTGCCGTGGTGTTTTTTTTTTTTCTCTTTCTCTCTCTGTGCGCACGCGATGTCATTTCCTGTCCCCTCTGACCTCACTTCCTGTGCGCGCAGGGCATCATGCTGGTGTACGACATCACCAACGAGAAATCCTTCGACAACATCAAGAACTGGATCAGGAACATCGAGGAGGTGAGGCCCGAGGGTCACGGTGCATTGTCCCGTTTGTGTGACTTCCTCTCTGTCCAATAAATATCTGCACCCGCCTCAAATTCAGTACAACTTGTATTATGGCATAAAAAAGGACCATTTGAAAAGCTACTGGATATTTAAAGGACACACACATATTGTTCTAAATTGATATTTAAAGGACACATATTAAAGATTCTATACTTTTTGGGGCGTTTAACCATGTTCTAACATTGATCCCTCGTCAAAAACATACCTGCAGTTGTATTTAGCCTCATTCACTCTAGTTTGATGAATCCGGGCTAAAAAAGTCCTTTCTTCCAAGTGTCAAAAACACTGACGTGGCGCCCTCTTCTGTTCTGTTCTGTTTCTGTGCTTGTCCATAAATACTCCTGCACCTGATTTTGCTCACAAATACATTCACAGCATCCTTCACCGCTATGAGTTAATTATAAGCATTTTCCATTAATCTCGTAAAGCTAACAAACATTAGCATGCTAACGGCGCACTTCCTGAATAAAACACTTTATATTTAGATTCAGTGAAAGCGCTGTAGTCTCATTTTCACCCGAATAGAAGCTTTTACCATATCTGAACTGAGGGAAAACAGATACTTTATTACATTCTGTTTTTCACATTTCAAATGTGACAAAAATAAGGTACAGCCTCTTTATTCCCAAAATAAAGCACATTCACTTTTTAAAAAACGTCATTTAATTGGGTGTTTTGTGATCCATATTCCAAACCATATTTTCTTCTGTTGTTTATGTTTAATACTCGGTAATACTTAAATAATTCGGTTACATTTGACCGAAAATTTATATTTTATAAAATAAAACACAAATAAAAATGTTTTAAAGCCTTCTCTCCTTTTTTGGACTCTAAATGAACTCAAACAATGAAACTGGTCCAATCCAAAACTGCCATGGAACAGTCTCTTCATTTAGTTCGATTTGAGCCCAAAATCTGGTGTTTTTAAGTTATTAGTTTACCTTTTAGGTATTTTTGTCTGTCTTTTTTATGTTTTATATTTCCCATTTTATGTTCATGATGAAACTGTTTAATTCATTAAGAAATAAAACTCAAAGGCTCAAAGCGTCACATATGCCCTCCAGTGGAAGTCCAGTGTCGGTGCAATGAGTGGATTCAATCCAACTCAAATGACGTGCGATTCTAAATGTCCCACGATGAAAGTTGCAATAAAACTTTACCTTTGTTTTCTTGTGTCTGTGTTTTCCAGCACGCCTCGTCAGACGTGGAGAGGATGATTCTGGGAAACAAATGTGACATGAATGACAAGCGGCAGGTGTCCAAGGAAAGAGGAGAGAAGGTACGGACTGTGACTATATCTAAGTTCAATCTCACTGAAAGTCCTCCTGGAGTCACTGTTTTTATCTCCCGTTTTTAGTTGGCGATAGATTATGGAATCAAGTTTTTAGAGACCAGTGCGAAGTCCGGCATCAACGTAGAAGAGGTGAGTTCTGTGCCCTTCACTGTAGAACCAGGCCTAAAAACCAGGCCTAAACCAGGCCTAAACCAAGTCTAAACCAGGACTAAACCAGGACTAAACCAAGTCTAAACCAGGACTAAACCAGGACTAAACCAAGTCTAAACCAGGACTAAACCAGGACTAAACCAGGACTAAACCAGGACCTAACCTGGACTAAGCCAGGACTAAGCCAGGACTAAGCCAAATATGAGATACTAGAGAGTTTTAAAGGCGCAATGGACGATTTTTTTGGGCGATTTGAGAACGCAGGTGGACGTGCACATGCCACTCCCCCGTGTGGACCGATACAACACACACGTGCGTTTGTTTATTAGCGCAACCGGATCGCATCGCATCTCTCGTCTCCCGTAGATTTACGTCTTTTATGAGTCAACTCGAACAGTCTATCTCCGTCTTCATTTTGCCCCGTACATTGAGGGAACTATATTATGATAGATCAATGCGCTTAGACACACGGAAACGTGGGGACGAGCCTGACGCGGCTGCAGGTGAGCTGTAGGTGTGTTTTATGATTGATACGTGGCAGGACTAATCAGCAGTCCACGCCACGAGGAAATAAGACTCAGATTTGGGCCAAAGAAATCCATTCAACCTTTAAGCCTGAATCACAAAATTCGATATATATTTATAAAATGTGTATATTTTTAAATTTCTTTTCAGGGCTTTTTCACTCTGGGCCGTGATATCATGACGAGGCTCAACAGGAGAATGGTGAGTTCAGACTTTATACTTAAAGTGCCTCTGACTCATTTTGACTTTATTTGGTGTATTTATACCTGTTGTACATGATATGTTTACACCAATCGAGTCTGTGTTTGTGGAGAAAACGTGACATCAGAATAGGGACACTCCTTCCAATCAAAGTTTATGCAGAATTTACACAAAGCTTTTGGACTCTCTAAACATGAATTCAACAAAATAAAGTCACTCTTATATATTTCTATTTGTCAATTTAAAAAAATCATTAGATGAGTTTTTGCCCAGTGTTTGTAATTTCCTAATGTGATGTCATCAATTACAAAAAGGAAGTGAAATTATAAACCTAAAAAATGTGCTATTCTGAGATTATGTTTTTATCATTTTTAGCAAAATATATTTATCTTAACTGCATTTTAGTTCAACGAGTCGTCTGACCAGTAGGGGGCAGTGTAATCAATACCTATATATCTCCAGTTAAAGCTGCACTATGTCACTTTTCTAGTTGAGGGTTTACCACCTTCTTGTCTCCATGGAGATGCCATTTCTTTGCCTGGAATGTGGCATTAAATTACAACAACAAAAAGTATACATTGAAAAACATTCTCACCTTCTTGTCTCCATGGAGATGGCTTTAATGCGATACTGTGGAACATTCTGCACCTTTCACAGTCAGTATTATTTCCTCCTCAGAACGACAACAACGCGTCCGGCGCCGGGGGTCCGGTCAAGATCACGGAGAACCGCCCCAAGAAGAGCTTTTTCAGGTGCTCGCTTTTGTAGGCGGAGTTTAGAGCCTTTGGACGCTCCGATTGGTCCTCATGGCGTGACGGGACTCAAAACGCCACGAAACGCAGATTCCTCCAAACAAGATGAAGTAAAATAAGAAGGATAAACGCAGGAGGATATTATCTGACGCTTTTTACGCTTTTGAACTGACTTTTTTCAAACGGTTTTAAACTCATTTTCAACTCATTTTGGACTAATTTTTCCGCGATACGTTTCAGGAAACACAACCACAAATCGACTGTTGCGTTAAACCAAAGCCAGTGAATGTTTTTGTCTGATTTCACCTGTTTTTTTGCATCCATCTGCCGTATTTTTTTGTTTTTGCCTTCAACTTTTCAACAATCGCCTTTTAAACATTTGACGAACCTTCGACGACGAATCGAATCAAGACGTCAACGAGTTTTCCTTTTCAACTCCTTTTCGTTCATTTAGCAAACTTGTACTGTTACTTTTACAGACAAATGCAAAGGTGTTTCTGCTCGTTTTCCTTTTGTTTCCCGCTTTAAAAACACGCACGTCAATCATTGTGAAGTCTATAGAACGTATAATGTAAAAAAGAATGTATGAAGTGAATAATAATTAATGAGAAATCTATTATCTTAACATCTTTGTAGTAGATACAAGATGCAACAACTAGACTATAAAGACTCTAAAACACAGGCCAGAAGACGTTTTAGAACAAGACAGTGGCATTATTAAATTTAAATGTCAAAAAAGAATCAACAATTTCAGTTTTTTTAATTAATTATACACTTTATTTGTGAATATTCTCCATTTAAAAGCTTTCATTTTACATATTTCATCCTTTATTTGGTTGATTATGTATTAAAAACAGAAATGACAGTACTTAAAAAATGTTTTGTTAGAACAGAATTGAGGTTTGTTGCATCTTTTATTGCTTTTATTAGACGTAAAAAAGTCTTAAGTGCAATTTTTAACAAATATGAGCCAAAAACCTCAGTAACTTTTGGTAATTACTATAACATTTTAACCAAAAACAAGACAGAAACTGACAATGTAAATGTTTTTGATTTGTTTTTGTCGTTTGGCCTTAACAATTTAGAGGTTATTCAGAACAAATGAACAAAAAAGTATTGAATTGCACTTTCTTTTAATCGTTTCAAGAGCTGAAATACATTTTGTTGTTGTTTATCTTATTATAATTTTTTCCGTGATGTCAAACCACTCGAAGGAAATCCACTCGGTGTTAAAAATGTGCAGTATTTTGAATTTATTGTGAATTATTTTATCTTGTGTATTCATGTATGCATGTATTCATGTGTATGTCTTTTATTGTCGTTTCAACCAGAAAAAAACAAAAAACAGCATTTAGTCTTAAACTGCCCAAAACATTGTGACAAGCGGCATTGAAAGATCATTTTCAACAGTTTTGGGCTTAATTTCTCAATAGGTTTTGCGAAAAAAGGTTAGGAATGTTTTATATTTTATACTTTCAATTTACAATAGTTTATCAAAGATGGTAAAGTCATTGTAATCTTAAATCTAATACAACCTTTGCAGTTTTTCATTCATTATCAGTAATAGAATGTGAAATACAGAAAGTTTATTTTCTGTTAAAGTGAATTAATTTAATCAGATTTTGAATTTTAAACAATTAACTCAAACAATTAAAAAAACAAAAAAACATCCAATATTTAGTTTTATTTGTAATGTTTTAGTGCACCTTTTTAAATACCTAATGTGAGATTTTAAAGCCCTCAAATCAAACAGGCTCAAATGGGTAATAGAATAATCACAACTAATCGATTTTTAAAATAATTGTCAACTAATTAAAGTTATAGTTAACTTGTTCATACACAGGTTCCAAAACATGAGACGAACACGAAACACGAGCTGAGAAAAAGTAGTTTTATGACTGAAATTTAACCTTAATTCTGTGAAAACAACATGGAAAATGTGTAAATTGAGTGTATTCGATGGAAACACTCTTCGGTCCATAAACGTGCTCCACCAGGATCCTCAAACTGACTCATTTCAGCTTCAACGGCATCAAATTGAGTCAAAAAACAACTGCGTTCTAAACAACTAATCGATTGACAAAATTATCGTTTGTTTCTCAATTCAGATTAAAATTAATCAAAGCGAGTGAATGTTTGTAAGGTGCAACATACGACAATGAATAATAATCGACGCTGAAATAAGACACAATATGGAATTGGAACTGAATGTGTAAGAAAGATGAATTAAATGCGATATATATTCAGCGGATCAGAACAATAGTGCAAAAATAATGGCAAACGTTCAACATTTGTGGACATTTCTCTCATTATATCCACAGGTTTCAGAATGAGAGTCGCGATTAACAATTCAAAACTATATGTATCTTTTGAACGGGGCAAAAGTGCTCAAAATATTGCCTTTGTCTGAATGTATGACGTCATCAAATTCACAAACGCTTTTTCAAAATGTCATCACAAACTGCGACTTCACGGATGTAAAACTACGATAAATATTTACCGCAGGTTCTACACCATCAAGCTCCAAGTCGTGATTTAGACTTCAGACTTTGAAGTTTGACCCGTGTGAACCTCTTTGTGTGAAATGTCTTGAATGTGTTTTGTGTTTACAGATAAACAGTGTTATTTTCTACTCAAACCTCATTCAAATGCCACTTTATGAGATTATTTAGACATTAATATTCAGGGCACAAAGCTGAGTGTTTGAGGGTCACTTTTGTTGTTCCAGTTTGCTCCGTAACGTAAGGAAAGAGCCCTGGTTTAGCCCTGGTTTAATCCTGGTTTAGCCCTGGTTTAGCCCTGGTTTAGCCCTGGTTTATTCCTGATTTTCAGCCGATTCACAGCTAAACTTTACTGTGAACATGACGCTGTTCAAATGGGCAAAATGTCACTTTTGTCAGTATTTTTTATCGCCTCTATGCAAATAACCTCAGTTCACGCTGCTCTTGAACCAAATATTTAGTTTTTAAACATTGTATTTGTGTCTTAAAGTATTTAGTTTTCAATACTTTGATGCCTTAACTGTGTGTTTTATGTTTGCACATTGGAGAACTTGTCAGCAGGACATTGAGTGAAGTGCATTTCTTCAACCAAATAAAACAAATGTCACGCTTTTACATGTGTTGGGTCTTTTTGGTGACATCCGGTGGCAAAAGTGGAGATTACAACAGCGATGGACACCCAAATAAGACTTAACTTGGACACTGATTTATACTTCTATGAAATTAATAACAGTATAATAGTAACAGCGATGTCTGTAAATTGGCATTTATTCGAGTTGGGCATCTCAGATTCTAGTCTAGTCCATGTTTAGCCCTCACTTTTGGCTAAAGTGATCAGAACGTGGCTATGTTTACATTTGCACCGAAGATCCGATCATGATCTGATTTCTGGAGTAATCAGATTATTGAAATATCATAGTTATATTATTACACTTGTATCATTATCAGATGTTTCTAGTTAAAATATTAAAATAACTCGCCCTCAGATTTTAGAATACATTTTACAATAGTTTTGTCAAGAAAATTATACAAAAAAAAGTTTAAAATGTATGAGACGAGAAAATCTTAAATATGAAAAGTTATTTTAAATTCTATTTGATCTCCAAATTCACAAATACAATTACTCTAAAACCAATTGATTACTTGACACACACATTTTTGATGATCAGATTTCTTGCTGTAAAAAAAATCTGATATTTTTTTCACTTATGGTTGGCACCTGAATGTAGCGTAAGACCATTTAGTGTTTGCTCAAAGAAGAGAAAAAAAATCACAAAACTGGAACCCGTTTCTTTAATCCCAGCACATCACATTTATTTACATCAACTATATTATGAAGAACATTAAATTAAAACAATCGCCGGTGTGAAAGTGTTAAAAGTGCACTTGTGTTGCTTTTAATGGCGGTTGGCAGCCAACTGAAAAGGTGCAGTTACCGCCACCTACTGTATTAAACTTCTCCATGGAGGCAAAGTTACAAGTCAGATCTGTGGAGAAATTACTCTTCTCACAGAAAGAACGCATGTTATAACGCATCGTATAATTGAATTAAAGCAAGTAGCGGTGGGCGATACTGACAAAAATCAATATCTTAATGTTTTTTAGGAATGTGCTAAAATGTGGCAGTAAATGTCTTTAACTCCGTCGGCAAAAATATCAGTTTATACTATGTTTGGGAGATTACACTTGATGTTTCTGTTAATTTTTTTCAAATCAACTCGTTTTGAGGAAAATTTGAGTAGTCTTTAATTATTTAGTAGTGTCTAACAATTATAGACAATATACTTGTTATTCCAATTTTGCATGATTCCAGGACAATAATTGTGATATTATACATTTTTCCATACATTTCCCATCTCTAAAAACAAGATATACAAGTTTAAAACCATTCTGCGGCAACAAAATGTTACTTAGTGCACCTTTACTACCACAGTCATTCCCATAGTAATACATTTCAAAAAAGGTATTTGGTGCAAGAAAACTCTTCAAATCCGTCAAATACATTTTACAAGTCAACATCAGCCAAAAGCATCAAAAGCGTCCGACTCATGGGTGGGCACAAACAGTGTGAACAGAGGCGGGAGATACAACTGTTAAAATGTTATCGTTTTGCTCTAAAATACAACAAAAAATGTACAGCAGCGACACAACAGCCATCAACGGAGGAGTTGGCGATTCAGGTAGGCTGAGCGGACATCTCTCGACCCAGATTTCTTGCAGTTTTGTCAATGGCTATGATAACATTTTAACACTTTGTGTCTCCCGCCTTTCTGTTGACACCTAAAGTAAACATATGGCCAAGACATCTATAGTTTCAATAGTTTACACAAGTAGAACCCTTTACTAATGCCCAGTGTTTAGAACTTTTTCTCCAAAAGGACAACATTTTAAAGAAAGTCATTTGAGCTGGAATGCATTTCATAATAAGACTGATTTTGCGTTCTTCACACTCAAAGCGGCTTCCCGAGTCTTTCAAAGGCTTCAGTTTAGAAATTCTTCTTAAAATCACAGTGACATGAATGAAAAAAAGGACTGTACACAGATTGTCTTTTAAATTTCACGTGCAACTTCTGGAAGAGCCTGAATCTCCAGTGGTTTTTAGAGATGCATTGTCTGTATTTGTTTTGGTTTCAGTCTCAGAGCGCGTCGTCCAGCGGCGCCATGAGGAGCTGCAGCTCTTTGAAGGCGCTGCCGTTGCGACCGACGTACGAAGACTTGTTTTTGACAATGTTGCTGAGGTTTTTCAGCTGCCTACAACAAACGCAGCACTTCTGGTGTCTGAAACGAGACAAAGACTTATTTAGGTTTGGCTCGGGTTGAGATTAGGGTTCAGGAAAAGTGTTGGAATGGTTGTCCTCTGCATTTGACCCGTCTTTCAGTGTCTCTGTGGGTAACCCGGACAGGAGCAGAGGGCAGCACTTGATTTTGTCAGGAGTAGGAAAGGCAGGTTTTATTTGTAGATGACAATTCGTAAAAATCTCAATACAAAGAAATAAAATAATTTAATTTAACTTTAAAAGGGAAGAGTGCAAATAAAACCCTTTCAGTCAAATGCACAGCTAAAAAGAACTGTTTTAGTATAAATTTGAACATTGTCAGAGTCTCAAATCTTCTGGACGACTGTAGATTATAAAGTGCAAAGTATCTGTCTGTAACTCCTTCTGAACTTTGTAAGACATTTCATATTTGTTTGTTTGACTATTACAAACTGAACAATATGAGCTGAAGAAAGTGCCTGCCCCGGGCCCCAATTCTCTTGACTGGAGTCAAAAGGGGCTGAATGATCAACTGGTGAGAATTAAAAGTGAATTAAATTAGACGTTGGCAAAATGTATGATATTTGGAAACAAAAAGGGACAAAGACATAAAATGTATAGTGGATGGAATCGAAGATGGAAAGAGAAAGAGTTAGTGACTTTAGAGGTTGTAATTGACTCCTGATTAAGATAAAAATCACAATTATAATCATACAAAGACAAGTCGGTGTAATCCCTCATTCGTCCAGGAGTGTTCCACTGTAGAAAAAGATTCAGATTCATCTGGACTCAGAATCTTTTTCTATAACTATACAAAGACAGAAATATCAAAGACTCGTGGTATTCTGTATAAAACTAAAGATGTCGTGATCCATAAATAAAGTTTGACACTATAAATAAATCCTTTTTTTTAATTTATTTTTAAATCAAAACGTGATGAATTTTAAAGACCTTGCCAATATAGTACTAAAGTACTTCATTTTTAGTATTTAATCTGGCTTTAACTATAATTTGAAGTGAAAGAGATCATTGTAAGTGTGTGTTTGCCAAAAGCCAGAAAAGAGTTTAAACAAAAAGGTTTGTCTTTTCTTGGGGCTCAGTTTAGGAACAATGTTAGTAAAGAGATGAAAGTGCATATTTATTACGATATTAAAAAAAAAAAGAAAAATAGTAATAATAATAAATATAGCCGCAAGCTGCAATGATCGGCCCTCGCCACGCCGCCGCCACATCGCCACAAGAGGAGGGGGCGTTAACGCGCCCCAATTGTCCTTTTATTACATCTACTGCTGAATCTGTGACGCTGTCACATCTTCTCCCCTTTGTTTTACCATCAAAAAGCAATTTTATTTTGAATTCTTGGCAAAATGTGCGGCTTTGCCGCACAGACACCGTGACTTTGAATAAAAATGTGGATAACTTTTGATGGTCCACACCTGAAGATGAGTCTCACCAAATTTCAGGTTAATAGGGCTGACGCCCTAAGAGGAGTTCATGAAAGTCTAAAGTGTAAACATGTTCTGGCGATTTCCCCATTGGAATAACATGGAAGGTTTCGGTCATTGCTACGGCAAAACCATAACAATTATGACATGGGTCTCATTGACTTTTTTGATGGGGATGCTAAAATTGAGTTGTGTGTCAAATTTCAGATAATTTAGCAAAACTAAACATTTAACCTCCATATAAAATCTGTAGGGGGCGCTGTGGCGCCAAATTAATTTATTTCACTTCAAGTAGGTTTAGGGCAAAGAGTTTAACAACTGATTCTAATTTGACGCAATTCGGACTTTATCTGCGCAAACGGCAGAAATGTTAAATTTGGGAGATTTCTGAAATTCTAGCTACAGTTTGCGGCTTCGCCGCTCAGAGACCGTGAGAGGTATCAATGTAATTTGAATAACTTTTGATGTCCCACTCCTCAGTAGCATTTTCACCAAATGTCAGCTTTTTAGGGCCAACGCCCTGGGAGGAGTTCGTAAAAGTACGGCGTTTGGAAAAACTCTCGAGTCATGTTAAGCCATGTTTGAAGCAATATGGCTGACATTTGGTTGGGTGGACGGCGTTGCCGTAATAATATTTTTTACTTCTCTTGTCACCATCTACCTCTGCGCCAAATTTCATGATTCTACGATCAGATTTTTTTTGTGTCATTTCCTATCTCTCAATGCATTTTTGGTACATTTGGGGGCGCTGACGCGCCAATTTTTTTATTTTAGAAAAGGGAGATAGCCAGAATGTAGAGAGGCACGATTTTTAGAGGTGTGCAAATTTTTGTGACTTTTCGTCAATGTTCACTGGGTGAAAAATAGGGGGGTTGGTCCCGAGAAGAAAGAAAGAAAGAATAATATTCCGATGCGAAAACAATGTTTCCCATTTTTCAAATATCATAAACTATACATTTTCGGAAAGCGCTCGCGCTTTCCTACCTCATGGTGTGGGTCCCTGGTCACTGACGGGTACTTTCGTTAATTTTGAGTGGGCTCCGCCCACTTTGTGTTTTTGGCCCTCTATACAGTAATAATGTTCAATTTTTGCATTACATGCTTATATGCACGGAACATGCAAGAGATGGGGAACGTATTCGTGAGCTACTTAGGGCAAATGAGTGCTTTATATGGGGATGACGACCGCAAATGTAAAGTGCTCGTTTAGTGCGCACTTTTGCACGGGCTTCGCCCGTTTACAACTGTAATGTTCCATTTTCCTACTACTAATTAGTATGCACAGGGCGTGTGTGAGTGAAGGAATGCATTAGTGAGTGTTTGGAAGTGGGCGAGCGCTTTCGCAGCCGTGCTTCGCACAGCCTTACGAGATTAATAAGCCTCTCGCCAGCTTGTGGCGCTCGGGCCTAATAATAAAATTATTTTTATAAATGTATTATTTTATTATATTTATTGTACTTATTTTATTTATTATATTGTATTTAATGTATTTATTTTATTTAAAACAAATTGTCAGCCATTCTAGAAGGATTTTTGAGTCTATGAATGTGTCTATATATGAACGTCAAAGTTGTAATACTTCTTTGAATATTTCAAAAAGGTAACTTGGATTCATATATTGGGCACAAAATTATATATTTTTTTTCTGGCCGTTTTGGTTACACAAACGCGACGTAATATGTGTGATGAAATATGACTACAGCCTGTAAACTTCGGAGGGACAAAAATTGGGAAAATGACTCGAGACCTGGCGATCTCCTCGTGTTTGTGCAGCAGAGGTCACAGGGTCAGACAATACCTCTCCTCTCGAGAGATGTCCACTCCAACCGAGGGCGTGGCCTTCAACGTTTCTGCGATCAAGGACCAGAAGTGCTTCATGATCAGCCTCAGGGACGTGCAGCCGGTCTGCATGTAGCTGAGAAACGCACCATTACACACAATTATTAAGAGTATAAGAGGTTTTCTACAAGAATGTTTTTTATAAGTTATCGTTGTTTTTTTTACTTCGTGTTGCAACACTGGAATTTCCCCATTGTGTGACAAATAAAGGCTTATCTTGTAATTACACACAATTACACACTTACAGCTGGAACGCAAGGCAGAAAGAGGCACTTTGGTTCACGCGTAGAGATTTAACGAAATGTGTATAATTGCGCGTTACCTCTCGTATTTGCTCTGCAGAAGTTTGTCGATTTGAGGAAGAACGGTCGTGCATAAATCCAGCTTCCAGATCGACCTGAAATGACACATTGAGTGATTAAATTTAGCTTTTTACAGATTTAATAAAAGTGCGTGAGCGTTTTCTTTGGACTCACGGTTGCAGGTTGACGATGTTGAGGATGTCCACGACGATGGCCAAGTCGTTCATAGAAACGGCTGTGTCCAGAGCTCTCTGTGGGAAACAGTTTTAAATCACAGACGTCATTTGATTTTGATCTTTCTTACAGTACAATGACACCATATTTCTGGTCATTCTTCCTCTGATTACAGTCATTTAAATCATGTTTAAGGTTCAGAAATCTGATAATAATCAGATTTTGGTGTGCATGTGAACATAACCACAAGTTGTTTTCACCCTGATGCCCTCTCTGCGTATGATCCACAAATATTGAACCTTATTATTTTTGCTCCACACACCTGACACATTCATCTCATGTCTTTAAGTCCTTTCAACTAACAACAATCTCTTTGCATTTGAATAAGTGTGGAGTTACCTTGGCGTAGTTTCAGACATGTATATAGTTTATTGCAGTATAATAACATTGCGAAGTTACCGTGGCGTCGTCTCAGACTTGTATATGGTTTATTACAGTATAATAACAGTGGAGTTACCGTGGTGTCGTTTCAAACTTGTATATGGTTTATTACAGTATAATAACATTGTGCAGTTACCGTGGCGTCGTCTCAGACTTGTATATGGTTTATTACAGTATAATAACAGTGGAGTTACCGTGGTGTCGTTTCAAACTTGTATATGGTTTATTACAGTATAATAACATTGTGCAGTTACCGTGGCGTCGTTTCAGACTTTTATATGGTTTATTACAGTATAATAACATAGTTACCTTGGCGTCGTCTCTGGCCCAGACGCCGCGCACCGTCTCCAGGTTCTTGTGTCGGCTACTGAGCATCACACTCATGGTGTCGTGGCCTTTCTTTATCTGAGACAGAGCCTCGTCCTCACTCAGGCCACCGGGACGGTTATGAGCAGAGGGCTAAAACAGAACATAAGAATTATTCATATGTACGCATATCACACACAAAAAAACTAAGGCTAGGAAATTGTATTAAGGCGAGGCACTACAGGTGAATAGGAAACAAAAGCGTCAACGTTATGCATTATTTGTACTTGAGGAAAGACATTATAATATCCCATATAAACCTAGAGTGGATTGAATGGAATAATTTCACATATTTAAGTGCAGAGTGTACAGTGCATTTCCATGTGAAGCCTGAATGTTGAGAGAGAAAACTGAAGGAAAAATAAAATAGTTTTGCCAGTAGTTTTTTGCCTCAAGTTAAATCAAACTCACGGGCAGGAAGTCGGCCACGTTGAGTCCGATGGGTTCGTTCCTGGAGCTGAGGATGATCTTGGGCTGAGGTGGAGGTTGTGGTTTGGTTTTGGTGACGCCCGGGGCAGGTGCGACAGGTGCAGTGGGGGCGGGAGGGGGCCAGGCCGTGGGGGGCTCCGCCCGTTTTGCACACGACACAACGGTGGGCTCCACTCTCTGCACCGGCGTCGACTGAGCCATCGGAGGAACCTGAGAACATGAAATGGGTAAAGAGTATTTATCCACGGGTTTCAGAGTGATGACCGTTGCCATAGTGATTCACATATTAAACTTAATATTAGAACGGAAATAGGTTCTCTAAAACGCTGTATATAACAGGAAGCTGATAAAAATGTAGTAATAGTACGTTTAAATGTTCTACTTTTGCTGTATTCAGGTGTTTAAACTGTTTATTTTATGTAGCATAACTTCAAACAATATTGTACGTTCTTGTAAATACAGATACTAATCGATCACTAATCACTAAGCCCTAGATACCCATTTGAACAAGTATCGATACTAAAAATGGATCTTTCCTGAAGAGAAAAGTCCACATTTGTAGTAACATAAAAGGAAATACAATTATTTTGTGAGAAAAGCAGATCTAAAAATGTATTCGTCGTTGACTACTGAAACAGAATGTGTAATAATGACCTTTTGCTTTTCAGAAAATGGAGCGATGTCCTTCATTTTGTGACTTATTCCCACAACAGACTCTGTAAAAAAAATATTAAAAATAGACAGGAAAAAGGCAACAATCAGTTATTCGCATTAACTTAAATGGACAGTAATTGGGAAATGGACAGTGACTCGTGCTGACCGTCTTCAAGTGGAGCAGGAAATGGGTCGGGGAACTTAGGAGGACTTCGAGCTGGAAAAGGGAACACATCGGGGTTAATGAAAGTTGCGGTGATGACGACTTACATGGCCTTAAATGCAACGCACAGATGGCGTTCTTGGGCTGGAAAATCTCTTTGTAGTCGTCAGCGTTGTAGATTTCGGCCGAAGACACTTTCTCGTCTCCTTCGTCTTCGCTGGGACTGCGTCGCTCGCCTTCGGGACTCCGTCTGCCGCTTTCCGACTTCTCTCTGAATACACAGGTTTGACAGCGTTTACGCCAGATGCCCTCCCTGCTTCATGCAATAGAAATCTTTCACAATGCAAACGTTATCAACTTAAGGTATTTAAACATTTTAGCGAGAATGTGGTTAACGGGGCAACAGCTCATTTACACTTATATGCCAAAAGGTCGTCCCTCAGCAGGAGAAAACACATAATTAATACAAATAAACTTTGTTGATCATAATGATTATTTTAGGACAATGAAGTTTTCATTACCGTCATCCTTTTGTTGTGCTTTTGGAAACTGTATATGATATGATGCATTCTACACCCAAATGTCACACCAAAATTGGGACTAAATCCTGAATTTAAAGGTTCACTATGTAACTATGTATGTAAATATATCATCATGTAACAAGTCAGATCTGTGGAGAGGCGACCCAGCATATTGCATTTCACCCGTACTGCCCGTCAGAGCTCGGGGCTGAGAGGACTGAACGATTCCTTTTGCATTCATAACTTTCATCTTCCAGTGCATTTCTTTGACAGTAAAACATGTGTAACCGTCAGCTGAGACCCTCTACCTCTGCTTGGTGCAGGAGGTGGTGGGCCTCTCGTAGCTGCGTCTCAGAGCGGCTCCTTTGGGCTCGCTCGGCACTGACAGAGGCTGGTCGTCCTGGATGATGTCCTGGATTACGGCTCCTCCGTTTCTCTTCACTCGCTTCAGGTCCACGACAAACGTGGAGACAGTGGACAGATGAAGAGACGCTCCGATCTGAAAGAACAGACAGCATCTCATTTCATCAGAATGTGACTCTAGGGAATACTTTCACTCGCCAACGTATTAAAATGCCGTTAAAGTATTATAAATACATCAGAAATGAGTACCGGGTAGTACCATTTTGAACTAACATATTGAAAGTATGGCTTGGCCATCTAATCTACAGATAAAAGCTGACTATTATTGTCAATAATGTTTGGTTACACCTTATTTAGTCTTATTAAAGTATTAACAAAGGGTTAATTCATAATGCGCAATAGATCATTAAAAATGATTAAGGGGTTACGGTATAAATTAAGTGGTTATTAAACCGGAATCACTCTAAATTAACTCTTTGTTCATTATTAATGTCTCCTACTAAAAGTGTAGTTTTTTATAAAGTTACCTGATATTTATTTTTTATTTATTTTATTTTACATTACAAGACTAGAGCATTATTAAAATGGTTTGGAAAATGGCAAAAGTGGTCACAGATTTGATTCTTTTCTCTTTTGAGTGTATATTTTCTCCTCATTTATGCACCTCAGCTTTCACAGCCACTAAACAAGGACAATACAGTTCACTCTAGGTCCAAAACTCTCCTGGATAAGAAAAAAGTAAGAGCCACAAAATGTTGTAGTGTTGTAGTCTTTAAAGATCTATATCTAGATCCATGGTAAAATAAAAAACAGAGTTTGATTCTTTATGATTATATTAAAGAGCACATGACATGTTGGACTACACATTTCATCAAACGTTGTTCACATAATTGTATTCCAGGTGCATTTCTTGTGTGTTACTGCATTTTGGATGGAACTGTGCGTACTGATGACAGAGAAATACTTACTACCCTAAAAACAAAAGCGATGAGAAGATAAACATGAAAAGCAGACTTGCTCCTCACCAGTTGTTGGTTGCAGACTGAGAGGTCAGACACTTTGCCCCAGCTCACAGTCACCACATCGAAGCAGCGCTCCGGCTCCCAACCGAAAACCCGGAGCGTGTCGGAGGAGCCGCTGAACAGACAGGCCCCGTCCGGACTGAAGAACACACATCTGAGGAGGAGAGAGGGTCAGAGAGGGGTGAAGAGGGTCAGAGAGGGTCAAAGAGGGGTGAAGAGGGTCAGAGAGGGTCAAAGAGGGGTGAAGAGGGTCAGAGAGAGTCAGAGAGGGATGAAGAGGGTCAAAGAGGGGTGAAGAGGGTCAGAGAGGGTCAGAGAGGGGTGAAGAGGGTCAGAGAGAGTCAGAGAGGGATGAAGAGGGTCAGAGAGAGTCAGAGAGGGATGAAGAGGGTCAGAGAGAGGGGTGAAGAGGGTCAGAGAGGGGTAGAGAGGGGTGAAGAGGGTCAGAGAGAGGTGAAGAGGGTCAGAGAGAGGTGAAGAGGGTCAGAGAGGGGTGAAGAGGGTCAGAGAGGGGTGAAGAGGGTCAGAGAGGGGTGAAGAGGGTCAGAGAGGGGTAGAGAGGGTCAGAGAGGGGTGAAGAGGGTCAGAGAGGGGTGAAGAGGGTCAGAGAGGGGTAGAGAGGGGTGAAGAGGGTCAGAGAGAGGTGAAGAGGGTCAGAGAGAGGTGAAGAGGGTCAGAGAGGGGTGAAGAGGGTCAGAGAGGGGTGAAGAGGGTCAGAGAGGGGTGAAGAGGGTCAGAGAGGGGTAGAGAGGGTCAGAGAGGGGTGAAGAGGGTCAGAGAGGGGTGAAGAGGGTCAGAGAGGGTAAAAGAAGATCCTAGAAGGAGGGTCTAAGGACAGGGGATGCTGGGACATTGCTAAACTTCTATGAACATTGGTTGATCTTTTCTCATTGTCGCCCTTTGAGGCAACTGCTGCTATGATTCCGGGCGTTACAAAAAAAATGAATTGAAATTGAAGTGTGTTACAGCTTTTTGATTAAGGCAAAAATCACAATTATTATTTGGCTCATAATTGGGAGAGGAAGTATTTTTCCTAATAATTTTTGTGTAGAAAGGAAAAGGAAAGTGACAGCTTTACAGACAAGCTGGGGTCACAGTTTGAATTCCGCTTCCTTCCTCTGTCTGTTTGAGAACAGGAGAAAACTGGCACAGACCTGACGGCGCTGGTGTCTCCCTCCAAAGAGCCGACCATCGTGAACTTCTCCAGGTCCCAAAGTTTTACCGTCCTGTAACAAGAAACAACATTTTATATTACATTACATTGTATTATTATTTATACCTTTATTATGTCTATTATGTCAGTCACATCATTTCACATTTTCTTACATGATATTTAATATACGATAACCTTTATTTGTCCCACAATGAGGAAATTCCAGTGTTGCAACATAGATTAGGCACAGAAGTATAATAATAAAAACAGATGACTTGGAAATAACTCTTATAATCTTAATGATAATAATAATAATAACAACACACGTTATTTACAGCTGTTATATGGACAGAAAATATTGCCCCAGGGATGATTGACATCATGTCACAGTATTGCACATGATTATAACAGTATTGCACATGCATTATAAAAAGATGAGTGACACATGTTCAGGGCAAACAGTGTTCATTGAGTCTGACAGCAGCAAGAAGGAAAGACCTGTGAAACGTCTCCTTCACACAGCGAGTGGATCAGTGGATCAGTCTCTCACTGAAGCTGCTCTCCAGAGCGGACAGAGTGTCCAGCATAGATGTGAGTTTAGCCAGGACCCTCCTGTCCCCCACCTCCTGCACCGAGTCCAGAGCACAGCCCAGGACGGAGCTGGACTTCTTGATGACTTTGTCCAGCTTCCTCCTCTCCCTCTCTGTGATGCTGCTGCTCCAGCAGGCCACACCGTACAGGAGGGCTGACGCCACCACAGAGTCATAGAAGGTCTTCAGGAGTGGCCCTGTCACTCCAAAAGACCTGAGTCTCCTCAGGAGGTAGAGCCGACTCTGGCTCTTCCTGTACAGTGCGTCTGTGTTATGAGTCCAGTCCAGTTTGTGGTTCAGATGAACACCCAGGTACTTGTATGAGTCCACTCTCTCAATGTCCCGTCCCTGGATGTTCACTGGTGAGGGGGCAGCAGAGTGGCGTCTGCAGAAGTCAGAACCACCAGAACCACCATTTCCTTTGTCTTTCCTGCGTTGATGAGGAGGTGGTTCTGCTGACACCAGTCCACAAAGTTCTGTGCTAGTCCTCTGTACTCCGCATCGTCGTCACCTGTGATGATTCCGATGATGGCAGAGTCGTCAGTGAATGTCTGCAGGACACAGCTGTCCATGTCGCGTCTGAGGTCTGCAGTGTACAGGGTGAAGAGAAAGGGCACGAGGATGGTGCCCTGGGGCGCCCCCACACTGCAGGTCCCCCACACTGCAGGTCCCCCACACTGCAGGTCCCCCACACTGCAGGTCCCCCACACTGCAGGTCCCCCACACTGCAGGTCCAAGTGTCAGACACACAGTTCCGGGCTCTCACAAACTGGGGTCGGTCTGTGAGGTAGTCCAGGATCCACTCTGCCAGGTCATACTCCACACCAGCCGTCTCCAGCTTGTCCCTCAGGAGCAGCGACTGGATGGTGTTGAAGGCGCTGGAGAGATCAAAGAACAGGATCCTCACAGAGCTGCCAGGCTTTTCCAGGTGAGAGAGAGAGCGGTGCAGCAGGGAGATGACGGTGTCCTCCATTCTGATGCCAGGCCGGTATGCAAACTGCAGCAGATCCATGGCTGCGCTAAAAGGTGGAGCGGAGGTGGTCCATGGGTGAGTCCAGGTGGAGTTGTGAGCTGATCGGCTGAAGCAGAGGTGTGAAGAGGAACGGGTGCGGGTCATTGTCCAGCTGTGGAGGTGAGAGCATGCAGCTGGACAGGGGGGGAAGTGAGAGTTCAGGTCGTTCACCCACGGTAAATCCCCCTCCTTCTGGAGTGGGCAGGGGGGACTTTGAAGCCTGACATGGTTTTCAGGCTCCTCCACACTCCCTGAATGTTCTGCTGCTGCAGTTTCTCCTCCATCTTTCTCTTGTAGCTGGCTACCGCCTTCCTGATCTTCCTCCTCAGCTTCTTCTGCACAGTCCTCAAATCCTCCTTGTTCCCTGACCTGAAAGCTGTCTTCTTCTCCTTCAGCAGAGCTTTCAATTCCAGGTTAATCCTCGGCTTGTTGTTTGGAAAACACTGCACCGTCCGGGTGGGTACAGTGTTTTCAAAACAGACGTTTATGTGTTGATGTCCTCCCCATGTGGGTCATAAAGCTCAGTCCAGACAGTGGCGCTGAAGCAGTCCCTCAGAGCCTCATCGCTCTCAGCAGACCACCTCTTCACCACATGGGCACCACAGGCTGTATGTGCACGATGGGTTCATACACAGGCCGCAGATGTAGTAGTTGGAGAGTCTCACCTGTCTGCACTGCCCGAGGCCAGAAGATACTCGTTGGGATGAAACTGGACGATGTTGACAGCTCCAGAGTGAGACTTGAACTCAGTGATGGCTTTTCCCGCTGCCAGGTCCCACAGCTGAAGACAGAAACAGAACAAGATGCTTTATGAGCAGCTCCATGCACTGAACATACAGACACCACAGTAAATCAATCTAATGTTTGTGTTGGACTGTACCTATTAAGAAAATGAACCAGAGTGTGGGATTTGAAGGAGTCTCCGTGTGTGTCCAGTGATTTCTACAACAAGATTCAAGTGGAAATGTCCCTACTGCTCCCTGTAACTGTGTGGCATGTCCCGAGCATGTTCGCTGCATTTAATCAGATTAACATTTTTCTCCATCAGTCTTAAGCACCCTGGTCTGTGAATGACCCACTCCCCTAAAAACACACGCAGAACCCCGCGGTCATAGTACGCTGTACGTGTTATACTTTATATACTTTATACCTTCACTGTGCAGTCGTCACTCGCTGAAGCCAACCATTTCCCATCGGGACTGAAGGCCAGACTCCTCACTGCCTCCGTGTGCCCCTGAGAACAACAAAACATCCTGCGTTCAGGTTTAAACACAATAACTTCCGTTTTAGATACAGTAGGTCTAAATAATATGAAAATGTGCGCATTTAATTATGTTGTATTTGCTCTCCCTCATCATTATTTTACTCAAAGTTATGTTTAGATCAATTCATTCACATTCGAGTAATCCTGGAATGTTTTTATTCTGCACTCACAAACCATGTACTTATTTTTTTTTTTTTAAACTAAGGCTTTAAGTCATACACACAGGGGTCAAAAGGTAGCAATTAAAAATATAAATAAAAACCTGCTTTCTACTGTGAAATTTCTATTGCTTTTTTGGATCAATACTGAAGTTTGGAACTAACAAAATACACAATTTTGACCTGCTTATGTTATATCCTACTTAGCCTATCTAATATACAGTACATGTACCTCAAAAAGCCTACAGTCTTTATTAAACCAAATGAAAACTAACCTACAATGTATTATTGACATTAGATTAGAGATGACAGAAGTAAAATTCAGTTTTTGTTTGTGTAAAATCACAGACACACCTGATATCTGAAAATGTATCCTTTCCTCCGGACGTCCCACAGCTGCACAGAGAAAATAATGATAAGACTGTAGTGTTAGTCCAGCCCGTTTGAGAATATAAAAAGTTCATATCGCTCTCGTATAAACGCACAGAACAAACGCCTCACCTTAATGTTGGTGTCCATCGAACTGGAAGCGAGGAAGTTTTCAGCCAACGGATGACAGCCCAGACTGGTGATGTTTGCTTTGTGTCCCATTAAAGTGCGTAAAACTGAAGAGGGTGAAACAGAAAGGTCAGATTCACCGGCTCATCTGAATCCTCGAGTCGATTTGACAAGTAAGGATTCAATGGTGGAAAGTAACAAGGTCCAAAAGAAAGGTATTTTAGGTAACTACAATTTTCAATACTGTAAATAAGTTTTGTTTTTGAGAGCGTCTGGTGACATCCGTTTGAGCAAACAAACGTGTATTAATAAAAACTACCTAGACATTTTGACTCAGTAGCTTTTGTTGACCAAAAATCAGCACAACTCTTTATGAAGATCACCACTGTTGATATTTTAAAAGTATTTCACAGATTTGAGAACTGTTCTAATCATACATTTGTACTTTTGCTCAGGTTTATTTATGTGATACTTTATATTTTTTTTAAAGTAACAAAACTGAGTACTTCTTCCACCACTGTAAGGATTAAATCTTAAAAATCCATAGAGACGCGCATACATTACACACAAATGCTTGTAATTGAATAAATTAAGTCTAATGCCAGACATCAAACATTCCAAAGCAATAACATCTCCATGGAAACAAGTGGTGGATCCTCAAACAGAAAAATTACATAGTGCACCTTTAAGAGCTGCTATTGGCACCTTCTGATCACTGCTGATAGTTACGGTACAATCGGGAAACATGTTGACAATCAATCAACTCACATCCAGTTGAAACAATAACTTCAAGTTTAAACTCACTTTTGGCGGCCTCCAGGTCCCAGATCTTGATGGATCCGGAATGAGACCCAGCCACGACCTGCTCCTCAGAGTGGTTCAGCTGCAGACACTCGATGGGACTCTTGCTTCCCGTCAGACTCTAAAAACAACACCAACACATTTAAATATTTACATGACTACGACTTTACACAAACTAGAGAAACGAAGATTCAGCAACTTCTATTTACACAAACTAGAGCCCTTGATATAATTTACCGGAAGAACCCACCCACGTGAGGCCCGTCGCTAGAACACACTTACTGCACGAGTGTGATACATTTGCTTCAGAAAAATATCGCAATAAACTATTGTATTGAAACTACTTGATGCTACTGACACAACAAGCTTGAATCCTGGTAAAACGTTTTTCTAGAGCACGTGGAGAATCACACAGAGGAAGCACCTTAATTTGAATCTATTGTGAGTAGTGGAAGTTGCTTATTTGAGCTGTAGAGGATCAATATACTATTATAGTAGTATTGTACTACCATTTAAAAAAATCCTTATATTCCTCATATAGTTCAATTGATATCATGTCATTTGGAACATAATGCCATACTGTGGAGCATTCCAGACAAAGCAGTAAGATCTCAAACAGGCCCAGTGGTTGGACTGTCATGTTACCATGATGCAGTTGGCCTTGCTGACCGCCCAGATGTTGACCCTGCAGTCCTCGCCACCGGTGGCCAGCAGGCGCCCGGAGCTTTTCCCCAGTGACAGACAAGTCACCCTGCTGGTGTGGGCCTGGAACTCCTCTGAAAACAGAGGGCACAACGCTTCAACGTGGAGTACGTGCACGTGGAGTACGTGCAGAGCAGATTTTAGCAGGTGATTTTATAGTTTTATAATGAATGAGCGCTGTTAAAAGTATACCAAATTTGACAATAATTGATACCAAAAATAGAATTAAAACTAGATACTAATTTCAGCATGAATCGATACTATATAATAAAACAATAATTCTATTAACATTGACCTTTTTTAGATGGTATATTAAAGATCTTAGATCTATAAAAGAACTAGCATAAGACCACATGGAAACAAAGAAAATACTATTATTTTCAGTCTAAAAACACAAACTATTTACACTTATTATTGCTATATCGGAATTGGTATCAAGCCTACTGCTTAGTATCGAAACCAAGTGAGTGTCGTGACACTAGAAATGAATGTTTATTTGATCGCCAAGTTTCAGAGAGCTGGGCTATGTTCATCAACTGAGCCACTTGTAGCAGTTAGGGGCCCAAATATATGGTTTTGTCAAGTCAAAAGGGACATTTATGTTGAGAATAATTCAGTGCTTTATTAATCCTTTCCAAAGTCACAGTTTCCTTGGAGCAAAAGCATGTCAGCCAAGAACACAGTGGCAGTAAACGTAGACAATAGAAGGGGCTGAACTATCTAAGATGTACTCACGCAGTCTCCATGAGATTTTTGTGGAGCTGACAGCGGCCATTTTGAATCACCGAAGGGACAGTTCACAGCATCAGGGTCGGTCTGAAGAGGACTCTGCTCATGTCCGTACTCTGCACCTGCAAAAATAATACATTACAGCGTGCGCTACAGATTTCTTTATTGTGCATGTCTTGACAGTCACCATAACAATCTCTCCAAAATGTGTTAAAAAGGGCAGATGTTTCTGGGGTACTGCATAATAATAATAATGTGAATGAATTGTAATACCACAAGTTACACTTTCTAATCAGCTTTTACATTTTTTTATAGTTGACATATTATATTATTATATTTTCTGTTTCTGAAATCCAACTCTTTTGATATTATCAATATTTATACTATTAACCCAGTCACCTTTAGAGTGTCCAAAAATAGTTAAAGGTTACATTTCAAAGACCTGACGACTAAAAGCTGTCTGGGGAAAATATAATGAATATTTTTGTCAACTGACAAAAGCACAAGTCCGAACTTTATGTGGTCATTAATGCCTCATTTGTCCAGATCAGCCCTTGATCTGTCTGCCAAACATTTACAGCTCAAATTTAGGAAGTTCATTTGTTCAATCCAATTTCAGCCCCCACAGTCAAACAACTAAAGGAACCAAAAATGGTTATACAAATAATGCTTTATGCTTAGCATTAGCATTGTAGCATTGTCATTAACACATAGAAGTAACTTTGTTTCATCTGTAATCAGTGATTCTTTGACCATTAAAGGCAATAACTAACATTCATACTGTACTTACGTAAATAAAATGATTCAAATAAGGACTGCTTGTGCATATCATAGTCTCAATATAAACCGGTTAGAAACAGGCAGAACTCAGGCAACTGTGCAGTTATAGCATTAGATTAAAGCTAACTAGCTATATTTAAAAACTGACATTTATTCATTTACCAACATTACACTTGTCAACTAGCTTAACTAGCCTAACCTAACAAGTACATTTAAACATACACGTCAAGATAAACTTTTAATAGCCACGAACAACTTAAAAGTTGTCCGTGTTTACGTTGCTTTTTATGTGGTCACTAGTCTTTGTTCTAATAAACGTGAGCCTTTACTGCATTTAGCAGGAGTTATTTTGAGACAAAAGTAGATTAGATGTCTTTACCTGTGAGTTTCGGGTGCCATCTATCATCGGAGAGCTCGTAAAGGTGATGTATTGCGAGTAAAACGGCTAATTTTGAGCAGAAACTGTGCAGATGAAACTTGTTGACGGCTGTGACTGTTCCGCCGCAGCTTAGCAACTGGAAGGAACACTACGTCACATCTGCCGCTTTTCTACATCACTTCCGCCGCTCTCCTGGACGACTGTGCATCAATACTACGAATAAATTATTATTATCATCATTATTATTATTATTATTATTATTATTATTATTATTATTATTATTATACTAATTTATCATTAATATTATTACAATACTAAGTTATAATAATGTTTTTTTTTTTTAATTGTAAAAAGAAAAGTACTAAAATACTTTAGAAATATTTGTGTGTTTTCCTTTAGATGTACTGTTTTCCTATGTATACTTTTAACTATTTATGTTTATAAATCATATTTTGTTGATGTAATATGTTGATTTTCTGTAAACTGATATCCTGAATTAAAAAAAAAAAAAATAGTGATAATATAAAATCTCAAAATCAAATGATAAACACAGAGCACCCACTTTTTTCCTTGATAAAGTGTTTGATTAATGCTGAAGTTTGGCATTAACAAAATACACAATATCTTATCTGCTTCTGTTATAGTCTACTTATCCTACTTAATAAAAAAAATAGCATCATGTCTTTATTAAACCAAATGAAATGTCAAAATCAAATGAAAAAGACAGAGGACCTACATATTTGTTACTTGATTAAGTGTTAGTGTATTAGCTGCGAATCTCCTAAATTCAATTAGTAACTTTTAAAGGGGACATATTAAGCAAAATCAACTTTAATGAGCGTTGACCTTATTACAATGAACAATAGTGTGTGCGACGTTGTATTCTATTTCATGTCTCGGGATGACATAATATTTGGTATGTTAATTAAATATAAAAAAAAAAAGAGGCGCTCTGTGTAAATCTAATTTTATGTCTTGCAAAAAATGTTATCCATAAAGTGTGCCCCCAACTTTGCTTTCTTTAAAAATAAGATAAAATGATATATAAAATCCTTGAAGTGTATGAATGGGCCTAAAGCCCAAACAATGTACTCCCATATGTGTGAAATCCCCTTGGACTCTCTGGACTCGAGCTGAATGTGAACCCCCTTGTTCTATATGCACTTTTCTATCTCTGCACTTTATGAATATAATGTATAGATTTTCTTTTTATGTTTGATTTGCTCAACCAAACAATTGTAAGATTATAGACATGCAGCCATGTTTGTTTTTTTGTATTTGCACTGTTGTTTGTGATGTTTGAATACATTACATTTATGAAAATAGATTAATTAATTAATTAATTAAAAAAGGATCAGAGACTAAAAAGAAAAGCAAAAATAAATTGATTTTGAGTGAAGCAAGTAGAGGAGAAGGAGAATTTACGTGCAATATCCTGGCCTCTATCCGGTTTCCATCCTGCCCTCTTGTGGCCAAACTGAATATAGGTCACTTAGTGCCCCAAATGTAGATATTCTGTGATTTAGGGATCATCTCAAAATGGGTTGAAGCTGAAAATACGTAATTTTTTTCGTCTCTCTCTGGACCCCTTCCCCCCCTCAAAAGACGAAAGACTAGCTTCACATGAAATGTTAACGCGTTGATAAAACGATAGTAGCTTGATAGACCCTGCTCACCTTTAGTCCCTGAACATCCTTTGGTATGTTTATCAGTAGAAGTTATGAATTCTACAAATAATGTCACCTGTTGCGCATGTTTGTTTACTCAATCCACATGGTCCACGGCGCGCCGTGGCCAGCGTGGGGAGCGGGGCGGGTGCTCCCTCGCACAGGCCACTGAGCGGCGTGATCACAACGCACCGTGCGCACGGGCCGCGGTGCTTCGTGCTCCTCCACCCCCCCCAGGATGAGAAATATTAGGTCTTTTCAGCTTCAACCCATTTTGAGATGATACCTTACTTATTATATAATTACTTAATTAACCCGAACCCAACAGAAACAGTAATGTTCCTATATTTAGGTTTGTCTGTTTGGTTTATCTTCATGCTTTATTACGCTGTATAATTAGGTTTCAAAATAAGGTCATGTGAAAAGATGTCTAAATGATTGGAAATCTTGCAAATATTGAAAAAATATTGAAAAAATATTGAAATAAAAATAGTTTCTTTGTTTGTTTTACAGCTTAACTTGTCACTCATTAATGAAATTGCAGATGCTTACCTTGACAACTATTTAACCTCAATGGTGACAGAATAGCCACCAGATTCTGTCTTGACTTGAGAGGCAAAATACAAAAAGAAGTTGCGATCCAAAGATGTCAGTTCTTGAGAAATTGCAGAAGATAATGAAAACCACCACTACCCGCTGTGGTGAACCTTCACCAAGCGCAATCCAGCAAAAAACGCTTTCAAAATGACTCGGAAAATAGAATTGTGAAAACAGATTGGAAAGAGATCAGGTGGGGCTACTAGAATTCTTTCTGTATCCAAATATTCATCCAAAGACGATCCTTCTGAAACTTGCAAAAGATAAAAATTTTTCCCAAAGACTCAAGTCACAATTTGGAAAATGGGAAGAGTTTGCTAAAGATATAGATGACTTTAAGAGCCACACATTGATGATAGAATTACTGTCGGAGAGCTGTACAACAAGCATAAATTTGGCATTTTGAGGTTCTACCTGAGCACCAGATTCACTGAAGACACAGCACACAGTGACACAGAAGAGTTCTACAAACCCTGGTGAGACACAGCAGACAGAAAACAATGAAGACCAATACAGTGAACCATGTGGTACTGTGGATTTAGAAGCCCTCATTGATCTAACTAATACAGAAACAATTCATCTCATCTTTGAAACTGATGACACAGATGTTTTTGTTGGAAATTCAACATCCAAAGCATTTGATCTTGATGACACGGTGCCACTTTTGCACTCTCAGACCACTGATGATTTCAACATCCTCACCCATTCAAACTGGACAGTTTCAAGCAATCGCAACACAGCTTGATGATAGCGAGTGTTTCCAGTGTTTCCTTTAAAATTGAGTTCTACCTCGGGCAATGTGCTGGATTAGACGACTATAGTTACTCCATTCCTACTAATATAGCTGGTGTGTAAAATTCACAAAAAAGTTACTGTTGAAAAATAATGCAGTTTTCATATTGTTCTTCCAGAATACTAGATAAGGTTTTATATGCAGTAAAAAGTTTGGCTCAGGATTTTGATACACCTCTACATCAGTGATGTTGCATTATTTATGCATTTGTTTTATGACTTTTTTATTTACTGAAAACAACACAATTGAGAATCGTTTGAAATGCCATCAAATAAGTAAACTTGTGCTGTTTTGTGAGTGCTAATGCTTGTCATATTTTAATACTAAAATAATCTATTTACAAAAGGTGCAATAATTTTTAATATTTCGTAAGCAATAAAGTGTGAGGTCTTCTATGAATCCTTGTGCTTTAGTCCAGTAATATGGTAATAGTGCAGCAAATCTGGTAATGCCGTCGTATGATTATTTTTTTTAAATATCCTATCATATTAGCTCATCATCATAGCTATTCTGGGGAACATTTATTAAAAAAAAAAATGTAAGCAAAATATTTAATATATTTATTAAACATGTCAGAAGGCACTTTAAAATCTGTTGTTGCTCTGAGCAGAACTTTTTCATCACAGCCCAAAACAACCGAGTCTCCAGACAATTGTCTGTGCTTCAAAAGCTTCAGGAACAGTTTCAGTTTGAATTGGGCTCATTTTAGTCAGGCTTCTGAGGACAAATAAGCCCCTTTGTTTGGTTTAAAGGGGTTAAATAATGCATAATGTTTAAGTAACAGTCAGGTTGTCTAGTTTTCAATCCACGACAAAAAGGCCAATCCTCGTTCTCGTTGGCCAGCCGGCCAAAATATGAAATAACGATGCAAGTGCCTTGTATCTGTGAAATACAAGAATAATGAATAATGTCCTCTTTAATTTACTTTGGTGGGCTGTAGATTTTTAGTTAAAACAACTGTGGCAAAGGTGTATTCTTAATTAAGGCGGGTTTAGCCCTGAAACTGTCCTGTTGTTTGTTGTAGACCAGATTTAGATCTTAGAAAACTAAAACATTTCTTTGGTGCAAAATGTTTGAGAACTAATGCTTTAGACAAAAGATTTTCAACACAAAACAATTATTTATTAAATATTCCCTGTAATAAACAACCGTAATGTTAAAGGAATGTGTGTGTGTATGAATGAATTTTGATAAAGAGATATAGACACACGCACGCACGCGCACACAGATACAGACAGACAGGCACTTTAGATTTTAGACTAAATGTAGTGATAAAATAAATGTACTCCTTCTTTTCACAGTTCTCTTCTGGTTCAAGGATAGGTCTTGGACTGGCCTAAGGTTTTTCGGGCTCTGGGGTTGACTCCACATGGTTCCTCCCGTCCTGGATTGGGATCTGGTTTTCCTGGGGCCGAGTCTTACTGCTGCTGCTCACCGGGTCCAGCACCTCTTGGATCTGGTCCTGGTCCTGGACTTGAGAAGGACTCGAGGCCGGTTCAGAAGAGACGTCAGTGGACTCTCTGGTCTGGGACTCCGGCCGCTCGGGCTCTCTGGTCTGGGACTCCGGCCGCTCGGGCTCTCTGGTCTGGGACTCCGGCCGCTCGGGCTCTCTGGTCTGGGACTCCGGCCGCTCGGGCTCTCTGGTCTGGGACTCCGGCCGCTCGGGCTCTCTGGTCTGGGACTCCGGCCGCTCGGGCTCTCTGGTCTGGGACTCCGGCCGCTCGGGCTCTCTGGTCTGGGACTCCGGCCGCTCGGGCTCTCTGGTCTGGGACTCCGGCCGCTCGGGCTCTCTGGTCTGGGACTCCGGCCGCTCGGGCTCTCTGGTCTCCGACTCTCTGGTCTGGGACTCTGAGGGATAAAACGGTGTCATGAACTTGTGTAGAACACATGTTAAATTAGACTACCAATATACATTTCTATTTTTCGGCTTCCAAAACATTAAAAGTAATCAAATTCAACTTAAGAATTACACTTGGTGAAAATATAAATATTTGAAACAACTAAAGTCTCATCGATTAGTTGCAGCCCTGGGAAACGGCCTCACCCTGTTGCTGTAGTTTGTGCTTTGCCAGTCGCCTCTCCAGAGCCTTGAGTCGGTTCTCTTCCATCCTCCTGCGCTGCTCCTCGGTCAGAGAGGGGGCCGAGGCAGGAGACGAGCCCAGGGACAGGTCCAGACCATGGGCCGCGGAGCCGCCAGGGGCCGGGGTGGAGTGGACCAGACGCAGGGGAGAAGTGCTCAGATGTTCTCCCACAAACGGGTCCGGGTCACCAAACATCTCCACGTCCGCCGGTGCCTCCTCGTCTCCTGAGAACGAGCACAGCGTAACATTTGAAGTCAGTGTCGATACTTAAGCTAAGGTGTAGACGCAGCAAAAAATAATCAAGTAACAGCAGAAGTTTGACAAAAAATAGTAAACGTTTTGAAGTACATGTTTGTTTTGAGAACTATAACAACTGAATCTATTATTTGTATATTTTTGTTTGCTCAGAGTTGGGACATACATTCAAACGGTAGAGAAAATAACTTTTTTAGACTTGTTAAAGTACAGATCCCGCTCTCAAATGTAGTAAAAGTAAAAAGTACTTTCGTACTATGTACTCTACGGAAGTGACTTTGCTGAATCAGCGGTTTGAATTTTAACCCCGGAAAAACATGTTTGAGCAGTTTTCATTACGTATTTCAAAGTATCCATTTGTTTTTGGCCTGTAGGCTTCATCGGACAATGCAGCGTGAAACGGTCATGAGAATGGGGACGGACATTCGGCCGATCCTGGAGCTGGAAACAAACTCATCTTTTAAAGTCTAAATTCAGTCTAAATTCAGAGGGTAAAATAAGATCTGAAACGCCCAGACTTGAGCGATCAACTGAGGATAGAAGCTGTTCCTGTCCCTTCTGTGGGCGGGACTTACAGTTAAAGAATCAAAAAGGAAAATCAGGAATGTCCCCAATAATGTTGTGCTGTTGGTAAAAGACAAAAGATCTCACCCTCTTTACTGGTGTAGTCGTCGTAGGTTAACGGCATGTCCAGTCGTATCCTCTTCAAACACGTCTGTCGCAAAAACATTCAGAAAGCGGGTCATTTCAAACACAAACTGAGCCACAGTTGCAGCATTTAAACAATAGAACTCCACCACATCGGCCTTGAAATTAGTCAATAAAACAAAGGGTTGACAGCCTACATTAGAGCTGCACGATTAATAAAAAAATAAAAGCAATATTTTTTCCCCAAACTGTGCAGCTCCGCCGTTAACAATATTGACATTTTGTTTAGCGTTTCCCGTCTGACCTGCACTTCTTTCTTGGCTCCGAGTCGCTCCACTTTGTTGATGAAATCCTCAAACTGGAGTTTAGGGAAAAGTCTGTGCGCCCAGTTCTCCATCCTCTTCATCAGCAAACGCAAGTCCTCCGCCTGAAACGCCAGCACCGGGTAAAACGCTTTGGAGTTTACCCTTTAAGCACGTTGAGCTACGGCACACACTCACCTCGTGGCCTTTGCCTTTGAACTGAACGTCGTTGAAGAGCGTTCGCAGAGCTGGTAATCCTCTGTTGGAGATGAGCCTAAAACGAGCCAGAAACAGTCAATTTTGCATTAAAGTTTAGCAAATGATGATGGAAAGTAAAGGTAAAGTATGTATGATTTAATATTATAGAGAACTCTTGACTAGGACCGTCAAGATTATTCGGTTAATTGATAATCGTGACGATTCAGGTCACAATATAATCATAAAAAAACATAATTGTGACTATTTTAGAAGCAAAATTAAGTATTTTTGGTTAAATCTATAGCCCCAAAAAAGAACCTACTGGTAAATGTATGTAAGGTTTATTTATCTGGCTATTATTGTCACATTTAACTTTATTTTGTCTTTGAGAAAGTTACATTTCATAAAGCCGCTCAAAAAATTGAGGAGCATGTTAGACCACGGGAATGAAAGAAAATTAAAGATTTCACTGTTCTTCGGTCACAGTCTCAATAATTGTGGATAAAAGTAAAATCGAGATGTTTTTTGTTTTTTCCACAATAATCGTAACACTAATTGTGGCAATTTAAAATACAGATATATGTATAAAAAGACATTCTTACAAGATTTTTTTAAATCTGACTCTTTATGTCACATTAACTTTACTTGATCAATCAGAAAGTTTGGTTTCATAAAGCTGGTCACAGACTAAAGGAGGAAAAGTGATCTCTTAGCCTGAACTGAGGATTTTAATGGTGTGGTTTCTTCTCACAATAATGGCAACACTGAAAACTGACATTGTGACGTTCCTAGTAACATAATGTTTGAGAAGGTGCTTAATGTTTGTGTTTTCACCTGTTTGAGTCGAGTTTGGGCTGTGGCCTCTTCACTGCTTTTCTCTTCGCCTCTGGCACGTCGGCCAGTCTAGACACGTCTTCATTTTCACCATCCCCTACAATACACGTACAACATTAATCAAATATAAGATAAGATATGAATACATAAAAAGTACAAATATGTCTCACCAAAAGGGTCTGCCAGGTCCTGTCCCGGCGACAGAGGTGGCGGCAGGGCATTGAACGGCTCATCCTCAATGTGGCTCTGATCGAACAAACCGTTGTCTTCCATTTGATCTTTGATTTTTGTGTTTTACTACAAAACACAGATGCTGTGATTCAGTGACATCACAGCAGAGTTGGAATGAGACGTGTGCAGGACAATGACTTTAGTTTATACAAAGACACAAAACAAAAACGTCATCAGATTTATCTGTTAACACATTCCAGATATTAAACCTAATTATTTGGTTATCTGATGATTTTTACTGGCGAGTCTTTAACATTAAACCTGCACAAGTGTGAACAATCAGAAAGAAATCAGATTACTCACATCAGCTGTAAAGTGGATGTTTACATGCACAACAAAATCTGATTATCTGATTTCTGGACCTTTAAGTAATTTTTAACGACATGCAAACTCTGGTGTAAGTAATCAGAAGGACCATGATCAGAAAGAAATCAAATGTTTTAGCAGTTTTCATATGATTCTAATAATCTTTTAATAACGCTCAAAATCTGATACTAAATATCGGCTGTTTACATGTAATTTCTGATAACTCCATAAATTAGAACAATGGTCAAATGTTTAGTGGTGCATGTGAACACATTATACATGTGTTGTGCATGTGAACATTGCCAGTGGTTCCGGTGCAATAGTAATAAAACTACTGTAATGAATGCAACAGTGCACGAGCGTAATGCTATAGTCAATCGGCATTGAGTTTACTAGTTCCAAATAACTATAGAAAGCTATGGAAAAGAGGAATGTATAATGTTAGCTCATCAAATCTAACTTTAAATCATAAAAGCCTAAGTTTTACCTGAAAAAGTAGACGAGCGGCAGCAACAGTGACGAATGTTCAAGGAAGGCGGCAAAACAACAGTCACTTCCGGCATTCTTCTTTGTGTGTTTTTTGGCAGGTGGCAACCAACGTTTATGTGCATTTCCGCCATCTACTGTGCTGGAGTGAGTATCTACAGTTTCTATATTCTCATCTTCTTCAAATCCGCTTTAACAGTTCTGTCTCCCTTAAGAACTTTAATAACGCCTTACATTCCCCCTCTGTACTTTTCAATATATTACTTAAAATAAACACTTCCTCTCTGTTCTTGACAAAATCCCTCTTTACGTCTTACCTACTGCAGCGATGACATGTTCCACTGTCTCAGTCTCTGCTCCACACGCAAAAAAATAACATCTCCATGGAGATAATGAACAAACACACCACCAGAAAAATACACCATTAGGTCGTCAACTTGTCAAAGCTCGTCAGGTCGCAAAAAGCTAAGCAGGGATGGATCTGGTTAGCCCTTGGATGGGAACTAAATTTTGCACTAAAGCTCCTGATAAACTCTATTTTTTAATTGACGAATAAAAATCTAAATACACTACAATATAAAGTGGCTTAACTGGGAAAATGCCTTCTGTCAAGCATCACAGCTGTAAGGGTTTTCTCCAGTGTGGACTCTCATGTGTGTTACTAACAGGGATGTCACGGTGTTAATTTGAGAGTCACGATTATCATGAGGAGAAATATCACGATTTTATGATTATCCACACTTATAAGCAAAAAGAAAGGAAACATTTATATTGTAGTTCTATAAAGTGCCTCTGAAAGGTTGGACGACTCATTGAACTAAAATGCAGTTAAGATAAACATATTTTGAATTTGGATAAAAATGATTAAAACCTTGTTACAGAAAAGCACATTTTTTAGGTTTATAATTTTACATCCTATTTGAAAATGATGATATCACACTAGGAAATTACCCAGAAAACAATGGACCAAAACTCATGTAATGTCACAATTATTTTTATTTGACAAATAAAAATATACAAAAGCACAGGAAGTGACATCACACAATGCTGTAATTTTCTACAGTTTTTGTATTGCTTTCGCCATAAAGACCTACTTGTTTGGTGTAAAACTATTATTTAAATGCACAACAGGTATAAATACACCAAATAAATTCCAAAAGAAAATCAGGCACTTTAAACTTGCAAATGCTTCTGTGAGAGGAAAATTTGGTTTTATAAACAATTTAATACAGCATATTAATTTAGAAATACAATATAATTGCCACAAATTGATCAAATAATATAAATGTTTGCTTATTGGCCTCTTGTCATTAAGCATTACCGGTATATCATTTATTAGTGAGATGAGCAGTGTTGTGCCTGAATATATATATTTTATTATGTACATATCATGCCGTTTAGTATTCAGTATTCAATGTTTTGTTGTCTGTGTTGCACCGAATCACCAGGACATGTTCCTATGTCTGTGAATTTTGTTTATCGACAAATGGCAATAAACCCTATTCTGAATCTGATTCTGATTCTGAAAACAACAATTTAAAAAAAATCTATTTTTGGACATTCAAAGATACTTTACATTTATTGCTGTTTTGGATATCAGCTCCAAAATATTAGTTCAGCCAATATCCTCTGGAGAAAGTAATTTTCATATATATATATATATATTGCAATGCTGTTATTAAGCACTGATATACATACATTTATTTATTTACTTTCCATCCATCCATCCATTTTCTACCGCTTGTTCCCTTTCGGGGTCACGGGTGACTGGAGCCTATCCCAGTGACTTCGGGCCTTAGGCGGGGTACATCCTGGACAGTGGCCAACTCGTCGCAGTGGCCAAGTATTTATTTACTTATGTAATGTAATGATTCAAACTTTTGTCAAGGCATTTTAAAAGCAAACATTATCTGCAGTTGGCCTCACTTCAATATTTCAATAAATAATATGTTACTGTGAAAATAATTTTGCGGTAATAATTTACATTTACATCCCCAATTGTAACAACAGCGAGTGATTGGAATAGTATTAGGGGGCCAACATTGTATCTCCCAAAAGTATTTTTTGTGGGGAAAAAACTAAACTTTTTTATATAAATTGCACATTCTTCTTGTTTTTATTACGAATTAAAAAAAAATTGACATTGTAGTTTGTTTGTTTGTTTGTTTTTTTACATCGAATTAATTTTTTTTTTTTATCGTAAATACTAGATTTGATTTAAAAAAATCGTAATAAAAACACAAAATAACCTGCATATGGCAGGGGCCTATACGTTTGAGAGTGTTATTGCCATAATGTTTGTATTTTTATATATTTGTAAAAAATAAATACAAATAAAAAAGAGAGATATCAATTTGGATTAAGACTTCCGCTTTAGCGAGATGAACAGCCAATCACGTGCTCCGCTTCTGCTCCCGTCCAATCAGATCGCAGAATATGAACATCTGGAGGATAAACAGAACAGATTTTGCAGGTCGAGTAGATCTTGTACTTACAACGGTAAGATTTGAAGGATTCCGGAGCCAATTTCATGTATTTTCCCTATTTATGTGTATGAAGTGACGTGACGCACTTCTATCTCAAGGACGAAAGCCACATTTAAACTTTGGCCTGGGCCATCAAAAACCTTTTGCCAAAACGTCTCAAAACAAAGGATTCCTCTGTGTGTCACATCCTCCAAGACCCCGTTTGTCCAGAGATTGATTACTGTGGTCAGGAGGGACCAGTGGACTTACAGAAATCACTCCAGCCTGAGCGGTGAGCTGTTTCAGGTAGTTAGCAGCTGGCTACATACTAGTGGCAATGCTAAAACGTTAGCCTACTTGCAGACAACTGTTACCTAGCAACCATACAGAAAACAAGAGTCGAAATCCAGATCCTGATTATATAATTCCTTTTTTGGGAAATAAGCACTTCCTCAATTGTATTTTGCTGTAAAATATATAGGTAAATTCACAAATGTTTAATCTGACCATTTCAATTAGGGATTAGACTCATTAACTAATTTTAGCTGCCCCTCATCTGTATTAAATATGATTGGCCTGTAGAATGTTGTGATGTCATCTCAAAACTGGCAATTCCCTTTTAGAGCTCACCACTATACTTCCTATAATTTGAAATTCCTTTTATTTTTCAAAATGTCTTCACAAACTAGTACTTACCGGAAATAGAAATGTGATTCCAACATATAATTTTTAAAATAATACATGATGTGAGTGAAATCCACTTTTATCTTTTTTTCTGACAGGAATGAGCCAAAACTTTAGAGGAAGTGAACCTTCAGACTCTGTTCTTTGGTCAAAGCTGTTCAAGGACTTTCTGCTGTCATTTCTGCATTTAACCTGCTCCTGCAGCATTGTCTGTAAGTATGACAGTCTTAAATCCAACAATCACCCAAACAATTAAACAATCTATTAGCCTTTTTGTCTCCTTTTTGGACATTTGAGCCTTTTTGAGTGGTTCATCTTAAAAAATATCAGCTTTCATGGAAAACAACAGGCCAGCTACAGTTTAGCCCTGATTTCTGATGAGACCATATGTTCTACTCGTTCCCTGAAATAAATTCAAATTAGGCTGAACACATTTCAAAGTTGGCATCGTAGAGGCTGAAACAATCAGAATGTGATTTTTAATCCATCAAACCACAGAAGACGCTGTAGCAGTAGCTCTCCACACTGCACTGTCCCACCTGGAGCAACAGCGTAGATATTTGCTCTATGCGTTTTATAAATATATATTATTATAGTTACTTTATTGAGAGCATCCTCCTCTGCATTTTTATATTTTTACTTTAAACCGTCATAGAACATAGAACATGACAAAGAGACTCAAAAAGTGACATTTTACCTCCCCTAATGTTAATGTCCATATTGTCCAGTGTCTCATTTGGTGCAAAGTCTTAGATAAGTACATTTCTAAATAATGTCTGCAGGTAATCTTTACCATTTTTCAAATTTCACTCCAGTCTTTCATCGTTCAGTTTGTTTCATATATTTTTTTGTAATGCTGTTACTTCAGGAACAAGCTCCGTGGGAAACAAAAGCGCCACAAGTCGTTCCGTGCGCTCCGCGCGCCACAGATTCACATGTTTTTAATTAGATATGTAAATTAAATGAATCATCGAAGCAATTAAATAATAATCAAAGCTTTTTTGTAATCAAATTATTCGATTTACTCGAGTAATCGTTGCAGCCCTACTTGCGACCCCCATTTTGTGAACCACGGTGCTAAAGGACTTCACACCTGCACATTCTTTTTTGAGCTGTTACAGTCAGGCAGACAATGTAGGTCCATAAGAACAAGGACAAACATTCACAAATAGTTTATACTTGACTGCTGTAACTTAATGCTACTAAATAGTGCAATAAAGGATCAATGCAATATTGACCAATGTATAATGTAGTGCAGTGTGTGTATGTTTTAATATCATTTAATGCTTTTTGTTGAATATTATCTGTGATGTACTGACCTTTTTATTTAATTGTTTCACTGTATGTTCAATGGTGTTGCAACATGTATTTGATTTTAGGTGAACTGGGAGATAAACATATCAGTTGCCAAACTGTTGAATGTAAACATGTTTGAATAACAGATCTCTAGGTCAAACTAGTTTGAAGCTGTCTGTCCTCACCCAAAGCCAGAGCTGACAGCCTGGAAGCAGTCAAGTCCTTTTCATTTCATAACTCACTGATGCTTGTAACTCTTATTTTTTCCATAACAACTCTTATTTTTTCCATAACAACACCACTCTCAACAGTGATTCAGGAATTTACAGTTAAACATGGCCACTTCAAACTCTTGTAAAGTTCTTAAGTTCTCTGATATTATTATCACTTAACGTCTTTTTTTTACCCTCATGGCAGATCTACAAAGTCCTTCGGGAGAATGGGGTTCACCTGTGACCAGTGTGGAAAGACATTGCTCAATCCTTCTACACTCAAACAACACTACAGAACTCACACAGGAGAAAGACTATATGAGTGTGACGTGTGTGGAGGCGGTTTTTCTAGAGCAAGTGATCTCAAAATACACACCAGAATCCACACTGGCGAAAAGCCCTTCAGCTGTGGTGTTTGTAAGAAGGAATTTTCACAGTTAAGCCACATAATATCACACACGAGAGTACACACTGGAGAAAAACCTTACAGCTGTGATGTCTGTAAGAAGGCATTTTCCCGTTCAAACAGCTTAGTATCACACATGAGAGTCCACAATGGAGAAAAACCTTACAGCTGTGATGTTTGTGAGAAGGCATTTTCCCATTCAAACAGCTTAGTATCACACATGAGAGCCCACACTAGAGAGAAACCTTACAGCTGTGATGTCTGTGAGAAGGCGTTTTCATGCTCAAGCGGCTTAGTAACACACAGGAGAGTCCACACTGGAGAAAAACCTTACAGCTGTGATGTTTGTGAGAAGACATTTTCCCAGTTAAGCCACTTAGTAACACACATGAGAGTCCACACTGGAGAGAAACCTTACAGCTGTGATGTTTGTGAGAAGGCATTTTCCAAATTAAGCCTCTTAGTAACACACATGAGAGCCCACACTGGAGAGAAACCTTACAGTTGTGAGGTTTGTGAGAAGGAATGTTCATGCTTAGATACTTTAGTAACACATATGAGAGTTCACACTGGAGAGAAACCTTACCGCTGTGAGGTTTGTGAGAAGGCATTTTCACGCTCAAGCAACTTAGTAACACACATGAGAGTCCACACTGGCAAAAAACCTTACAGCTGTGATGTTTGTAAGAAGGCATTTTCCAGGTTAGGCAGCTTAATATCACACATGAGAGTTCACAATGGAGAGAAACCTTACAGCTGTGGTGTTTGTGAGAAGACATTTTTCCACTCAAAAAGCTTAGTAACGCACATGAGAGGCCACACTGGAGAGAAACCTTACAGTTGTGATGTTTGTGAGAAGGCATTTTCACACTCAAGCCACTTGGTAACACACATGAGAGTCCACACTGGAGAAAAACCTTACAGCTGTGATGTTTGTGAGAAGGCATTTTACCAGTTAAGTCACTTAGTATCACACATGAGAGTCCACACTAGAGAAAAACCTTACAGCTGTGATGTTTGTGAGAAGGCATTTTCCCAGTCAAACTACTTAAAAGTACATATGAGAGTCCATACTGGAGAAAACCCATTTGTCTGTGAAGAGTGTGGGAAGGCTTTTAGATTTGGGTCGAGTTATTCTAGACATATGAAAATCTGTCGCTCTAAAGACCAAAACTGCAGCTCTGACCAGTGTGGAAGAGCTTTCAGAAAACCTGCTCATCTGAATGCCCATCATCTTGAACAAACTAAAGGAGATGGAGTTACTGTGGCTGGATCACGTGAAACCAAAATCAGACTCAGAAAGCTGGAGATCAGGCTTCAGAGAGTCCAGACCGAGAAGTGAAATCCTGTGTAGATCAGGCTCATACAATTGTCAGTTTTACTGGATTTAGATGTAGTTTTCTAAAATATGCGCTCTCTAGTTGTATGTAACACTTTTAACAGTATGCTTACTTTTTTTTTTATCATTATTTGGTTGGGACAGTTCATGTTATTGAACACGTTGGTTTGTAGCAATGGGAATCCTGCACTCACCATAGACAAGCATACAAGAGTCTTGAGACACAACAACAGTGCCCACTACTGGCCCCCTGTGGCACCGGGTGTTCTAGTGGTTTCCCATTCAAGGGCTAACCAGACCCATCCCCGCTTAACTTTTGAGACCTGACGAGATCGGGCTTTGACAAGTTGATGACCTAAAGGTGTATTGTGTACGTTTTCTGGTATTTGATTTTGTTCATCATCTGTTTGTCTCCATGGAGATGTTATTGTCTTGCTGGCATTAAATTTATTCTGCATTTATTCAATTACAAGTCTTTTAATTGCTAAATAATGTCAGACAGAGATAGTTCACAGTTCATGGAGTAAAGTTCACATTTTTAATGTGTGGTTTTTCACATTGTCAATGTGCTTTCCCATAGTTTATTTTGTAGCACCCTAAACAGACTCCCATAGAAACCTTACTCAGGCTTTGTAGCCTTATCTGATTTTAAGTTAACCTCACATGTCTCACGTCATTTGTATCTTGCTTGTATTATTTGAGAGAAAAAAATATTAATAAAGTGCACCTTGCAAAAAACTGTTTTGCCTCTTAAATATAACACGGACAATTGTTTTCATCAATTGCTGTAGTGTTTAAAACTATTTTTCTTCTTTAAAATTTACGTCACTTATTATGTCTGTATTGTTAATATAAAGTATGTTTGGGCACCATAAACTAACAACAGAAGTAAATTTGAATGTGATGAATCAAAAAATGATTGTATTTTGAAAAGAACACTTCTTGACAATCCTGGAAGTTACAGTTGTTTTGCCGCCTTCCCTGAACAGGCGGTGAACTGAATGTCCGCATTCGTCCCCTGTCCCCTCATTTACTAGATAGCCCTGCACTATTTAGCAGTCTATATAGTGCACTCAATCAGGGATTCAGACACCCAGCTTGCTATTGTCTCCTTGGCCTGGGTCACGTGACTCTGGAGACTCAGATAAAAATAGATCTATGTAATACATATTGGTCAAATCTGCCTGACATGCCCATATCTATTGACAAATAATCCCCATACAAATCATGGATCTCACATTCTACTACAAACAGACTGAATTATTGAACCTTTTGTTTGTGACTCGAGCTAAGGTAAGAGGCTAACGCTAGTAATTCTGCATCGTAACAGTTTATCTAAGATTGTTCTATTCATAGTCTCGAGTCAACAGTGCATTTAAACACATGAAGAAAAGTCATATGGTAAAAGAAATGAGCGAAGTTTGCCTAACAGTAATTTATTTAGAGTGCCTTAATGCAACCCTAAAGATCAACTGGTTTAAATTGTGGATTGAATATGACAACTTTATGGTATTGTATCCCTAACTTTATTTTTAACAAATTGGGTGGACTAAAACTTCTACTAGTATGTGATTTCGATATCAGTAAGCTTCCTGTGTCCTGTTCCATAAGCAAAATGTATTGTACTGGAACATTTTATATGTACTTCTCTCCGCATTCCACAATAATTTGGAATAACAGATATATTCTACTTCGTAACAAATCATAATTTTACTGGTTTGAAAGAAATATTTGGTCTATAGCACACCTCATGGACGATGATGGAAATTTACTTAATTACAATAATTTCTGCACAAAACATGAATTGAATCCCTCCTTTAGACTTTATGCATTTACACAGTTTTAAAAGTTTTGTGAAAGCACCTCCCATAATGCAGAGTATTATTGTAGTTATTGTGGTGTTGGCCATTTCGGTGTTAGGGTACGTACACACCGCAGACGCCTAAACGCGCCCGACGCAGAATTTGAGCGGGTGTACATTTGAAAGGTTTACGCAGTGAACGCGCGCTTTCAACGCTCCGGCCACTATACACAGGCGCGCGCAGGAGCTCTCTGCGCACATGCGCAGTAGAGGTGTTGTCGCATGAGCAGTGGAGTTGTCGGTGTGGCCTTTCATTGTGTAAAATGGCAGATAGAGCGTTGTTTTCACGTTTTTGGTTTTCAAAACTCACACGGAGGCGCCGGACTTATTTCTGTCTCTGTATTCCACCGTGAATACATCGTACAGCTCCTTTCTCCCACACACGGCCACAATCAGTCTTTCGTCTGCCATTGTTGACGAGCAAGGAAAAAGTGGCGCTTCTTGGGGAATTCCACGGGGAATACCCGAAATGCGAGGAGAAATATGTACGTACGTACTGTTACGACCACATGGCTCAACAACAGCCAAACAAAGAGGGAAGTCCACACAGCACTTACAATAATAATATTTTATTATAAATAATCAGGCCCTGACAAAAGAAACTAAGTATCAGTGTAGATGGCAACTAACTAAGTGTAGTGTGATATGTATCGTTGCAATGAAAATGTGCAAAAATAAACAGAAGTAAAACTGTGCTGCCACAAAGCACAGCAACCAGTCTTGGGGTGCGGCGAGAGAGAAGGAGACTGCTCCCACCAGCCTCCCTTATATCCAGGATGGCTCCACTCAGGCCAAACGATCCTCAGGTGTGTTAAGAGGGACCTGCAGTGGAGAGAAACACCTGGCAACCAGGAGAGGGCGTTGACTCCCACTGCTCAGGGAGCTGACACCCCTACAGAACCCCTAGGTTCGTAACACCCTTCCCATAAGACAGAGGCCACTTAAAGAGGCCTCTGCAAAAATACCAAACTTAAAGCAAAATTACTGGATACTATTGGTTTACCAATTAAACAAAATTTGAATAACGAAAACCCATTTAATTACTGGTAATTGTAAAGAAAATAAATAGGGGAACTACTTAAGCTAAGCTGGGTGGATGGCCCACCAATGCCCACTTGGGCCTCTGGTAGTCATCCAGTAGTTGTTCAATCTGTTGTGAACCCTGGGCACCATCCCAAACCACCTTGTCCAGCAACTCCTGGTACCTGGAGAGCAAATTAAGGAAACAAGAGATTAGGATGGGCCAGGGAAGCACTTGCAGGAAATGAACAGCTCACCGAGATCCCTCTGGGGCACGTGATAACGCATCAGCGATGACATTAAGATAAGATAAGATAAGATATTCCTTTATTGTCCCACATGGGGAAATTTCATTGGTGCAACGCAGGTAGATACAAAGGTAGATACAGAAGAACAGATCACTTATAGGAAGTATGAAAAACACACTGCGTATGTGCTTGATGCACAAGTTGTAGGGCTGTAAGAAGAGTGTCCACCGCATCAGACGCTGGCTGGGACTCTGCAGTGAATGGAGGAAGGTTAGGGGATTGTGGTCCGAATACACGACTACTTGTTGGACCCCACCTCCCACATAGACATCAAAATGTTGCAGACACTAGTGCCAATGCCTCTTTTTCTATTGTAGAATAGTTCAGTTGGTGTCAGTTGAACTTTTTAGAGAAGAACCCGACTGGCCTATCTACCCCCTGACTATCTGTCTGCATTAGGACACCCCCAGCCCCAACCTGGCTAGCATCCACCTGCAACTGGAACGGTTGATCCAGCCGAGGTGCGGACAGCACAGGAGCTGTGCTCAAAAGCAACTTCACTTGGTCAAAAGCCTGCTGACAGACGGGGGACCAGTCAAACTTGGCCTTCTGCTGTAACAGGCCGGTCAGTGGAGTAACCACTGTGGAGAAGTTGGGACAGAAGCATCTATAATAGCCAACCAGCCCCAAAAAACGTCTAAGTTCAGTTTTAGAGACGAGTGGTGGAAACTGATCAATTGCACGGACCTTGGCCTGTCTTGACCTGTCCTTGGCCCACTACCTTCCCCAAGTAGGTGACGGTTGCTCTTGCAAATTCACATTTTGCTAAATTTACTGTAAGGTTAGCAGTCTGGAGACGTCAAAACAGAGCATGGATCCAATTCATGTGCTGCTCCCAAGTGTCGCTGTAAACAACTACGTCATCTAGGTAAACAGCCACGCCCTCCAGACCTGCAACCACCTCATTCATGAGGCGCTGGAAGGTCGCGGGTGCATTTCAAAGCCCAAAACTCATGACTTTGTAAGAGTATAACCCAGATGGTGTGATGAAGGCGGAAATCTCCTGGGCACGGGGAGTCAGTGGGACCTGCCAGTAGCCTTTAAGGAGATCGAATTTACACAAACCTGGCGGACCCCACTGCATCCACGCAATCCTCCATCCTGGGTAGGGGAAATTAATCAGGCTTAGTCATGTCATTTACTTTTCTGTAGTCGGTACAAAACCGGTCAGTCATGTCTGGTTTTCCAACCAAGCTACACGGAGAGGCCCAACTGGAACTGGAAGGCAACGCCAGTCCATTATCAATCAAATACTGAACCTCAGAGTCCATGCGGCGGCACTTCTCCAGTGGTACCCGATAGAACCGCTGGTGAATCGGCTTTGCCTCCCCAACATCAATGTCATGCTGTATTAGAGAGGTACAGGAGTATCAGAAAACAAGGATGAGAAAGCAGCTAACAGCTCTGACAACTCCCTGCCTTGTTCCTCTGACAAAAGGCCAACTACATCACTTAAGTCTTCAAGTGTCTCAGAGCCGAGGACGCAGCACCCCATCCCCAGGTCCTCACATCTTCCTCGTCTACTATCCCTGCTTGAACTGTTGGAAGCATGTGAGTTACAGTGGTGAACAAAGCCGGTTTAACCTCTGTAGCTACATCTGCTCCTGCTATAGGTATGCGGGCATAGTATGCTTTTAGCAAGTTCACGTGGCGTTGTGTTGACCTCCTACGATCAGATGTAGCTATCAGATAATTCTGATCAGAAACCTGGCGGACCACTGAATATGGTCCTGTGAACTTTGCCTGGAATGGTGAACCTGGTATAGGCAATAATGCCACCACCTGGTCTCCAGGACAAAACACTCAAGGCTCAGCTCTGCGGTCATAATGGTGCTTCATCTTCCCTTGGACAGTCGTCAGATGGTCACCCGCCATCTTTACCGCCAGGTGTAACCTATAATGAAACCCATTGACATAGTCAGATTAACTGGTGGTTCTTCAGCTTTCAGATCATCCTGAAGGACAGCCAAGGGTCCCCACAGTGTGTGCGAACACCAATTCACTAGGGCTAAACCCAGTGCTCTCCTGCACAACCTCCCTGGCGGCCAACATGAGCCTGGGTAGACCTTCCTCCCAGTCCCGTTTTAGCTCGGTACAGTATGAGCGCAGCAGCGACTTCAGGGTTTGATGGAACCTTTCCAGTGCTCCCTGGCTCTGCGCATGATAAGCACTAGCTTTGTTGTGTCGAACCTTTAGCCGACGCAAGACCTCCGCAAACATACGTGAGGTGAAGTTGGAGCCTTGATTGCTCCGTATAACCCGAAATAGGATATGAACTGGGACAATGCCTTCACAATGGATCGGATGGTGATGGAGCGAAGAGGATATACAGCTGGGTAACGAGTGGTCTGACACATTACTGTCAACAGGTAGGTGCTCCCTGCCTTGGATGGAGGGAGAGGTCCAACACAGTCTATGATCAGATGTTCGAATGGCTTACTCACTGCAGGGATGGGATAGAGAGGTGCAGGTTTGATATTCTGGTTAGGCTTGCCAGTCAACTGACAAGTATGACACGTTTTGACAAACCTAGCAACATCCTTTCTCATCCCTGGCCAGAAAAAGTAACGCAGCATTCTGTCACAGGTCTTCTTAACCCCCATATGTCCCGCTACATTACCGTGAGCTGTCTCCAATACCACTTCCCTGAACTTAGCAGGAACGACAATCTGAAAAAGTGGGTCATTTACATCACCGTCATCACGAGGCAACCACTTGCGAACTAGCACATTGTCTGATAGAAAGTACCCACTGGCTATACTTTCCATCTCCTCTTTGGATTTAACCTGACTGAACAGTTCCTTCAGCTCAGGATCCTCCTGCTGGGCTACAATCAGCTCACTTTGACAGAGAAGGAGGTAGAGCAGGAAGTTGAACCTCAGTATACCCCTTAATTAGCTCTTTGTCACCCCCTTCAGGATCTGTCCCACTCAAAGCGCGTCACTGCACAGGCTGCAAAAACCTCTGGAAACTCCTTCTGGCTACTGTCTGGATCGGCAGAAATAGTTGGTCCCATGGTCACCACAGGAGGTGGAGGAATGTTCTCCCACACCCACCCCCCTGCCAGATCATTTCCTAAAACTACAGACACCTTTTACTGGCATCACAGATTTCAAGCCTATGGCTACTGTACCCTTCACCAGATCAGAGTCAAGTTCAATTTGATGTAAGGGCACCGGCAAGTATGCATCCCCATATCTCTGATCAATACACTCCTCCCCAGACTTGACTCCTCAGAGAAATCCAACACAGAGTCTAGGATGAAGGATGCTGAGCCCCCTGTGTCACGCAGTATCTTTACAGGTACCTTCTGTGGGCTACCCACTAAGGACACAAACCCTGCTGTAATAAACTGACTAATCAGGATGAACCATATCTGTTCGCAGCAGCTCACCCTGTGAGGTACTAGGGGGTTCGTTACTCATAGGACTCGACGGAGCGGTGGTCAACATTGTCTGTTGTATAGGGCAACCCTCTTCAGGGCTGACTATCCCCTGTCCCTCACTAACCTGAACTGTAAGAGCTTGAGGTTTAATAGGACTCCCATATACCCTCCTATACTTTTTCCCTTTCAGAACAGGACAGTCCTGCTTCCAATGACCTTTAGCCAAGCAATAGCGGCACGTAGAGTTAGCATCTACCTTTCCGGGGCCAACCTGGTCAGGTTTTGGAGAAGGAGCAGAGACTCTAGCGCTAGGGAGCTTCCCGCAGTTAATCTGGTTAATCAGTTAATCTCCGCCCTGATTATATCTGTGGTTGTAACCTCCCCCATTACGTCCACGCGACTCAGTTGCCTGACCCTTTCTACTCAACACAAACTCATCTGCCCACCTAGCAGCCTCAAGGAGGGTTTTTGGCTTACGTTCGTTGAGACGATCCACAAGCCACTCAGGGATGATAATCTTGAATTGTTCAAGTAATATAACCTCACACATATCATCCAGAGTCTTAACCTCTGTTGCCTCTCGTCAAGGTTTAAACTGGCTTATCAGCTCCCTTGCAACCTCAACATGCGTCTGCTTCTCTGACTTTCTCAAGTCCTGAAGCGCGACCGGTAAGCCTCGGCACACAGCTCATAAGCCAAGAGTATTGCAGACTTGACTGTGGCATAGACTTTCCTATCTGCAGGTGTGAGGGCTAAATAAGCATCTTGAGCTTTAGGTGGTAAGACACTTTGTATCAGTGAAGTACGGTCTGCGTCACCCCACCCTCTCTCCTCTGCTATACTTTCAAATAATGAAAAGAACACATCAGGATCCTTCTCATTAAACTTGGGTAACAGTCGGACCATGTCACCTATCCTGTGTGCATGTTCTATCAGGACCACCTTCATTACGGACTTGGGCCTGGCGCATCTTCTCTAACTCCAGTTGCACATCCCTGTCCCTCTGGCGCTGTTGGGCTTGCTCATCCCTGTCCCTCTGGCGCTGTTGGGCTTGCTCATCCCTGTCCCTCTGGCGCTGTTGGGCTTGCTCATCCCTGTCCCTCTGGCGCTGTTGGGCTTCAAACTCCAACTGCATTGCTAGCAGCTCCTTTTGCTCAGCAAATTAACCTATGCCACCAACTGTTTTTACAGGTGAAATAGGGAAAAACGTTGCATCACCTTCCAACACACCAGTGTCGTCTAGCCCCTTTAGTACTGCAATAACCAACTCCTTTTTCTTAGTCCGACCAGGCACATCAAGGGTCAACTTGAAGTGTTCAATTATGCGCCACAATTTGTCAACTTTTAACTGTTGTAGCAACTCAGCTGATGACGCCGCAACAAAATCCTTAAAGAGATCCATTCTTTTTTATTTAAGGAAAAGGCCACTTAATACCAGCTACCACCTCTTTTACCAATAAGTAATCCCCTTCACAAGTATCCAAACCAAAACATTTAGTATCCCACTCAAGCCATTTAACAGGCCCGATTATCCACAACCAATTTAACAAGAACCTGTTATTATAATACCTGACCCCAGAATGGTGAGTAGCGTAACAATTTCAAATGAAGCCTTGAAATGAGCTGCCCCGTATCTCGCTCAAGAAAAATCCCTAACTAACCAATAACTGTCTTCAGTATGTTCATAGCAGCTTCACCATTCACCAGTACCCTATTGGCATGCTTCATGGATCCCCGGCTTACAACACACCAAACTTAAAGGACTAGAAAACCATATTTAAGCGTTAAATCGCTTCTGCTCTCGCTATCACGGGGGTTCACGTAGCTCCTGGTATCTAAACCACCTGCTTCAATGAAAACAGACCAAAAAAAACAATGCTACTCACCAACCATTTGAGGATCATAATTGGTAACCAGGTAACACAAGAGGAAGGAAAGCTGCCACCAAACCTTCACTCTCACCAGCTCTCCCTCACCACAAGGAAAGAAACCAAATGTTAATAAAAGCAGGCCAACTCAATAACCAATACTTCAAACCAAAAATGCAATCAAGCAAATAAGCAATTAATCAATGCACTGTGTGTCTCCTCAACAATGTGAAACTACAAACGGGTATTGGCAAGGTACAAAAAAACCTGCCACAATCCTGGACGAGCCCCCAATTTGTTACGACCACCTGGCTCAACGGCAGCCAAACAAAGAGGGGAGTCCACACAGCACTTACAATAAATAATATCTTTTATTATAAATAATCAGGCCCTGACAAATGAAACTAAGTATCAGTGTAGATGGCAACTAACTAAGTGTAGTGTGATATGTATCGTTGCAATGAAAATGTGCAAATATAAACAGAAGTAAACCTGTGCTGCCACAAAGCACAGCAACCAGTCTTGGGGTGCCGCGAGAGAGAAGGAGATTGCTCCCACCAGCCTCCCTTATATCCAGGATGGCTCCACTCAGGCCAAACGATCCTCAGGTGTGTTAGGAGGGACCTGCAGTGGAGAGAAACACCTGGCAACCAGGAGAGGGCGTTGACTCCCACTGCTCAGGGAGCTGACACCCCTACAGAACCCCTAGGTTCGTAACAGTACGTCACTGGAGAGTCAGCTCTGATTGGCTGCTGTGGCGGCTGCTACGCTTCAGGTGTTGAGACCTCAACATAATCTGAACGCGTCGCGTAAGCCGCATCGGCCGGCTCATACGCACGCTCAAAGCGTCGAGAGCGTAAGAAAACGCACCAATCGCGCCGCAAAAACGAAGAAATCGCGCCGCGGATAACGCACTACGTGCTCGACGCGCGTTTACTATAGACTTTGAATGTAAACTGGACGCTTAGGCCGTGGCGGTGTGGAAGCCGCTTTAGAAGCAGAGGCTCTAATGTCGCTGTAATTTTCATTTTGCCTAATCCTGTGTGTACCGTGTGCGTCTATATGATATAACATAGTAGAAAAAGCTTCAGTTGTAGTCATCTGGACTCAGTTAGAAAAAAATATATATATGATATATATATGATATAACCACACATTCACTCACACACACCCTCACATCCCATATGTAAATAGACCTCCTCATCCCAATATCTGCTCCTTTCAATAAATGTTCTGAAGTGTGAACTGGAGTTTGTCTGTTCCTTCTGACCGAGGAAGACTCAGTTGAAGACCTAACAGTAGTCGGACGCACATTGTATTGTACAAGTGGTCCGTCGAGCCGGATGGTCCTTGGCTGAGTCATCGAGATGGCAACTCCACAGAACCCAGATGAGGCCCCTCAGGAGTCCAAAGCGTATGTGGCAAGAGGTAGGGTTATAGCTTAGGCTACTAAATTCCCCACTAATTCCCCAATAAGTTACCCACAATTCCAAATTCTATGCAACGCCACCTGATTAAGGGTCCAGGAAACCCCACTAAAATGTATCCACTCTAACTGGGCACCAAAGTAAAAGGACAGACTGGTCAGAGACAGGAAGTATGAAAATTACATTCTTTATTTTGACAGATATGAATTTAAACACATTTTAATTACCCATATTCTAAAAGCAGACCATAAACATAGATAAATACTTAAGAACTAGCAATTGTGCCCCGTGTGGTGAGGAGGTGGTCTGCTGAGAGCGAGGAGGCTGAGGGACTGCTTCAGCACCACTGTCTGGACTGAGCTTTATGACACACATGGGGAGGACATCAACACCATTACAGAGTGCATCATGGACTACATAAACTACTGTTTTGAGAACACTGTTCCCTCCCTGCAGTGTTGTCATGCCGTGGATTAACCGTGAACTGAAGGCTCTGCTGAAGGAGAAGAAGAGAGCCTTCAGGTAAGGGAACAAGGAGGAGCTGAGGACTGTGCAGAAGGAGCTGAGGAGGAAGATCAGGCAGGCGGAAGCCGGCTACAAGAGGAGGATGGAGGAGCAGCTGCAGCAGAAGAACATTCAGGGAGTGTGGAAGAGCCTGAAAACCATCTCGGGCTTCAAAACCACCCCTGCCCAGACGGAGGGAGACCTACAGTAGGTGAATGAGCTAAATTCTCACTTCCTGAAATTTGATCAATCACCCACCCCTCCCCCTGTGCAGCTGCATGCTCCCTCTTCCACAGCTGGACAATGGCCTGCATCCGTTCCTCTTCACTTCTCCGCCCCGGCCCATCAGCTCCCCACTTCACCTGGACTCACCCATCCCCCCAGCACACAGTCCCCCTGCCATCCACTGACTGTCACAGCAGCACAGGTGAGGAGAGAGCTGAAGAGGATTAAAGTGAGGAAGGCAGCAGGACATGACGGCATCAGCCCCAGGCTCCTTAAGTCCTGCACATATGAACTGTGTGGAGTTATGGTGCATGTCTTCAACATGAGCCTGAAGCTGAGGGTGGTACCACAGGTCTGGAAGACCTCCTGTCTGGTACCTGTGCCCAAGACACCGCGCGCCAAAGACCTCAACAGCTTCAGGCCGGTGGCTCTCACGTCCCATTTGATGAAGACACTGGAGCGGCTGGTCCTGGATCACGTCCGCTCCACCGTGAGTTCAGCCATGGATCTGCTGCAGTTTGCATACCTGCCTGGCATCGGAGTGGAGGACGCCGTCATCTCCCTGCTGCACCGCTCTCTCTCACCTGGAAAAGCCTGGTAGCTCTGTGAGGATCCTGTTCTTTGATCTCTCCAGCGCCTTCAACACCATCCGGCCCCTGGGACAAGCTGGAGACGGCTGGTGTGGAGTACGACCTGTCAGAGTGGATCCTGGACTACCTCACAGACCGACCCCAGAGCCCGGGACAGTGTGTCTGACACTCGGACCTGCAGTGTGGGGGCGCCCCAGGGCACTGTCCTCGCGCCTTTTTTCTTCACCCTCCACACTGCAGACTTCAGACACGACACGGACAGCTGTGTCCTGCAGAAGTTCTCTGATGACTCTGCCATCATCGGACTCATCACGGACGACGATGATGCGGAGTACAGAGGACTGGCGCAGGAGTTTATGGACTGGTGTCAGCGGAACCACCTCCTCATCAACGCGGGGAAGACAAAGGAGATGGTGGTGGACTTCCGCAGACACCACTCCACTGCCCCCTGTTGTGGAAACTATTCTATAACAAATGACTGAGAAAATGAGGCAAAATATAACCAAGTTGTCTTGTTCAAAAGTGGTTCTTTATTTTAGCCGTGCACAGCCAAAAAAGCTCTCCCTGACATTTGCCGTTCTGTCCCTCCCTGATCTGACCAGAGCGAACATTGAGTTCAGCTTATTAAGGCACAACAGGTGCCACGTATGCACAAAACCAGTCTAAACATATTGCAGAGAAACACACTCAATGTTCTACCGCATGCGAGACATCCTTGGATCCGCAGCTGTCAATCTGTTTACCCTGGGATGTCTGCATACAGAGTCATAAGAAGTGTGACCCAGATGTTAAACATATGCTGACCTAAGTTCTATGGCATCAGGCAAAGACATTACATTTTTACACCACACCCCTCACCAGTGAACATCCAGGGAAGGGCAATTGAAGTAATGCAGATGCGCGTGCGGAGCCGAGGATGCCAGTGATCTACGCGCAAATAGCGGAGCGTATATGTTTCTGGGCGTTAGGCCTTTTGGGCAGCAACTTGTGGTGTTTGAAACTGTTTTAACGCGTTTCAGAACTGGCGGCTCTGCTTCGAAGTTCCTACTTGTGTGCACGTCAGAGGTGAAAGCCAAGAGAGGGACGCAGGTGAGGAGACTTCCCTAAATTAGCTTTGCGTCAACGTGATTGGCCAACCCGCGGATGTGCGTGCCACTACACGTAGTCACCGTCTGTGCAGGAGCAAGAACCAACATGGCTTATCTGATTCAGAGGACATATCTGGCAGCATTTCAGAAGAATTAGATAAGGAAGAGAGGTCTAGATGGGAGAAAATGGAAACTGCTTGGAACAAAGTGTTGACAACAATGAAAGAGATGCAAGTCACAATGATGGAAACCAGCAGTGCATTAACCAAGCGCGTGGAAAACCTGGAGCAGGACTGTAAGTCAAGTAGCCCTCTTTCTCAGCGCAGTGATGTGCCTGCACCAGACCTTTTCTTCCGCTTATTCTTGAACCAGCTGCACCAGCATCAACCCCAAGGCAAGTCACCAAACTCCTGTGAACCTGTTGCTTAGGCCAGTGCAACAAACTGCAGTAAGTATGAGCTTTATCATCCAGCCTGTTCTGCAGTCAGCTCCTCACCCATTAAGTCCTATTATTCAGTCTACTATGCAAGCTATGGCAGCTCCTGTCAATCAACCAGGTCTGCTGCATTTAGGCCCTGTAGCCCAGCCTGCTCCACACCCAAGAGCTACTCTGGCAGCTCCTCCTGCTCCTCCACCTAGAGTCGGTCACGCTATTCATCCTGAGCAACAACTTGCCATTCGAGTAGCTCAATCAACGCAGCTTGAAAGAATAGTGCCACATCGAAACCAACACCTGTACAGCCTCAGTTTGCAACATCTGCCTCCTCTACACAGCTCTAACCAGCTTTACTTTGCACAGCCTCATGCACCTTCAGCCTTCAGTTGACACTACTCTACACCCCCATCAGCCGTCGCGGGTGGCAGGAGCATAGCAGCCAATTACCTTTAACCAACAATATGTTGCTCCGCCCACTGATGCAGCCAATGCCTACTATGCTACACATCCATCAGCCTCTGACTACCCACCACAGCCTGCAGCCTATCATACTTCTACAGCAGAAGTAACCCAACCGAACTTGATGTTATCCCTAAACCTAATGTGGCAGTATGGCCTGCGGGCAGACCATGCCACTTCCTATTGGCTAATCATTAGGGCCGTTGGCCAATAAAATGTTGATCAGTTTTGTCATTTATCCTCTGACCTACGCACTTCCTGGGTCTGGGTGTTGCTCCACGTACCTCCGCTCTCCAGCTAGTAGTTGTCCTTTTTGCTAATGCGATTCGATCGTGTAGTTTTACTCATAAAATGGTTTCTGTGGTTCAGTGCCGTGGCCTGTCACCTGGCGCCGCTTTGTTAACGCTCCGATGTGATCTCTCCTGACTCGGGATTGTTGTGGTCTCGCTGTCATAGCCCCACAACACGTGGTCCCGGGCAGCTAACGTGGTACGTCCGGAGCTTGATATGCCGGTAGCCTAGTGTTCAGGTTAGCGTTAACCAGATCTCTTTTCAGATGTAACGTGATGTAACCTAAACTCTCTGGAGCAGCGGTGTGCACTGGAGCCGTTGCCTTGCCCTGCCCTCTGTTGATATGGATGTCTGTGCCCTGTGTTGTCCAGATCCACTGGACTCTTAAAAGACTATACATCCATGCATAAAGAACTGATACAAACTGTGATACGAACTGTGATTACCTCTACTTGATTTGTTACCTAAGCTTGTGTTGTCAAAGTATTTATTAAATTAATAGCCTGTTAAATAAATTACATGTCATGAAACTGGAATCTGCCTCTGTATAATCAACCTTTTAGTTAGTTTTCTGGGTGTAAGCCCGTTGGCGTTGTTGGTTTAATTTTCTTTATTTCAATTTAATGTACATTTAAGTTAAAACATTTATAGTACCACCGGAATGCCACACTAAGCTGGTGATGTTCAGGTCAGGCAGAGAGAGTGACTGCATTGCAGAAGAAGGGGCTAGATTGTTTACTTGGCCCACATACTCATCTCCCCGAGGAGTATAAATTTCACATCCTGCTGGATCATTTAGAGCATCCGTGTGCTGCACAGGTGGCCCGGCGCTACATTCACGACCGCACTCCCTACACTAGTGCTATGAGAGCGCTGGAGCAAGGTACGGACAGCTGAGGCAGTTAGTCCAGAGTGAGTTGAGTGCCATACTTAATTGCCCTCCTATTAGGGCCGATGACACTCAGGCCTTTGAAGATTTCTCCCTAGCAGTATCCAGTTTGGTCGTCTCCTCAGTTCTATGGATGATGTTACAGCCAGTGAGCTTCAGTGTGGTTCACATGTCGACAGACTACTCACCAAGCTCCCTCCGAGCTACAGGAACAGTTTCATTGAGTACTGCAATCACACGTGGCAACATTCGCACTGGTTGTTGCTACATACAACATGTATGACATCTCTGGATGGCTGAATGGAAATCACAAGATTTGCAGCTGTCAAGACACACATCTCAACCTCAGCCGGTAGACAAGCCACGCCAAGAGAGAAGCAACCCAAGAGGCACTACAGTGCCCAAGTTGCAGAGTAAGTCTATCTCCATTTGTTGGTGTAATCCCTCATTTGTCCAGGAGTGTTCCATTGTAGAAAAAGCTTCAGTTGTAGTCATCTGGACTCAGTTTAGAAAAAACTAAGTTAAACTAGTTTTTTCTAAACTGAGTCCAGATGACTACAACTGAAGCTTTTTCTACAATCTATCTCCATTTATTATGGCTTAGATCCTGCTCAAATACAACCAAAGCCAGAGCCCAGGGTACAAGCCTCTCCTTTAGTCCATTTTAAGCAGAGGCAGACGTTTAAGCCATATTGCCCTTACTGTGAAGGCACAGAGCATTACCTTAGCGGCTGTGAAGACTTCAAGAAGCTAGACCTTAAAGTTGTAGCCTCTTGGATAAATGAGAAATCCAAATGCGGCACTGTGGCCTAAACACTCTCCTGATCAGTGTACCCTGAAGAAACCGTGCAGCAGTTGTGGAGATCTGCACTTGTCAGCGCTACATGACCTGGCTGAAGCTAAGAACCGTGACCCTAACAGCTTAACTGTGAGCACCAACAGGATCTTTATGTGACCTCTCGGTCACTCAGGGGATGTTATGGTCAAGGTTGTTCACGTTCAGCTATACCATGAGAGTCCCTGGACACATTTGCTCTCCTGGACGATGGCTCAGAGAAAACCATCATACTTCCAGCGGCTGTCAAATCTCTACCTTTGGAGGAGGCAGAGGAAACATTGAGGTCCTCACCATGTTTGTTATTTTGCAATTACACAGTTGTGTGTGATGTTTAATAAAAAAAAAAACAGCAACAACAGTACTTGGTCCAACATGGATGACATTTCATGAGCCTCTCTCTTTTTCTCTCTCCTTTCTCTCTTCTTTCTCTCTTCCCCCCCTCTTTTTATGGTATAGCGTAAAACACACAATTTGAAGAAGTGCAACTATAGTAGGTGGTGGTAAATGCACCTTTTCAGTTGGCTACCAACTGCCATGAAAAGTAACACAACAACAAGAACAACAACAACAACGTTTCACGAGCACGCACAAGAACGCATATTGAGAGAGGGCCATGGTGTTTCCTCATCATTAACTTGTGCAAAGTTGTATTTTTATTGATTCCTAGACATTTGAGTGGTCCTTTATCGTCCGCAATTTGTATCTCAGTTATAATAAATCCATAAAGCTAAAAAAAAAAAAAAATCTGGATAGGCTTGACATAAAATTACATTTACACTTGGTAAAATATCAGATTGTAAAGAGCAAAACAAAAATCTTTGTGATACTGTACCTTATAGTGCATAGTAGCAATTACTATACATGACGAGAACATAAAAAAAAACACAAAAAATAGTTAGTGCCTGTTTAATAAAACAGCTTCTAAGTGGCATTAGTTACCCTGAACTACATGTGTAACATTTTACATTTTTATTTAATCATCACAGACATTATTGCTATATGGGAAATTGTTCTTAAAGACATATCATTTGTAGCATTCTTTCATGGGTTTTCTCAGAAAGTCTTCTAGAGGATGTAAATGCAGCATTAACAGCTATCCCTACGACTGAGACCAATCCGCTGGTATACAACTCGGCAGCAGTGATCCTTGAGACACTCGGCTATTGTAAGAGCAACCATGAGATGAAATACCCACCATTTGAAAGGAGGGTGGAAGCTAAGCTCAAGACAGCTCGGAGAGAGGTGAGCCAACTGTCTGAGGTCCAGAAAGGTGCAATGCGAAAGCAAGTACCCAAGAGGTACAACCTGATGCCCATACCTGAAGCACTTGAAACTGCCAAACAAAGACTCCAAGCCTTGGCCAGCCGACTAATGAGGTATACGAGAGAGAATGAAGCCAGGAGAATAAACAGGTTGTTCTCGTCTCAACCGGCGAAAGTGTACCGTCAATGGCAGGGTAATAACAGCAGAGCAAACCCACCAAAGCTGGAAACTGAACAGTTCCTCGAAAGGCTTATGGGAGAGGGAAGCATCCCACAACCGAGATGCTGTGGCTGATGGCTTTGAGAGAGGACCACAGCAACATCCCTGAGCAGAATCCAGTTGCCATCACTGTGGCAGACATACAGGAAAGAGTCACAGGCATGAAAAACTGGACAGCACAGGGCCCTGACATGATACATGCATACTGGCTTAAGAAGCTCACCTCACTCCACACTGCTAAGGGACAGAACTCCCCCTGAATGGCTAACCAAAGGGCATACAATCCTGATCCAGAAGGATCCCTCAAAGGGCACAGTCCCATCCAACTACTGGCCAATAACCTGTCTTTCCACAACGTGGAAGCTCCTGTCGGGCATAATGGCAGCTAAGTTAAGTTGGCACATGGATCAATACATGAGCACTGCACAGAAAGGCATTGGCAAAAATACCAGAGGTGGGAAACATCAGATCCTGGTAGACAGAACAGTCACACGGAACTGTAGAACCCGAAACACAAACCTGAGCACTGCCTGGATTGATTACAAGAAAGCATACGACTCAATGCCACACACTTGGTCATTGAATGCTTGGATCAATGGGGCTCTAAGAGCCTTCATAGGGAACTTGATGAGGTTGTGGAAAACCATCCTTGAGGCCAATGGCAAGTCACTTGCGTGTCCGTCAAATGTGGCATATACCAAGGTGATGCGCTGTCCCCACTGCTGTTCTGCATATGGATACCGACTCAGGAATGGGGCTACCACCAGTCACCTCCTCTACATGGAAAACATCAAGCTGAACGCTAAGAGCGAGAGGGACATTGACTACCTGATCCACACCACCAGGATCTACAGCTCAGATATCGGAATGTCATTCAGACTAGAGAAGTGTGGTCGGATGGTGACTAAGAGAGGGAAGGTAGTCCACACAGAGGGGGTCTCACTCCCATAAGGAATGATAGCAGACATTGAGGACAGTTACAAGTACCTGGGAGTCCCACAGGCAAATGGCAACCTCAAAACAAGGAAAGAGGCTACAGCCAAATATCTACAACGAGTGAGGCAAATCCTCAGAAGCCAGCTCAATGGTAAGAACAAGTCCCAGGCAATAAACAGCTACGCCCTGCCAGTGATCCGATACCCTGCAGGAATAATCAGTTGGCCAAAGGAGGAGATACAGACCACAGATGTTAAGACACGAAAGCTCCTGACCATGCATGGAGGGTTTCAACCCAAATCCAGCACCCTGAGACTGTACACTAGCTGTAAGGAAGGAGGCCGGGGACTAGTGAGCATGAGAGCCACTATCCAGGACGGAACGTCCAAGATCCATAAGTACATCAAGGACAAGGCTCCTACAGATGACGTGCTCAGTGAATGTCTCAGACACTGGGGAACAGAGGATGATGTGGTGCTTGTCGGACCATCATGGGAGGACAAGACCCTACATGGGATGTACCACCGGAACATAACTGAAGTGGCTGATATCACGAAATCCTTCCCATTACTAGAAAGAGCCAGTCTAAAGGACAGCACAGAGGCACTGATCATGGCAGCACAGGAGCAGGCCCTGAACACCAGATCAATAGAGGCCCAGATCTACCACACCAAAAGAAGACCTAAGGTGTATGCTGTGCAAAGGGGGCCCTGAGACAATCCCGCACATAACTGCAGGGAGTAAGATGCTGGCAGGGACAGCATACTTTGCGCGCCATAACCAGGTGGCTGGCATAGTGTACAGAAACATCTGTGCAGAGTACAGGCTGGAGACCCCAAGGACAAGGTGGGAAACACCTCGAAAGGTGGTGGAGAACGACCGAGCCAAGATCCTCTGGGACTTCCAGATACAGACAGACCGAATGGTAATGGCGAACCAACCGGACATAGTGGTGGTCGACAAGGTGCAGAGGAAAGCCATGGTGGTGGACATTGCAGTACCATGGGATGGTAACATCCGATAAAAGGAATACGGGAAACTAGAGAGGAGTTGGAGAAGGCCTGGAGCGTGAAGGTATCGGTGGTGCCCGTAGTGATCGGAGCATTTGGGGCAGTGACCCCCAAACTGGAGGAATGGCTTGAGCGGATCCCAGGAAAAACATCAGACATCTCGGTCCAGAAAAGTGCAGAGCAGGAACAGCAAAGATACTGCGCAGAACCCTCAAGCTCCCAGGGGCCTCTGGTAGAGGACCCGAGCTTGAAGGGGGATAAATAGAGACCACCTGGGACCTGTGGACCCAGATGCCTCTCTCCTGGTGAAGTGGTCCATGCCCCGTGTGGACGGTCCCTCATCTGCCTGAAGAGTGGGTCCAGCTCGACTCAGACGGTGCCTCATCTGCCTGAAGAGTGAGTCCTGGCCGAGAAGGAGAGTCTAAGGACAGAAGACCCTGGGACATCGTCCATCGCCACCACAGACATTGTCTGACTACAGACATTGTCTGACTCCATCGCCACCACAGATATTGTTGATTCGGCCCTCAGAGGCGACTGTTGTTGTGATTTTGGCCTTACAAAAATAAATTGAATTGAATTGGCTTTCTAAGATCTAAATCCAATCTACAACAAACAACAGGACAGTTTCAGGGCTAAACTGGGGCTAGACCCGGCCTTAATTAAGAATTCACCTTTGCCACAGTTGTTTTAACTAAGAAATAGAAAGAGCACAACTGTGGAAGAAAATCTATTAAAAAGGACAAAAACACAAAAAGTTCATCTTTTAATTTTTTTTTTGTTGAAAATAGTGTATATTCCATAATATCAAAATAAAGTCACTGTTTTAACCTTTCAAGTGTATGTTTTATTTATGTAATTAAACAATTTGTTTTTCTATAAAAGGTTTTAATATTCAAAATAATTCGCCACACGAATGAGCACTGACTATGACTCTTTTGAAAGTTTTGTAGTGGATTGAAAAGGAGACAACTTGACTGTTACCGGTACTTAAACATTATTTAACCCGTTTAAACCTTATCAAAGGGGCTTTTCTGTCCTCAGAAGCCTGACTAAAATGAGCCCAATTCAAACTGAAACTGTTCCTGAAGCTTTTGAAGCACAAACAATTGTCTGGAGACTCGGTAGTTTTGGGCTGTGATGAAAAAGTTCTGCTCAGAGCAACAACAGATTTTAAAGTGCCTTCCGACAGTTTGGACAACTCATTGAACTAAAATGGAGGTAAGATAAATATATTAAACATTTTGCTAAAAAATATTTTTAAAAAAATGTATAATTGTACTTCCCATTTGTAACTGATGACATCAAACTAGGAAATTAACCAGCAAACACTGGGCAAGAAGTCATCATTTTGACTTGAATTATTGAATTATTGTTTAGGTTTCTTTTGTGAAAATTATGCTGGTGTGATGTCACGTCCTGTTATTTTCTACAGATTTGTCTACTTTTCCTCCACAAATATCTACTTGATTGGTGTAAAAAATAATCTTTAATAAAGGCTGCCACAATGAGTCATTTCAGTTTAATACATACTTCAAAACCATGTGTAAAGTACTTTTTTAATGGAATATCATTATTTTTTGTTGAAAAAGTTGGATTTCTTTGGCAGGACTGATGAATGACAGGAATGTAATGATTTCAGTTGTTTGGTCATGGTCTTAGTGATCCTGAATAATCATAAATTCATGATGTTCCTTCTCGCAATAATTACTCAAATTTGATAATGTGACATCCTTAATGAGCGTAAATGAAGCTAAACAATCCAGGTATGTTTTTGAAGAGAGAAAGTAAATTTAGCAAAATATATGTCCTTTAAAATGTGTTTTTATTATGAAAACATTACGGTTAAAAGTTTTGCATGATTCATCTCTCTTGAAAGTACAGTTGGAGCTCACGCCATGGTGGCCCTGGCCTCACGCCGTGGTGGCGCTGGCCACGCTTGTCTCACGCCGTGGTGGCCCTGGCCTCACGCCGTGGTGGCGCTGGCCACGCTTGCCTCACGCCGTGGGAGCGCTGGCCTCACACTGTTGTGGCTGTGGTGGCGCTGGCCTCACGCCGTGGGAGCGCTGGCCTCACACTGTTGTGGCTGTGGTGGCGCTGGCCTCACGCCGTGGGAGCGCTGGCCTCACACTGTTGTGGCTGTGGTGGTGCTTGCCTCACGCCGTGGGAGCGCTGGCCTCACACTGTTGTGGCTGTGGTGGCGCTGGCCTCACGCTGTGGTGGCGCTGGCCTCACGCCATGGGAGCGCGGGCCTCACGCCGTGGGAGCGCGGGCCTCACGCCGTGGGAGCGCGGGCCTCACGCCGTGGGAGCGCGGGCCTCACGCCGTGGTGGCGCAGAGCTTCTTGGCGCTGGCCTCCGCGTCCATCAGCGAAATCTCCCGGATCTCCTCCAGCAGCGAGTACAGGTTTGGCCGTTTGCTCTGACAGAACTGCCTCTCCTCGCGGGACATTTTGGGTCTGAGCGAGGCCTTCTGCAGCGACGCCTCCTCAGCCTGTCGCTGCACCTCCTGGACCAGTTGGACTTTTGCCTGGGACTGGCCCAGCGCTGGATTTGGCGTGTCGTGAGGCGCGTTTCTGATCACCTCAAGGTTCAGAGAGTCTACGTGGCACCGGTTTGACTGCACCGAGATCCGCACCTGCAACCGGAATAACCACAAATCAATCAGTGTTTCTTTCTTAATTCAAGTATGTTTCACCACAATTAAACAAGACAAATTATACTGGACATACTTGGGATATTGACTATTTAAAAGTTTGTAAACAACAACATTCTAAATTCTTGATTGAGGGAAAAGTGGAACATGATGTGAAACAAATCACAAAATATGAAAAATTAAGGTGGTTTTGTCAAATGAAAACCACTTAGACACATGTGAGTGATGTCAGAACCTGGTTTAAAAACATTTACTATTAGCATTTAAAATAATCTTAATTTAATATGAAATCATGAAAGTGCTTGAGTCTATTGTTCTTCCCCTGGGGGCGCGGCGCCGGGCCGTGTGGATCCACGAGGCAAGCTCCATTTTATTAGAGTTTGGGCGGAGCCGATTGCGTCTATGTCCCCATGTGTGACTTTCATCGATGTTCAGGGTCAAAAATGCCCGAGTATGAACATGAAGAATAAGAATAATAAGAATAAGAAACAAGGGGAAGAACAATAGACTCGAGCATTCCATGGAATGAACATTCCATTCCATGGCTCGAGCCTAACAAGAATAAAGTCTTTACTACACACATGTAGTACTTTTACGCAAGAATGCAGACACTCGCAATGGCTTCAGCCATTGCACATTATCTAGTTAATTTTGAGCCTTGGTGAAGGTACGTATATTATACAAATTTAAACTAAAATCAACACCTAATCAAGTATCAATAAATTTATAATTTCACAGAACAATTTATTGTCATTATTCTATTTATTCCTGAGGACGAAACATTGTAATTTTTTATTTAAAAAGGAAATACTTTTACAATTATCTTAATAGTTCTATAGTTATAATAGTTATTTTTAAAGGCAGAAACACTGTATAACACTCTCCTGACCCTCACACTCACTGTGATGTGCTGGAACAGCCTGAAGGTGGCGCTCCCGCACACAGAGGAGGTAGTGATGTGGTCTGAGTGCCTCTTCACTGTCCCGCTGTTCCACTCACAGCTGCCGTCGGCCCCTGTGCTCACCACCTGCCCCTCTCGACTGCGCAGGTAAACCGGGCCCTTCACGCCGTACCTGAAACACACAGACCACACCCCTTTACTTTACACACCAAAAAGGCATGCTAAAATATAAATATTTAAAAAGTTATCAAAAATGGCAGTAATATTTCACATTGTCTTATTTCATATAAAAAAAAATTACGGGGAAGTCTATCCCCGTAGTAACGAAGTCTGTCCCCGTAGTAGGGAAGTCAGTCCCTGTAGTGGGGAAGTCAGTCCACGTAGTGAGGAAGTCAGTCCACGTAGTGGGGAAGTCTGTCCCCGTAGTGGGGAAGTCTGTCCCCGTAGTGGGGAAGTCAGTCCACGTAGTGGGGAAGTCAGTCCACGTAGTGGGGAAGTCTGTCCCCGTAGTGGGGAAGTCTGTCCCCGTAGTGGGGAAGTCAGTCCCCGTAGTGGGGAAGTCTGTCCCCGTAGTGGGGAAGTCTGTCCCCGTAGTGGGGAAGTCAGTCCACGTAGTGGGAAAGTCAGTCCACGTAGTGAGGAAGTCAGTCCACGTAGTGGGGAAGTCTGTCCCCGTAGTGGGGAAGTCTGTCCCCGTAGTGGGGAAGTCTGTCCCCGTAGTGGGGAAGTCTGTCCCCGTAGTGGGGAAGTCTATCCCCGTAGTGGGGAAGTCAATCCACGTAGTGGGGAAGTCAGTCCACGTAGTGGGAAAGTCAGTCCCTGTAGTGGGGAAGTCAGTCCACGTAGAGGGGAAGTCAGTCCACGTAGTGGGGAAGTCTGTCCACGTAGTGGGGAAGTCAGTCCACGTAGTGGGGAAGTCTGTCCCCGTAGTGGGGAAGTCAGTCCACGTAGTGGGGAAGTCAGTCCACGTAGTGGGAAAGTCAGTCCCTGTAGTGGGGAAGTCAGTCCACGTAGAGGGGAAGTCAGTCCACGTAGAGGGGAAGTCAGTCCACGTAGTGGGGAAGTCTGTCCACGTAGTGGGGAAGTCAGTCCACGTAGTGGGGAAGTCTGTCCACGTAGTGGGGAAGTCTGTCCACGTAGAGGGGAAGTCTGTCCACGTAGAGGGGAAGTCTGTACACGTAGTGGGGAAGTCTGTTCACGTAGTGGGGAAGTCAGTCCACGTAGTGGGGAAGTCTGTCCACGTAGTGGGGAAGTCTGTCCACGTAGAGGGGAAGTCTGTACACGTAGTGGGGAAGTCTGTTCACGTAGTGGGGAAGTCTGTACACGTAGTGGGGAAGTCTGTCCACGTAGTGGGGAAGTCAGTCCACGTAGTGGGGAAGTCTGTACACGTAGAGGGGAAGTCTGTTCACGTAGTGGGGAAGTCTGTACACGTAGTGGGGAAGTCTGTACACGTAGTGGGGAAGTCAGTCCACGTAGTGGGGAAGTCTGTACACGTAGTGGGGAAGTCTGTACACGTAGTGGGGAAGTCTGTCCACGTAGTGGGGAAGTCAGTCCACGTAGTGGGGAAGTCAGTCCACGTAGTGGGGAAGTCTGTACACGTAGTGGGGAAGTCTGTCCACGTAGTGGGGAAGTCTGTACACGTAGTGGGGAAGTCTGTACACGTAGTGGGGAAGTCTGTACACGTAGTGGGGAAGTCTGTACACGTAGTGGGGAAGTCTGTTCACGCAGTGGGGAAGTCAGTCCCCGTAGAGGGGAAGTCAGTCCACGTAGTGGAGAAGTCTGTTCACGTAGTGGGGAAGTCTGTTCACGTAGTGGGGAAGTCTGTTCACGTAGTGGGGAAGTCTGTTCACGTAGTGGGGAAGTCTAGTCTGTCCCCATAGTAGGGCATTTGCAGCTGCATTTGACCCATCCATGGGACATAACCTAATTTAAATTTCCTTACTGTGGTACAAAGACGAGGAGGCCGTTGTCCCTGATGGCATAGATCACAGCATCGGAAACACAGATCGGGTCGTTCTGAGGATCTCTGTCTCTGAAGAACAAGCACTGGAACAACTCTGTGGACAGCTTCTGAGCGTGCTGAGCTGCCTGGATGAGGAAGGAAGAAGAAAAAAAAGAGACAGGGAGAGAAAGAAGAAACGGAGGCGAGAGTAAAGAAAAAAAATTGTGAAGGGGGTGAAGAAAGGGATTGATAATTGCCAGAGGTAGGTAGTATTCTTGAATTTACTGTATTTTCCGCACTATACGGTGCATTGGATTATAAGGCGCACTGTCAATGAATGGTCTATTTTCGAATACTTGAGTTGTAGTTTCCCTAAGCACTTTTCAACCCGCACTTTTACTTGAGTAATAATATTTTGAAGAAACTTTACTCTAGTGCAATTATTAGCTTCTCTACCCCCCTCTGACGATTAGAAATGTCTCACTCTCGATCAAACTCCACAGCCCCCTGGCACAGCCCCCGGCACAGGCACAAACCCTGTTCCTGTTGTTGATGTGCTGCGTGGTCTCCTCTAGCTCTCTGTTGGAGGCCATGGCGCGGCTCAGATCTCGGTCCTGGTCCAGCGCCGCCGTCAGGAGCCGGTGCACGATGATGTCAGCGTAACGCCGGATGGGAGAAGTAAAGTGAGTGTAGCGGTCCAGAGCGAGGCCTGAGAAGAAACAAGAGCGGTCCATGTGTGAAGCTACTGTGCAGATTCTGGAGTAAAACATGGTGTAATTTCCCATGTAGTTGATAATCAAACTTAAGTTCGTTAAGGCCTGACAAATTTTTAAATGCGAAGCCTGCTACAGGAAAAATGCCACAACAATCAATAATATTGAAAATATTTGTTACTTGCTACTTTGCCTAGTTTCCCTAAATAAGTTTTAGTAATTTTGTGAACACTACTTTGTACTTATATTTGTTTTTTGAATACTCTATTTGCTTCAGTAAACAGTGATGTTACCGTGGTGATAGTTACCGTAGCGATAGTTACCGTAGCGATAGTTACCGTAGTGATAGTACTCCTCTGCAGGAACTGCTCCAGTGGAGAAGTACATGGCCTGGGACATGGCCTGAGTCGCCATCATCCTGAGCAGCCGGTTCACCACAGGGTCCTGGGGGTCCACGGCCTGCTCCAGAGAATCTGCCAGGGACTTATTAGACCTGGAGCACAGGAATACTTTCACTGCTCAACTAGACCAACCACCATAATTACTATATATTGTTCAGTTGATTAATCGGTCAGTAAATTTTTTCTTAGTCGACTTAACTAGTTAGGTTAATGGTATTATAAAGGGCTAGAATGAGTGAACAGGAAAATTGGAAAATAATTATACAAATTCAAAAAGATAATTGACAACTAATAAACAAAGTCACTAGTTTCTTTAGGTCAATTACAGCCCTAATGAGTATTGGTGCATCTTAACTTTCACATGAAAAAAAAAACATGCTAGCTTGGAACAATGTTAATACAGTAAATTTTACATATGTGTCCTTTAGGCCTTAGTTATCTTATTACTTGATTTACGGATCCGCCACACTTAGATTATTGATTTCTACAATATAAATAAAATAAATTATTATCAATTTTGTTTTACAAAGTACAGCCAAAAACCCAAAATAGCATTAAATTAAATGTAAAAAGTGGTATTAAGTCAAAAGATAAGAGCGCGTGAAGCAATTTCTCGCCAAACTCCTGCGGGAGTCATTTATTTTGGAAAGCATTGTTGTGACGGAGCGGCGCCGTCCCTGCACGCGGCCCCGGCGAGAGCGTGCGTGCCCGTTTCCCTGCTGCTGCGCGCCTTTATATCGCAAATACACATTTTAAACCCGTTTACCACATTTTCTTCAGCGCGTTTTGCCGTGACTGGGTGGGTGGGGGAGGGTGCACACTTAAGCGTCAGTTCTGTCTGTCTAAAACACGCTAAATCTACAGTTACTCACCTGCACGCCGCATCTCCCCCTCCCTCTCCTCCCGTGGTGCGTTTTGGGCAAACCCGGAAGAAAACATCTTTTGAAATTGAAATTATATTTATATTTCGTCCGCCTGTGCAATATATTTCATTTAAAAATCCATAAACCAAGTAATAAAATAACTGCGGCTTTACTTGGAAAAAAATAATAGATAAGGCTGAGCAAAATAATAAGTCTGTTTGCCGTAACCCGACCGACCCAGTGTGAAACTAGCCGACTGAAAAGTTTTTATCAGCATTTTGTTACACTGTTAAGAAAACGTTGAATTATTTTATTTTTCAATTATTTCGCCGACTCACCGACCAGACTTCCCTAAACCATCGTATCGAACATTTTTATCACGCTTGTTATCTTTATAGCAAAGATAACGTACTGCGCAACGCATGTGAGTCTTTATAATCACTCCCCCGCATGTGTCTGTAACGAAACAGACTGCGAGCTAATGACGGGAAATTGCCTTTAACAAGTTGTTACACCTCCGTCGGCGCCACTCAAGTGTCCACAGGACATGCCACGCTCTGTCAGGGTGTTTTATGCAATGCATTCTGGGAGTGACACACGCCCAGTAGCGCCATCACAACAAACGCCCGTGTCCCCCGCATGTTCCCCCCGCTCGCCTTCGCTACCAAAATAAAAGATAGCGGCGTACAAAAGGTCAATTGAAATGTCTTAAAATCGTGAGATTTTGTCTCCTGATCGGGTTGATAGAGACGTTTTTCGTCATTGACTGTTGAAGCCTGACCCCTGGTGGTCACTCCGACTAAAAAAATGGCAAAATTTGGATCTTTTTTTTTGCCTTCAAAGTAAAAAAAATAAGAATTTGCCTACCGACCGAGCCACTTGAAAAATGTTGACTCGGGTTACAGCAAACAGACAATTTATTTGGGGTAGCCCAAGTAAAAATATTTTTAAAATGCCTATCATCATAACCTTGTTAAAATGGAAAATAACTCACATTGGTTAGGGTTAGGGTACTTAACACAGTACCTGGTGTCTACACTGAAGCCGTGGGCCTTGGCGGTCTCGTGCAGCTGGCTGAAGTGCTCCTGTCGGGGCGGAGGGTGGTGTCGGAGCAGAGCCTGGTCGGGAAATGACTCCTGGATTTTGCGCGCCACCCAGTGGTTGGCAAAGATCATGCACTCAGCCACAGTCTCGTGCACCTCCAGCGGCTGGCGAGGGACCAGAGCTGTGATGTTCTTTTCTGAATCCAACTGGGCTCGAACCTGAGAATGAAACAAAACGATAACATATTGACTGATTGTGGGCTTGTTTTGGTTAACTAGAGCTTTGTTCATTTTTTTTTTAATTAAATAAAAGGTATTGTATTTGACAAAAATTATTTAAATGCAAAGGGTCCATCCCGCTTAACACCTGCCACTTTAACAACTATTCATGCACCGTTTACTTTTTGCACTATTTACGACCATCTGTAAATTTTTTGTACATACTAAGACCATTTTTATTTTATGACTAAATTCTTAATATTATGCCTAACCCTGCCTTATTTAATTTGATATACTTTGCAATTATTATTATTCACTGTTGAAGGTTGCACCTTGACACCGTAACAAGTTACTATGTTTGTGAATTTCGTTCCCTGACAATAAACCCTTTTCTGATTGTAATTCTGATTCTTTGAATGAAAAGGTAATTTCTGTGACACTGGAGCTGCAACAATTTTTTTTCAAGGATTTATTTTGGAACAAAGACTTTCTTAGACAGTTCAGCATGAAATGGGGATGAGAGAAGGGAGGACATGCAGTCGCCGGGCTGCTATAATTAATCAACAACTTGTGACTAGACGACTGTAGCAAAAGAAAATCGATTGATTCATTCTAGTCTTTTTTTGAGAACTAATAATTATCTGGACTATACATATTATGAAAGACATACAAAAAGAACAATTTCTGACTTTATTCTCTATCTAGAATGCTTCAGTCATTCCAAACTTTGGCTGAGAATGTATTTTATTACTGTATTTAAAATACAGTAATAAAAGTAACCAGTAAACTTCTCAACTAATCAAAAAACACTAATTGGTCGACATCTAAAATGACTACCGGTATTATTTAAAATTAGCTCAATTGTCATTTGAGCTAATTTTAGCTGATTGATATTTGATCGGTACTTGTTGATAGTTTTAGTCCTTCCTTACAATATTTTTGTGTTTAGTTTAAAAAATAAAAATTGCTGGAACTACAATGTAATCCGGTCAAGTTATTGTCAGTGAGTCACTTCTCACCTCGACTCCCTCCAGCTCGAGAGCGCCCCCTCTGTCCCTCTGCGCTCTCAGGTGCCTCGCCACATGAGTCAGCGTCTCTAAAGCCTGGGTCAGCCGAGTCAGACTCTGGTCCTTCTCCTCCGGTTTGAGGTGGTTCAGTTCCGGTACCTCGGCCTCGTCTCCGTTGAGCAGAGCCTGGGCCAGCTCATAGTGCAGCTGATAAGACGAGCGGATCAAAGTTCGCCCGAACCACACGCTCTTCACCTCCAGAGACTCTGCGTCCAACTCCCACAGGACACTCATCGCATACCTGTAAGTGTAGTTCAAACAATCACAAATCTTAAGAAAGTAAGAAATGTTTATGCCTGAATGTGTTGTTCAATCCACAATGAACAAACTTTACTCTGAATGCATTTGGTTTCATACCGTTTGTTACTATTAAGTAAATACACCACAGGAAGCAATTATGACAAAACTATTCATTTACCGATTTAAAAATGAAACATTTACTTGTGAGAAAAGCCCACCTGTCAACTCCTCCAAGCAGAGAGCAGAGGTTTGCACTGAGCACCTCCGGAAGCATGTCATATCGGCGGTCGGCCAGGTAATATGTGGTCGCCCTGAGAGACACAGCAAAGGAATAAACATACAAATAAAAGTAGAAATCTGCTATCTAACAATAGGGACAAAATGGCTACAGGATGCTGCTGATGTGTATCCCCGGGAAAACTAATCAGAGAACAAAGAAAAGTACAGAAAAGTGGGAATGTGAAAACAGGGATATTCAGAGCAATGGCATCTTGAATGCAGGAGATAATAAAGAAATATGAATCAAACATGCATAAATTAATCTAAATACAAGTTTGAGAAGGTAAATGAGAATAAAAACGGCGTTAAAAGCTCCTTTTTGTGGACTTCAGCTCTGCATTCAATACCATCCTCACCACTCTGCTCCAGGACAAGCTTTCCCAGCTCAACGTGCCTGACTCCACCTGCAGGTGGATCACTGACTTCTTGATGGATCGGAGGCAGTGCTTGCGGCTGGGGAAGAAAGACCGAGTGTCTGAGACAATCAGCACAGGAGCTCCACAGGGCTGTGTACTTTCTCCTCTGCTCTTCTCCCTGTACACATACTGCAGCATCCCCAGCCACGACTCCGAAAACTTATCAAGTTTGCGGACAACCCCACCCTCATCGGGCTCATCTTGGATGAGGAGGAGTCTGCAGGACTAGGAGTTTACAGGAGGAAGGTGGACCGGCTGGTGTCCTGGTGCAGCAGTAACAACCTGGAGTTCAATGCCCAGAAGACAGTGGAGATGATCGTGGACTTCAGGAAAGTCACAGCCCCCCAGCCCCCCTCACAATCACAGACTCCCCCATCACCACCGTAGACTCCTTCTGCTTTCTTGGCACCACCATCATCCAGGACCTCAAGTGGGGGCTCACCATCAGCTCCCTCATCAAGAAGGCCCAGCAGAGGATGTACTTCCTGCGGCAGCTGAGGAAAGCCAAGCTGCCAGTGCAGATGATGTTGCAGTTCTACAGGGCCATCATTGAGTCCATCCTCATCTCCTCCATCACCGTGTGGTACGCTGGAGCCACAGCCAGGGACAAACAGAGACTACAGCGCATTGTGCGCTCTGCTGAGAAGGTGATTGGCTACAGACTTCCATCTCTGCAGGACCTGTACGTCTCCAGGGCTCTGGGGCGAGCAGGTCGGATCACAGCTGACCCTTCACACTCTGGACACGGACTATATGAGCCACTCCCCTCAGGGAGGAGGCTACGGTCCATCTGGACCAGAACCCGCTGCTGTTGGACTCATGAATACTTCATAAACACTGTCGCTTTTACCATAATTCGATCACCCACTGCACTGTTCACTTTCTGCATTACATATGTCAAATAAACTGTAAATTTGTGTACATAAGCCTATTTTCATTTTTTTATCCTATAGCAGATTTTAATTGTTTTTCTTTTTGACTTATACAGGTTGTTTTATCATTGTTCATTGTTTTATGTTGCACCGAATCACCAAAGCAAGTTCCTATGTTTGTGAATTCTGTTGACAATTGAATTTTTTTCTGATTCCGATTCTGATTAATAGTCGAGTTAGCCCACGTCTCCTCTAAACAGAATGATGGACCCAGTGTCGTGCTCGTCTCACCGCGCTCGTGCCTCCAGATCAGTCAGCGACGCCTCTTTGACAAAGTGAGTGACGTCTGCTATGTGTACGCCCAGCTCCAGCCCGCCCTGGGGCAGCCTCGTCACAGACAGCGTGTCGTCCACGTCCTCACAGCCTTTGGGGTCGATACTGAACACCAGGTGAGTCTGCCTCAGGTCCCTCCGAGCGCTCACCTGGCCTGGGTCAGGGCTCCACGGCTGCTCTGGGGACACCACCGGCATCTCTCTCAGCTGAGGGGCAAAATAAGATCTTTCATTAAAATTATGTACCTAAAGATGGATGATAGGGCATTTATTGTTTTATTAGGATCACCATTTGCTGCCACTCTTCATGATGTCCTATTTAATAAAATGCTATTACAATGAAGCAATGTGCGAATAAAATACAAAGAGAACTATGGAGAAATATGTAATACGATTAAACTTTACATATTTGTCAATAAATAAAATTAATAAAAGATTAAATCAATATTAAATCAAGACAGCAAAATTGGAGCCTTGGTCATAACTCTTTTAAATTTAGCAGTTTTGTATCGTCTTAAAAGGCAACTAAAGCAAACTGCTGCGTCTTGAGCAGGAAAGTGATCACATGACAAGGCACTACCTTGAGCCATATGCTGGTAACCATTATACAGCCTAAAGCTGTATAATGTGACGTTGCCAATTCAAAAAGAAGCTTGAAATGCCAGAGCAATGCACATTAAAGGATCTTAGAAATAAACAAACGATGCATAAATGTGTAGTATATACTGTATGTAGGGTTAGGGTTTGTCCAACCTGAGCCTCAGAGAAAGGCGGGACATTGATGCAGTTCTCGATGAGAATGGTCTGGATCTCAGTCTCCAGTTCCCCGGCTCGGCCCAGGACTCTGACGCTGTGGCCGTTCGGGTACAGAGAGGTGATGTCCCATGAGTCGATGCGCACCACCACTCTGTGATCCTGAGCAAAAAAACAAATCATTGTATTAATGCTAGAATTACAAGGATCCAAGTTAAGTAAGAACAACATGTATTATTTCTTCTACTAAATTGTCTCATACATTTGGTAACTGAGTTTGTAATCAAAGCATCTGTTGGTTATGTTCCTAAACACAAGAACTACCTGTAGTGCGTCTGCCTGCTGGGTGCTGATGCGAATCTTGGGGATGCGATGGTCCCAGGGAACCGTCAGGATCCTCTGAGAGTTTCTGCTCTGACTTTGAGTCTCTCGAGGAGGAAACGTCACCACGTAGTCCCTCCAATTCCTCTGCAGGATGCCCACCACACGACCTGAACAACAGGAGATGTTATAGACAACACTGTAAACAAAGAGGAAATAAACTGATTATAAAATTGTATATATAGGAAAGTTCCAGGTCAACTAGACAAGCATGTAACTGGTCACCCCTATTGTTCAGTATTTTTTTGAAGGCTCTGGTCATAAACTTATACGCAGATAATATTTTAGTAGTGACTCAAGACCCGGTCCAATTTTTTTCAGAGTTTATTGAGAAATATAACATTTCTGGATATAAAAAATAATGCCAGTATACCAGACACGCAATTCAGATTTATTATCGGGTTTAAAATTAAGGAGGTTGGAGAAAGGTTTGAAGTATCTTGGAATTCAATTAAACCTTAGCATTGAAAATATTACCGTAATCATTTTGATTTTAAATTATCTCTGGACAAGTGGAGTAAACTTCAAGTACAAAATCCGGTTAGATTATTCATTTCACTAAAACGTGAAATTTGACTGAAAATTTTCCCCCTTTTCTTCAGTTGAACAATTTTGGTGAAGTTTATAATCTTACTTACTGGTTCGACATGAGTCAATTACACAACTGTTACCTAGCAACCAAACTGAAAACAAGGGCAAAAACCCATCCAAAGATTGCAATTTCAAATGTCACACAGACAGAGAACAGTAAAATTCCACTCTACTTCCTAAAATTTCAACTTTTTGGCAAATTTTTAGTGTTTTCTTCACAAACTGCCGTTACTTTACTGACTATTTTACACAATTTCAAGCTCACCAAACTAAGTCATGATTGGACAAAAAAACATGAAAATCTGTCATATGCACTTTAAATCAACATTGTGGGAGTGATCAAAGTTCCACATCAAAGGGACTATCATACAGGCCCTATAAAGTTAATTTGTTGTACAGGTGGTATGAAGTACCAGTGGGCATGGGCTGGCTGTTCTGGTCCTCCACGCCCTTCTCTTCTCCCTGGACCTGAGTCAAAGCGGTGGCCCTTCCTCTCCACTCGCTCTGAGGCAGCAGCTCCACCACCACACTGTCCCCGTGCACCGCGCGGTTACGGTTCTTAGACCCAAACACCAAAATGTCCCGGCTCGGGTCTGAAAAACAAGCTCACGTTAGATGTGGGAGATGTATCGAAAATGGATAATATCGCAATTGTTCATATAATAATGTGCAGTAATATTTCAGCCCTTTGGTGGCTAATTTTATGGTCCATTAATGTTTTGTGCAAAACGTGAACCTCAACAAAGACATTTATCAACAATATCAATATTACCCACTTTACTAAGTTTATTTGTATAAACAACAATAGTGGGTCAAATTGCTTCACATGCAGCACAATTCAGATGAGGCCTAGGTTATATATGAGGAATAAAATAATGTCTTCTTTTCATATCGAGATTTTTTTTTTTTTTTTTTTTTTAAATCACCTATAGATCAATCATAATTCCGAATTTTACTTAATCTAGTTCTTTCAATCATTAAATAACATAAAAATACACAAAAGTAATTTTTTTCTCCAAAGTCTGAATTCACATGCTTTTACCGTACTAACAGTGGATTGGTTGTAGCCTTCTCCAACATTTGGTCGTTTGAATAAATTGGATTACTATAACATTTTAATTTAAATTGCACAACACTAATGCCTTGATTAGTCGATTTTTACACACAATATTACTTGGTGTTGTAGGACGATCATAACAATTTTAACTTAAAAAAATACCTTATTTATGTGTCTATAGGTCATGTTTGATGCAGCTGTACCTGTGCTCTTGGAGAAGCCCTGTGTGGTGACTAGCGCCTCCTGCTGGGCTCGGTGTTTGTTCACACTGAGAATACCCTGAAAACAAACATGGTCATTCAACAATCAGCAAATATTTCAGGATAATGCAACAAACTCTGACTCTGGTATAGTCAGTGATAGTATCTACACATAAAATCCACAAATATTGAATGTGAACATTTAAATTAGAGACAAGATCAATTCATTTGGGCTATAGTTGGTCAAGAAACAACTACTGGTATATACACAAAACACTTCATACAAAACCTTTCCTATTTGAAGGTAAAATGTACTACTTTTGGTTTTTTGGGCCAGTTTAGCAAGAAGCCTAAGGGCCGACAACACATGGCCTGAGGGCCGCATTTCCCCCCAGGCCATAGTTTGGACATTGCTGGTCTTAAGTATTGTATTGTGTTTTTCTGTTTACCGTTATATTTTCATATTTTCTTGTTTTGATCCAGGATTATCTGACAGAAAAGCACTGCAACTAAGAATTATTTTAGAAGTTACAAGTCAGCGATTATATATTTGATTAGTGGACTGTTCAAACTATTATTTCTATTGAAGATATAGACTGTTTAAATACATCATCAACCAAATAAAGGTCGAAATATGGTGAAGAAGGCTTCTAGACAAGATTTACGAATAAAGCGTATAATGGAGGAAAATCTGAAATAATTGATACTTTGACATTTTGATTTAATAATGCCCCTGTCTTTGTTAAATGTCTTATTTGTGTGTTCGCGTCTATATAGTGCAGATATCAATTATTGATCCAAATGTGATTACTTTAATAGTCGAGTAGTCACAATTATTCTTGTGTACTCGTTGCAGCCCCACTACAAAAACATTTTTAAGGATGTAAAATGTACTAAAAAGAACGTTTTATATTGGCCACCGTACCTGCACGTATCGCCCGCCGTACTTGCACGTATCGCCCTCCGTACCTGCACGTATCGCCCTCCGTACCTGCACGTATCGCCCGCGCCCGCCGTACCTGCACGTATCGCCCGCCGTACCTGCACGTATCGCCCGCCGTACCTGCACGTCTCGCCCGCCGTACCTGCACGTATCGCCCGCCGTACCTGCACGTCTCGCCCGCCGTACCTGCACGTCTCGCCCGCCGTACCTGCACGTATCGCCCTCCGTACCTGCACGTATCGCCCGCCGTACCTGCACGCATCGCCCGCCGTACCTGCACGCATCGCCCGCCGTACCTGCACGCATCGCCACCTGCACGTATCGCCCGCCGTACCTGCACGTCTCGCCCTCCGTACCTGCACGTATCGCCCTCCGTACCTGCACGTCTCGCCCTCCGTACCTGCACGTATCGCCCGCCGTACCTGCACGCATCGCCCGCCGTACCTGCACGTATCGCCCGCCGTACCTGCACGTATCGCCCGCCGTACCTGCACGTCTCGCCCTCCGTACCTGCACGTCTCGCCCTCCGTACCTGCACGTATCGCCCGCCGTACCTGCACGTATCGCCCGCCGTACCTGCACGTATCGCCCTCCGTACCTGCACGTATCGCCCGCCGTACCTGCACGTATCGCCCGCCGTACCTGCACGTATCGCCCGCCGTACCTGCACGTATCGCCCTCCGTACCTGCACGTATCGCCCGCGCCCGCCGTACCTGCACGTATCGCCCGCCGTACCTGCACGCATCGCCCGCCGTACCTGCACGTATCGCCCTCCGTACCTGCACGTCTCGCCCTCCGTACCTGCACGTATCGCCCGCCGTACCTGCACGCATCGCCCGCCGTACCTGCACGCATCGCCCGCCGTACCTGCACGCATCGCCCGCCGTACCTGCACGTATCGCCCGCCGTACCTGCACGTCTCGCCCTCCGTACCTGCACGTCTCGCCCTCCGTACCTGCACGTATCGCCCGCCGTACCTGCACGTATCGCCCGCCGTACCTGCACGTATCGCCCTCCGTACCTGCACGTATCGCCCGCCGTACCTGCACGTATCGCCCGCCGTACCTGCACGTATCGCCCGCCGTACCTGCACGTATCGCCCTCCGTACCTGCACGTATCGCCCGCGCCCGCCGTACCTGCACGTATCGCCCGCCGTACCTGCACGTATCGCCCGCCGTACCTGCACGTCTCGCCCGCCGTACCTGCACGTATCGCCCGCCGTACCTGCACGTATCGCCCGCCGTACCTGCACGTATCGCCCTCCGTACCTGCACGTATCGCCCTCCGTACCTGCACGTATCGCCCTCCGTACCTGCACGTATCGCCCGCCGTACCTGCACGTATCGCCCCCCGTACCTGCACGCATCGCCCGCCGTACCTGCACGCATCGCCCGCCGTACCTGCACGCATCGCCACCTGCACGTATCGCCCGCCGTACCTGCACGTCTCGCCCTCCGTACCTGCACGTATCGCCCGCCGTACCTGCACGCATCGCCCGCCGTACCTGCACGTATCGCCCTCCGTACCTGCACGCATCGCCCGCCGTACCTGCACGTATCGCCCTCCGTACCTGCACGTATCGCCCGCCGTACCTGCACGCATCGCCCGCCGTACCTGCACGTATCGCCCTGCGTACCTGCACGTCTCGCCCTCTGTACCTGCACGTATCGCCCGCCGTACCTGCACGTATCGCCCGCCGTACCTGCACGTCTCGCCCTCCGTACCTGCACGTCTCGCCCTCCGTACCTGCACGTATCGCCCGCCGTACCTGCACGTATCGCCCGCCGTACCTGCACGTATCGCCCTCCGTACCTGCACGTATCGCCCGCCGTACCTGCACGTATCGCCCGCCGTACTTGCACATATCGCCCTCCGTACCTGCACGTATCGCCCTCCGTACCTGCACGTATCGCCCGCGCCCGCCGTACCTGCACGTATCGCCCGCCGTACCTGCACGTATCGCCCGCCGTACCTGCACGTATCGCCCGCCGTACCTGCACGTCTCGCCCGCCGTACCTGCGCGTATCGCCCGCCGTACCTGCACGTCTCGCCCGCCGTACCTGCACGTATCGCCCTCCGTACCTGCACGTATCGCCCTCCGTACCTGCACGTATCTGCACGTATCGCCCGCCGTACCTGCACGTATCGCCCGCCGTACCTGCACGTATCGCCCAGACTTGATGCCGGCCTCCACGACCTCGAGGGGCAGGTGCTCCTGGTACTCCCTCTCCGAGCCCTCGGTCTCTCGCTCCTGCGCGGCCTGGACGATGGAGCTGTGCAGTTCATGGGCCGCGTGCACATCCGGCCAAAAGTTATGCAAATATTCCTGAAAAATGCATGAGCAAATTTCAATTTTATTGTCTGGCACTTTAGACATTAAATTACAGTATAAACTGTGAAGCAGCAGAGGCAGTTTTAAGGCTATAAAGTAGAGCGGGGGAAGTGTTTGCAGATCCTTAAAAACTTTATATTTGCACCGGCTTTGTTTGTTTGTAAATCGTTGTTTGGATTAGAAGAACTGCACAATTGTGAGTTAAAAGTACAATTTAAGTTCTTGCAACTTTACTCTGAAACCGGTTGCGGTTATGAGAAAAAACTGTACAGCTCAATTAAATATTTGCACTGTAAAATAGATGCTAATTACGAGATGAAATGATGATTACTCACGAGGAATAATAGCAATGTAATGTAGTAATATGAAGTTTCTCCTCAAATCCTTGTTCATCTGTTTAAAATCCTTAAAATCAAAGAGTACAATGGAACTTTTCTGGTCTCTGGAACTTTTCTGGATCAAAGTTTAATGCCGTACAGCGGAATATTGAAGGGAACGCAATAACATTTCCATGGAGACACACAGGTAAAGTGACATAGTGCACCTTAAAGTCTTGTTAATACAATCCATAACTAAGTGTGGGTGATATTTAACTAAGATCTTTATTTAGCTGAAATAAATTTATACTTTTCCATTTCCTTTTGGCTGACCTACAGCTTCAAAAATAAAGCTTTATTTAAATACTTAGGGCAAAGAGATAACTGCACAAAACAAGACAACACTGCTCTCACATAATCCCATATCTACAAGTAATTGATACTAAAACTAGTATCAAGACTATATACTAAATTGAACAAGTAGCAATACAGGAAGAAAAAATAAAAATAAAAATAAATAAAAATCACATTAACTTTTCTGAACAGTTTTAGAACGATCTGAAGGTTTATCACGACTAGTAAAAAAAAAAGAAAGACATTTGTTGTGTAGGAATTACATTCTACCCTCAAAAAACAAAGATTTGTTTTCATCATCATTGCAGTGTCGAAATTGTTATCGAGCATTGAGTTTGACAGAATAGGCAGCGTTTACTGTCCATCAGTTTCTGTGGATTCTAAACAATCGGCATCAGTCATGAAAGACAAAAAAAAAAAAAAAAAAAGCACATTGGTCTTGCATTTCCTGCTTTATCCTCGAAATTTAGACGATATTTTTAACTGTGCTTCAGGAACGAGCTAAAATGTGCCTGTAAAAGTCTTGGTTGAGGTTCAAGTATCGAACACAACGTGAATGAACAATACAAGTAACCAGAAAAGAGCAGAAATATCACTTTATACTCTTATTAGGGATATTACACACAGCGTTTCTGTGTCATTTCAAGGTCATTTTACATCATTTCAATTACAATCGATACATCTCCCACCTCTTATATTCAGATTTGGCTTCTGTCGGCTACTTTCACCTGGCCCGACACTGGCAGAGCTCAGCCTAAAGAGTATGCTAATGTGACACAATTAAAAACAGCACAGTATTATTCCAGCACTCTAAGCAATCCAGGCCACGGCGCTGAATAAAACAGAGGACCATCCACTGATAAATTATGCATGTACAAACAAAGCAGCTGGCCGTTTGCGAACTTAACACAAAACAAACTTGGTATAAACAGTAGTGTGTTGTTCAGTGTTGTCCTGAACCCATTTCAAGCCGTAATGCAAAAGAATACTGAATTTACAATGAGGATTATCTAACCCTCCCTCAAAATACACTACAGTAATCAAATCGAAATTGTGATTATTATAGCCAAATCTGAAATATGTCACGATAAACGAGACCTAAACCGACGCCATAAACTCAAGTAATCCCTTTTGTAAATGTACAATACTGTTCAGAAATATGAGCTGCAACACATTAATTATTAAATAGCAGAATGAGACACTTTGGTAATTCGTTAGCATCACAGGAGTTACTCATTTGACTCTTTAAAGCGCAAACGTGACCTTATACAACAACAAAAATACTAAATACACATACAAATGCACAGATTGCCAGAATATATTTTTCCAGCTATTATTTATTGAACAATGAGTGGATATTGTTATGTTTTTGTGACAGAGCCGCAGAAAATGTCAAACTCGATTTCGATACTAAGGAATAATTCCATTTTAATAACACAAAGATGATTTAAAAATGCTCTATTAAGGTCAAGATATAAGGTCAATAGTCTGAAATTTTCACCAAAAATAATTGTACTTTCTTTTGTTGTTGTTCAGGATGATTTGTGATTATTATTTTATTTTTTGTAACAATTCTATTGATATTTGTTTCAGTATCGATCAGTATCTGATTTTCAATACTTTTGACATGTGGTGTTTTTGTGTTAAATGGCAATGATTAAAATAATGTGTTGTTTATGTTCAAGAAAGTATGTAGTAAATAAAGCTATTTTTATTTGTTTTAATAAGAAATAATTTGATAAAATGATCTTATTGCCTTGCCCTAGTTTGAATGATGGCAAAAGGCAAGTCACAAATTGATAGAAAAATAACGACAAAATGTCCTGTATTATCCTAAATTAAACCCTTTAACCTTGTGAACTAGCCCTATTCACTTAACTGCACAGTGTAACCATGGAAACGAGAAGCGCTACAGGCAATTTTTTGGCTTTATTCACACATTCCCTGGATTAGTGCAGGGAAATCAGTTCTGGCTTCATTCACACATGTCCCTGCTCTGTACATGTCCAGGTCAGGCTGGATGTGTGAACGGGGCTCAGTTCAAACACAATCTAAAATGTGTGGAAGTCTCGTAGCAGTTTAGAAGTTCCAGGATGTGACCGAATTGTGCACTCGTCTGAACAGAATCCCCCTCAATCCAAACATAAAGAGCAGAATGAATAACGCCTGTGAGACGCAGGTCAAGCTCAAGAAATGAAATGTGTTTTTTATTGTCTTTACGTTTTGCGTCGTGGTTACCTGCATCGAGATGACGTAAACGCCGGAGTTGAGGCTGCTGTACTGAGCCACGGCGTCGCTGTCGTCTGTGACCATCACGATGTCCTTCAGCCCCGCCAGGTGGTTGTAGTACCACACTGCGGCGGAGTACATACATCTACAACACACAGGCAAACGGCAGCAACACAACACGGCTTACGTTAGGAGATTATATGGATCGTTTTGCACTATCCAAATATTTAAGATAAGATAATCCTTTATTGTCCACACATGGGGAAATTTCATTGTTGCAACGCAGGTAGATACAGAGGAAAAGAGCAGATAACTTATAGGAAGTTTGAAAAACACTCTTGAAGATCTCTTATAAACAAAAACTCCTATAGACAAAACCTCCCATTTCCCAACAAGGGATGGAGGGGGAAAATAATAAAAATAAATAAATACCATTGCATGTAATCACGACAGTAATTTAGTATGTCTTCCTCATAAAATAAATGCAAAAAACAAAGAAAAAGTAGCAAAACTAAAACAGTGAAATGTTAAAACATATTTTGTTGAGGTTGAGTTATTAGAGAAATGTGAAATGTTTGTATGATTAATAACTGTATCCTTCTTTATTTTTCATTTTTCACCTGCTCTTTTTGTTGCATTTTTTTTCTACACGCAATACTCGCAATATTCAAATTTTTCATATCTTCATAGCAGCGTTCATGACATTGTATAAATGTTCATATTTTGCCCAACTCTATTGACACACACATTTGAACATTTGCAGACACATAAAAACTGTCACATTGCTCAGCTCACTTCATCCTCTCTCAGGGCGGCAAACTGTCAGGAGTTTTCAAAGTTGGCAAATTTCCATGGAAATTTTTGGGAATAAACATGAAACATTTCTTCCCTATTCAACTGCAGTGTCTCGCTTTAATTGTATTGATTGGGGAATAATTACCTGTATATCTATGTATATATTTATATAATAAAAAAAATAAAAAAGAGTAAGAAATGGTATTATAGAAGGCTCAACGACTGACAAAAAAATCTACTGTTTTTTAAATTCCCACAGATTTTTTTAAAAGAAATTATTTGGAAATTCTTATTTTGAAATTGGCATTGTCCTCTCCTTCCACAGTTTCAGGATATATTTAGTCAATTTTATAGATATTATATTATAAATATGTAAGACTGATATTCTTTCAAAATCACGGCAGGATTCTTAACTCCCTCTTACCAACTTTTCCATGAGTAAAGCCTAGTTTTGAGAGTTTTATACTTTTTTATACTATACTATACACAATTCACAAGCTTGTAGCCTGTTCAAATCCAATTCTTTGTAACACAATAACGTAATTAAACGAAGGACCATCAAACCCTGACCTGGTTTGCCATTTCTCCTGGCTCTCTCCTTTCTCTCGAGGACAATAGGAATACTCCTGGAACTCGTTGGCGAACAGCACACAGTCGTGCCGAGGGTCTTTCAGCAGGTTACGCAGACGGTTGTACTGCCTGGACAAAGGGAAACGTTTACAATCTCAGGATCTTTGTCGTACAGTGGAAAGTCTTAATATGTCTTGCCTTCTTCCTTTGTTGTGCTGCACAGCCTGACACGCCGTCTGTGTGAAGACGATTCCCTGGATTTCTCTGAACTCGAGGATCTCCAGAAAGTCCAGAACGATTCCCACGTCGGGCACCACATAATGGGTCAGGTCTGCGGGAAGCAGCTTGCCTTCTGGAGGAAAACAGACAGAAACAATCCTTTTAGGTTTGATATGTCCAGTCCACATTTACCTTGAAGCATGAGGGAGATATAAGAGTCGGGTTTAAAGACATTTACAGTTGTATTTTACATTATTTGTTTAGTTAAAGGCGGTATGGACGATTTTTCGGCGATTTGAGAACGCAGTCAGAAGTGCACATGCGCACTCCCCCGTGCGGACTGATACAACACACACGTGCGTTTGTTTATTAGTGCAACGGAGCGCATCGCATCACTCGTCTCCCGTAGATTTCTGTCCACTTCTGCGTCAGCTCGAACTGTCTTTCTCCGTCTTCATTTTGCCCCGCACACTGAGGGAACTATATTATGATAGATCAATGCGCTTAGGCACGCAGAAACGTGGGGACGAGCCTGACGCGGCTGCAGGTGAGCGATAGGTGCGTTTTATGATTGATACGTGGCAGGACAAATGATTTATCCACGCCACGAGGAAATATGATAAAAAATTTGCTGAAAAAAATCGTCCATACCACATTTAAGGGGAGATTATTAGAAAATATTGAGCATATGAGCATTAGGTTTTACTGTTAACTCATTTTACTTCTTGACTTTATCCACAGATCAAAAAGACTACACTTTGTAATGGTAAAAATCTATTTGTTTATATGTTTCCCCGTTTTTTATTGGAGAAACAAACCAACTGACAATTTAACCCTCACAATTCGAAGTTGTAGCTTAATCCTCCATTTAAAAGGGTTGTCAAAAGTATCGAAGATCAGATACTACTCAATACTGGATACTCATTTCAACAACTACAAAAGAAATCACAAAACAGGACAAAATGTGACCTTTAGAATGAGCTTTAGCAGATCTAGTATAAAACTACAATGTTTAAAAAAGAAAGAAAGAAAATATTGACCTAATTTATTTCTTTAAAATGATCATTGTGATATTGAAATTGGTATTGGAAATATAGAAGTATTGGAGTATGGAGTATATTCCATACGTCGGCAGAATTTTCAGTTTGCCTAATGTTAAACCAGAGAGTTTAAGATGCTAAATACTAAACTCAGCGTTCATTCATAAGTACATTAAGGCTTGTAGTGTCCTCAGTGTTGTTGTTTGTCTCCGTACCGTTATTGTTGTTGTTGTTGTTGTTGTTGTCACATTCCGCCTGACACAGCGCGCTGAAACACGGGACCCGCTGCCTCAGATAATGCTCCCGAACCACACGGACCTTACGGCCTCGGCTGCTCTTCAAATGCAGAATCTTCTCCGTCTTTATCATGTTTTAGTCCGGCTGAAAGCAACGAGACGAAGTACTTTTAACATAACGCGGGAACAAGCTGCCGCTACAAGCTAACTCAAGCACCTTTCAGGAAGTGCTCTGATCACGTGACCAGAGTGAGGACGTTTTAAATAAAAAAAATGATCAAAAACGGAGGGGAAACTCATTAAATTGCGTAAACATGAGACAGAAAACAAGTTGAGTTAAAAACACTATGCTGTATTGCTTTAATATTATTAATTATTTCGTTTTTAGGTCTTTTTTTTCGCACGTGTTGTGTCAAAATGCTCTTGATATTTTTTACTCTTTGGCAATAAAAACGTATAATTAACAAATGTAAAGCAAGTAAACGAATATGAAAGTTAATATATATTGCCAACTAATCTGTATTTATTGAAAGCGATGCAGATGTATTAGCATAAATCCTGATGGTTCCTTCTCTTTGAAAGTGATAGAAAGTAATACTAAATCAACTAGAAGCCTGGTAAATACGTGACTGGTAAATACATTGCCATATTCGAAAACATGTTTTATGGTAAAGTTATTTTTTTTTAAAGACGTACAAGTACAGAAGACACACAACTACGGTAGGTGAAGGTAAATGTACCGATTCAGTTGGCTGCCAAGCTGTTGTTGTTGTTGTTGTTGTTTTATGGCGGTTGGCATCCGAGTGTTGCATTACCGCCAGACTTTATTCCTCAGACGTTTCGTAGTCCTCAGACTCTGTCGTAGTCCGTAAAAGTACACCCATTAGAAGTAACAGAAGAAGAAGAAATCAACATCAAAGCATTCAATTCCTTTCCACTTTGATCTCATGGGCTTCAAAGACAATAACTTCATGGGCCTAGAAACGCCAAAGTGATGGAAGAAGGACGTCTAAAGGATAAAACGACAAAGACGTCCCATGACCTCATGGGCTTTGTACTTCCAAAGCACCGACCGTCAAAGAGGGCGAGGAAGGTGAAGAAGAGTCTCCCTGGAATAAAGCCGGTTGGTCTCTGACACAACAACTATTCTAGTCACAAAGACATATCATGACCTCATGGGCTTTGTAACACCAAAGCGATGGAAGAATAACTTTTAAGGACTACAACGATGTCTGAGGAATAAAGTCTGGCGGTAATGCAACACTCGGATGCCAACCGCCATAAAACAACAACAACAACAACAACAACGACTACGACAATGTCTGAGGAGAAGTCAAGGCACTGGAAGAAGAACTGTTAGGACTACGACACAGTCTAAGGAATAAAGTCTGGCGGTAATGCAACACTCGGATGTCAACCGCCATAAAACAACAACAACAACAACAACATAAAGTCTGGCGGTAATGCAGCACTTGGATGCCAACCGCCATAAAACAACAACAACAACAACAACAACAACAACAACAACAACAAGGACTACGACGATGTCTGAGGAATAAAGTCTGGCGGTAATGCAACACTCGGATGTCAACCGCCATAAAACAACAACAACAACAACAACATAAAGTCTGGCGGTAATGCAACACTTGGATGCCAACCGCCATAAAACAACAACAACAACAACAACAACAACAACAACAACAACAACAACAACAAGGACTACGACGATGTCTGAGGAATAAAGTCTGGCGGTAATGCAACACTCGGATGTCAACCGCCATAAAACAACAACAACAACAACAACAACATAAAGTCTGGCGGTAATGCAACACTTGGATGCCAACCGCCATAAAACAACAACAACAACAACAACAACAACACCACCACCAACACAGTGGTACGAGTCAACAAAGCGCAGAAAGCAGTCTGTGTGTGACGGTGGTGGACCTGCAGTGGTTAAAGGAGTCTCTCTCACATGGAGATCTCTGCTAACTGCAGTGTAAACTATTGGGAAACTATTACACAAATAAATCACATACATTACGAAAATCAGAAATGCGACCCGTGAAACCGTCCAAAAAACATGTTTCAATAATAATAAAGATCTTCTAGAACTAATAGTGTTCTAGAGGTACTAGGAAAACTTTTAATTTGTAATTCTGAAAAAAGTATATCATGCTCACTGATTGATGAAAACACTGCTAGAATTACTAGCTATTTTTATTACTACTATGATTAACTACTAGTTACAATTACTAGAACTACTTTCTAGTAATTGTAGCGTATGCAGTGTTTAATGTATTATGCACTCAGTCAACAATCAGAGTTGGGGGTAAAGCGTTAGGTGGTAACGCGTTAGAGTGTATAAATCTAGGATTAACACTATGTTATTTGGCTGTGCATATGACTGGTTTTTACTATTTTAAATACTATTTTAGTGTGTGTCATGTTTTTATTGATTTATTGTGACTTATGCTGTATTGTGTTTTTTATGTGTTTTTAAAATTGTACTTTTTAAAAAGAGTTGCATTTTTGTACGAATTGTCCTCGTGATTGAACATAAAAGATAAATAAAGCTCAGTCAAACGCATTTACTTTGCTTAATTATTTGATATTTTATGGGTTAGGTTAATATTTTCAGCAACTCAAAGACATTTTGGCAAACGGTATAAGTTATACAATCATATTAATTATTGGTAATATGCAAGAGTTACTTTTAAAAGTAGCGCTATAAACGCTGCTCTTTGGCTGAAGCAGCAGCGTGGACGGACTCATTCCTCTTGTTACGCTGGGACTCTTTGGCTGAAGCAGCAGTGAGGGCAGACTCATTCCTCTTGTTGCGCTGGGACTCTTTGGCTGAAGCAGCATTAGTAAGGGTGGGCTCGCTTCTCTTGTTGCGCTGTGACTCTTTGACTGAAGCGGCAGTGAGGGCAGCCTCACTTCTCTTGTTGCGCTGTGACTCTTTGACTGAAGCGGCAGTGAGGTCAGACTCGCTTCTCTTGTTGCGCTGTGACTCTTTGGCTGAGGCTGTAGTGTCGGTGCAGCGCTCCTCCTGCAGCGCTCCTCCTGCAGCGCTTCTTCTGCAGATCAGAGGCGATGCTCTCGGACCAAGTTGGACTCTACGCGCTCACGGATGCTCGGGACTTTTACTTTTCCCATAAAAAGGACTTTTAAACCAATAGATATTGCAGTATCCGCTCTTTCGCTGGCGTTTAACACTGGAAGACGTCTTTTGACCACGACTATGAACTTGATGTGAGGAGACGCCGTCGGAAAGGTAAGCTTCAGGCAATTTTGTTTGGGCAAAATTAATGATTTACTTGAGAAAACTTATTTAATTTGACATAAGTTTGCGGTGTTTCATTTGCATAAGCCTGTTTTTCCTTGCCTTTTCTGCTCTTTGGATACATTTTTGTATTTTTTAGTTTAATGTTTAAAAAGTGTTTTTAAAGTGTGTCTATGGCGATGCAAGTTCCTTTTTATAACCTCAAGTGCATTTTGGTAATTACAGTAGCCACTGAAACTCAATATTTAAATGTATAAATAAGAAAGAACAAACATGCAAAGCACAAAGTACAAGATCAGTTTTAAAGTAGCCAAAAGAAAGACAAAAATCATGGCAAAAATATATCACAAAATATCTGAACCCTGCATACTTACCAAATAAATATACATAAATATTTACAGAAGCACCAAATTAACTTGAATATAAGTAAAACATCCCATAACAGCCATATAAACACAAACTTATTTACTGTTGTGCCTCAAAGTGACATGAATACCACATATAAAACTTGTGTGAGCCTTTAAAACAGAAAGTGGATCACAAATACAGCCTACACATGAATTGCAGGTCATAGTAGGCTATAGAAAACTGTAAATATATGTGCAATATATGCATTCTTCTTGGGTGGTTGGATATATATTTATTTACTGCAACTTGGCCTGTCCTCAGCTCCTTTTACTTTACTCGCCGTCACATCCAGGAAAGTTTTCATCCGAATCTCGGCCTCTCCGACCTTGGCACTGGGCTGAATGCAATTAACAGCAGAAGGATCCGTCTGATGGGGCCCTCAGAGCGAAGTGAGACTACGAGAGCTGGAGAAAAGCCAGAAGAGTGCAGAAATGCTCTTGATTTGGTGTGCGTTTAGGTGCTGGTTGAGTCTGACCCTTTTGGAGAGCAAATATACGTCCTCCAC